>NC_133619.1:145896523-146234440 GCF_048593235.1 Sminthopsis crassicaudata
AGGATATGACATTCTTATTTTTTTCATACTATTCCTTACTTTTTATATTCAAAAACAATTTAGAAATATTTATCAATTATCTAATAATATGCTAGTGAAAAAGTTGTATTTAGTTCAATGTCCAATGTTCACTAGTTTTATCTTTTAAAACTTTTTAGATTCCTATAAAAGCAACTTTAAATAATGCCTCAAATCAAATTTTTGAGTAGTATATAAGCCTTTCTGGAGTGCACATAACAGCAGCACCAGTGGTAGGATTTGGAGGCAGCTGTGATACCCATAGCAGCAATTTTAGGAGTTATCTAAGAAATGACAAGGGGGTCAGGCAACTGGACAGAAAAAGATTGCAAGGGACTTTTGGCTGACTCTAGATACATCTGGTGCTAGCTGGCAATTCCATTGCCCATATGCAATCTTCAGTGACATTTTCAGAGTGGCGATGGGTGCTTTTGGATAGTCACAAGGGAGAAGCCATCTTCTTTGAAGTTCCAAAGCAAAAAGACTGTAGGAGAACAGGAAATCTGATTACAATTCCAGGGCCAAGAATTAGCACTGGTAGCTGTAAGAAATCAAGGGTTCTTCCAGGCTAAAGAGCACAGTTGAAATCAGGAAAACAGTGATCACACCTTTCCCCAGATAATACAACCTTGGAAGCATTGAAAAAGTTACAGAATCCCAGAACTAACTGAAAACAGACAGCAGCCAAAACGGCTGAAGCTTGAGAAGGTATTCCCCACTCTGAGATGAAAGGGTTCAACTTTACTATACTGTGCAAAGTCAAGAAATAGGCTGGAAATACAATCAGAGGAACAGAGATAGAGACAGAGACACACACAGAGAATCTGACCATAAAAATCTACTGTAGTGGCAGGGAAGAACAAGATAAAATTTCAGAAGAAGACAAAAATCTGAAAATCACTACAAGCAAAGCCTTAAAGGGAAAAAATGCTAATTGAAAATAAACTTAACAAGAATTCTACCAAGAGTTAAAAATATATGAGTGGTAGAGGAAAAAATGGATAAAGAAATGAGTAATATAAAATATTATGAAAAGAGAATTAATAGATTGGTAAAAGAGGCAGGAAAATATTGAGGAAAACAATACCTTAAGAAATAAAATTGGTAGAATGATAAAAGATGAGTAAAGTTCACTGAATAAAAGAATTTTTTTCCTCTTTATTTATTTATTGCTTTTGAACACATTGTTTTATGAATCATGTTGAGAGAGAAAAATCAGAGCAAAATGGAAACATGGGAGAGATTAAAATAAACAGAAAAAAGGAGTGAATATAGCATTGTTGATTTACATTGTCTCCTTAGTTCTTTTTCTGGATGCAATTGGTATTTTCTGCCCAAAATCTATTGGGTTTGCTTTAGATCACTGAACCACTGAGAAGAATCAAATCCTTCATAGTTGAATATTGCACATTCTTGCTGTTATTATGTATAATGCATGCAGATTCTGCTTGTTTTGCTCAGGATTAGTTCATGTCATTAGTTCTATAAAATCAACTTGTTCATCATTTTTTATAGAACAATATATTCCAATGCTTTCATATAGCACAACTTGATCACCCATTCTCCAATTGAGAGGCAACTACTCATTTTCCAATTTTTTTTTTGCTATCACAAAAAGAGCTACTACAAACATTTTTGCAAATGCGGGTCCTTCTCCCTTCTTTATGATTTCCTTGGGGAAAGAACTTCTTAAATAGCAGAACTGGCCAAATGGAAAAAGACAAAATTCTTTAAAAATTAATGTTGGAAAATTAATGTTGAAAATTACCTTTGCACGTATTTTGAAAAATAAAGTTATTATTATAAATAAAATAAAAATTAATGTTGGGCAAGTGAAAGCTAATGAATCTATGAGATATCAAGAAACAATAAAACCAAGTCAAAAAATTTAATGAGAAGAATATTGAAATATTTTATTAGAAAAACAATAGACCTAGAAAATTTATAAGTGAGATAGCGTTTACAAATTATTTAAAATTACTGTGTGTGTGTGTGTGTGTGTGTGTGTGTGTGTGTGTGTGTGTGAGAGAGAGAGAGAGAGAGAGAGAGCGAGCCTATATATCATATTTCAAGAAATATAAAGAAAGCTTGCCTGAAGTACAACCTAATACTTATCAGATTGGCTAAAATTACACAAATGATGGAAGAAATGTGGGAATGCTGGAACACTAGTACATTGTTGGTGGAACTGGGAACTGATTTAGTCATTCTCGAAAGCAATTTGGAACTATGCCTAAAGGGCTATAAAACTATACATACCCAAAGATTCCTTTGTGCATTGCTGATCCAGCAATGTCAAGACTGGGCATGTATATCAAAGAAATCCTAAAAGAGGGAAAAGAATATTTTATGTGAGGTAATTTCCCTTTCTCCCTCCTCCTTCCCTTCAACATAATAAACTCACACAGAGGGCTGTATGAAGTACATGTATAAGCTATATCAAATTGCTTGCTGTCTTGGGGAGGAAGAGGAAAGGAAGAGAACAAAAAAGAAAATGGAATTCTTTACAAAAATAAAAGTTTAAAATCATTCTTGCATGCTAATGGGGAAACATATATACTATTAAAATAATTTTTTAAAAGAAAGCCTGTCTGGATATGTTCAATCTCAAAAGATAAAATAGAAATTGAAAGATTCTACCAATCATTCCCTGAAAAAGATCCCAAAATGAAAATTTCTAGGAATAATATAGTCCAATTTCAAAGTTCCAAGGTCAAGAAGAAAATATTGTAAGGAGCTAGAAAGAAATAATTCAAATATTATAGAAACACAATCAGGATTTCACAGGATTATATAGATATGTAGATTATATAGACTATGGAGATAAATAGATAATAGATATAGCTACTCATACACACACACACACCATACATTTATTAGGAAATAGGAATCTATCTGATCCACATGCAAGAAAAAAATCAAAGCTATTTCTAGTCATATGAAAAAAAATATTTAAATCATTAGATAATTACAAATTAAAATAACTCTGAAATTCCCTCTCACACCTTTTCAAAAATGACAAATGTTAGTGGAGATAAAGAAAAATAAGTACACTAACAAACTGTCAGTAGAGTTATAAAATAGTAAAACCATGCTGGACAACAATTTGGAACTATGGCCAAAGGGCTTTAAAACTATTCAGACCTGTTAATTCAGAAATACAACTATTAGGTCTATACCAAAAAAAATTTAAATTAAATTAAAAGGAAAAGAATCTGTATGTACAAAAATATTTATAATAACACTTACTGATGGCAAATAGTGATGGAAATTGAAGGGATGCATATCACTTGATGAACTGCTGAAAATGCCATGGTATATGATTGTTATAAAGTACTGTTGTTCTATAAGAAATGATGAGGAATGGTTTCAGTAAATATAAATATATGACCTATATGAACTGATGCAAAATTAAGAGACCAGAACCATGAGATTATTTTATATAATAACAGTAATATTAAAATACTTAATTGTTAATGACTTAACTGCTCTGATTTATACAATGATGTAAGACAATTTCAAATGACTAATGATGAAATGTATTATCCATCTCCAGAGAAAAAACTAATGGATTCTGTATGCATATTAAAATATAATTGTTTCACCTTATTTTTCTCAAAGGTTTTATATGATATTGATAATATACAAATGGTTTGCATAATTTTACTCACATAACTGATATATTCCTTGCCTTCTCAGTAGGTGAAGGGTGTGGATGAGAGTTAGACCATTTAGAATTCATAATTTCTTTTAAAACACCAAAAGAAACAAATTATAAATTAGGAAAGTAAACTTCTTTTTCAGAAAAAAAAATTGACAAGGAAATAAAATGATGGATTACAATGCCTTTTAGCATAAGATCCTTTATCAGTACATTCATCTGAGGGTCAATGATCTCATCCTAACAGTCCATTTCTCTCCTCAATATTTTACCTGAGAGACTATATATCTTTATATCTTTATTTAATCATTTTTTCCTTGCACAAAAATGCTTTTTCTGACTATCATGCTAATAAGACTTCTCACATCTAAAAAGGACAGTTCTTTATATTATTTTTAGTAAAAAATGGTTGGTGAAAATCTAGAAAAGGAAGTGATGATCAGCATGGTTTCATGAAGAACAAGTAATGTTGTTCTTTCCTACGTTACTTTTTTGATACAGTTACAAACAAATAGATCAAGATAACTTTAGAGATGCATATTACCTAAATTTTAGCAAAATATTTACCAGGCTATTTCTCTTTTATGCAGCAATTTCAGGCTGCTTCTCTTTTATGTCTTCTTCATTTGAATCTCTAGCTCTTAATGCTCATACTGATAGATAAAAGTTCAGTATTTCTAATAGTCTCCAAACAATGAAAAAACACTACTCTACTGCTGTACATAAACACTCTCTCCTGCCACCTTCTCCATCTAAATAGTAATCAAATCAATAACAGCATTAATTATTGAAAAGTCAAGACATTTGATTATCCTATGGCTATTCCCAACATTTCTGTAACTATATGCTTTCTCTATCATCGGTACTCTGTATTCATTTTCTCTACTATTTCTCTATTACTTTCTCTATGGGCAAAGATTACCAAGGAGTCTACAATCCAGTGTTTAATATAGTACAAGATTAGCAAATTCTTCTTTTTTCATTCCATTCCTTTGTATAACAAATATATACTGAATGCTCAAACTATTTGGAGTTGACTTAATTTGGAAGGCCTCTCGTGGAATGTTAAAGGAAATTGTGAAGTTTAACATTTTTATCTATGACTTGGAAAATGGAAAGATGGTATCCCTGTCAAATTTTCACATTACACAAAACTAAATGGTTAGATTACATACCAAATGACAGAGTAAGGCTCCAAAAAGAAATTGAAATGAACATAATTGGGTGAAATTTTATATAAGAATAATAAAGTTTTATGGTTGGATTTGAAAAAATAAACTTTATAAGTACAATATGGGAAAGGCATGGTTAAACAACCCTCTATCTGTGAAAGAAAATCTGGGAATTTTAGCAAACTATTAACTCAATATGACTTGACATTGAAATATGGCAGCCAAAAAACCAAATCAAATGCTCTCTTGAATTACATTCAGAGAAATAAAAATCTGAGGAATCAGGAATTGATCATTCCATTGTATTCTGCTCTAATGAGATTACATCTCAAATACTGTGTTCATTTCTGGTTGTCATAGGTTAGGAAGGAGACTAGATAAGTTGGACTATGTTCAGGGGGTTAGTTTAATGATCAAAAGGCTTTTGACCATTAAAAGCCTTAAATCCATCCCAGATGATGACTGGTGGAAAAATTTAGTGATGATCATCCTGAAGAAGAAAAAACTTGGAAGGAGCATGATAGCTATCTTCAAGCTCTTGGAAGATTGTCATAGGACGCAAATTAAACCTTATTATATTTGGCCCTAAAAACAGGATCTATGGGTAGAAGCTGTTAAAAAGGCAAAAAAAATCTTTATGAAAGAAAAATCTTCTTAACAATTAAAAATCTTCAAAAATATCTAACATGCTATTTTAAGAAGTAGTAGTCTGACTTTTATTGGAAGTTTTTGAGAAAGGCTTACAACTTATAGCATAGTCAGGACTTCCCCCCCATCCCAGTTTTAGCTGAAATCCAAATTAAACACTGAAATGTGGTAACCTTCTGCGTCTGGATGCTGACTAAAGATGTACATTTTTGTCATGGGGGTTGGTTAGTCCATGGTCCAAATAGAAAGATCCTCCCAAAACTGAATGATTCTCAAGATGATCTGGTTTGCAAAGGATATTATGCTGATTAAAGTAGTATTACAACTATTCAATCGCCTAATTATGATAAAGTTAATAAAAAATAAATCCTTACCATCCCCCCAAAAAAGAAAGAGTAAAGATTACCTATTATTATTTAGACTGTGAGTTGCAATTGAGTGGATAATCTACAGAGGTAGTCTGTTAATTTTTAGATAGTGAGCTGAGCCAAGAACTGAAAAGGAAGAAAAGATGAAGCTGTATTATATTTGGAAAACTGTGCAAAGCTTTCAATAATACTAAGAACATCCCCATTTTTAACTCTAACATTCCTCCAGTTATGCTTTATGACTAAGTCATAGAATGCCACAGTCGATGAAGAATCACAATTGCAGGAAAACCAAAAGGCAAAGAAAAGATGCCAGGTATGCATAAACAGTCTGCAACATATAAACAAAGACAAATTGCATGGGAGCAAGTTGCATAAAAGAGTTAATATCATGGGGCAACTAGGTGGTACAGTGGGTAGAGCACCAGCCATGAAGTCAGGAGGACCTGAGTTCAAATCTAGCCTCAGACACTCAACACTTCCTAGCTATGTGACCCTGGGCAAGTCACTTAACCTCCAATTACCTCAGCAAAAACAAAACCAAAAAAAGTGCAAAAGAAGGAAAGATCACAGGTAGGGATCACAGGTGAATATAGCTTGTGTTACTTTGGACAACATAAAGTTAAGATACTTAGAGAAAAAACCCAATACAGATTCCCAATATTTGGTGGAGAACATGAACAAGAACCATACTGAATAATAACATGTTATACTCCACATAATTAGAAGAAGAATTACATTGGATGAAATCAAATGCAATCATCCTTTTTTGTAAAAAATAAATTTTACAACTACAAAAAATATGGGAGATGTGATTTAATACCTATTCAAGTCACAAAACCTTAGACATTTTAGTGGAATGCAGTCATAATATGTCAGTACTATGATATATCTCAGAATACAAAGGAAGAATGAATAAGCATTTATATAGTATCTATTCTATGCTAAGCACTTTATAAATATTATCTTCTTTGAGTTTCACAATGACTCCTGTGACAGAGGCACCATTATTGTCTTCCAATTTACAGCTGAGGCAACTGAGGCAAATAAAAGTTAAGTAACTTGCCCAGGTCACATAGATAATAACGTCTAAGGTGAAATTTGACCTTAAGTATTCCTGACTCCAGACCTAGTGTTCTATCCACTAGACCATCTAACTGACTTTGACCAAAAATTCTACTGAGATTTTAGTGAAAGGGATGTGATCTTAGTGAAAGAGACTAGAACTATGATTCCAATGACATAGTAAATGCACAGGTGAGGAAATTACTTCTACTAAAATATGTTAGCAACTTCTCTCCATTTCATAATCTGAGTGTTCCCCACAATCCTAAGAAGTCAAGCAATTTGTCCAGCATCTGACAGGATTTCTGTATCTAAGGACAGATCTCTATTTGCTACATATGTTGGCTCTATCCTATCACTGTGGAATAAATTAATCAATATGTTATGGTATGAAGTCATGGAAATTTCTGTAAGAAATAATGAACAGACTGATTTCAGAAAAGCCTGGAGTGAAGTGAAGTATAAGATTATGTGATGATCAACTGTGATGGACTTGGTGCTTTTCAACAATGTTGTGATTTAAGGCAATTCCAACAGACTTGTGATGGAAAGTACCATCTACATCAAGAGAGAGAAGTATGGAGACTGAATGTTAATAAAAGCATAGTATTTTGTTGTTGTTGTTTTCTTATTCTTTTTCCCTTTTAATCTGACTTTTTTGTGTGTGTACAGTATTATGAGTATGGAAATATGTTTAGAAGAACTGCACTTTAACCTACATCAGATTAATTACTGTCTTGGGAAGGGAAAAAGGGTGAAGAAAGGGAGACAAATTTAGAACAAAAAGTTTTACAAAGATGTATATTGAAAACTATCTTTCTATATATTAGAAAAATAAAATACTATTAAAAATGGGGAGAATCAAATAACCTAGCCATTACTCTGTACTGCCTCACTGTAATCTTATGATTTGAGATAAGAATATAGTTTTTTGTTTGTTTGTTTGTTTTCTGAGGCTGAGGTTAAGTGACTTGCCCAGGGTCACACAGCTAGGAAGGGTTAAGTGTCTGAGATCACATTTGAACTCAGGTCCTCCTGAATTCAAGGCTGGTGCTCTATCCACCGTGCCACCTAGGTGCCCAGGATATAGTTTTAAGAGCAAGAGAGATGGCAGCCTGATTGTACTCTACCCTAACAAAATCACATATGAATTAGAATTAATATTTTAAGAACAATGGCTAAATATATTTCAAGCAGTGGAAGAAAATTAAAATGGTGAAAGAGAATGCTCAAATTCTTTGTTCCTTTCTTATATGGTAACCCTCTCAATATATAGTAAGTATAGTGTTCTACACACAGTAAGCTGGTAGAACTTAATCAAACATTATTCAAACTATTTCCAAAGTATTTATCTGTATTGTCATCTAGTCCACATCTTTCCATTTTGTCCCTGAGGATACTGAAATAGACTGTCAAAAACCTTGATGAAATCCATGTATACTGTGTTTACAGTATCCCTGTGAACTGCCAGTCTGCTCACCCTGTCAAAAAGGAAATGAAGTTAGTCTAGCATGACTTGTTCTTAATTAACCCATACTGGTTCATGGTAATTTTTCCAGGAACCGACATCAAGCTCACCAGCTTATAATTAGAAAAATCCATCATCTTCACATTTTTTGAAAATTAGAACAATATTTGCCCTTCTTTAGTCATAGAGCACATCTCTGATTCCCCATGTGTCATCAAAGATCACTGACAGTGGTTTTGCAATCAAATACAGGCAAATTCTTTCATCACCCTAGGGCTTAAGTCATTATGACTAAATGGATAGCTGGTGGTAGTTAAGTGATCTCTTATCTGCAAAGTTACATTGGGTTTCAATTTCTAATTTTAATGGTTAAAACTATTCTTATATTTTGTTATTCATTCTCCCTGAGAGAGCTTTCAGAAGCAAAATAAAATTAAAACGGATGTTTATGTAACATGTTTTAGACCTCATTTGTGACCTCCTAGAAACCTGTTTCTATTTACTGGGATTGTAACCCCATTTTACAAAATATGACAAGATGGCTAAACTAGGTAGGTTGAAGCATCCTTGAGAGTTGAATAGGATATAAAGTATTGCCTGAGACTAATGAAATACGTTAGATAAGTTTTCACTCATATATCCAATAATCAGAACAGCTCAACCCCAGGGTAGAGTTTCAAATCTTAGTAGATAATTAACTACTCTTCCCTGGCATTTTGAGTCCATGTCAGATGACTCCTATCATCCCAATTGTCTAGGTTTTAAAATAGCCTTAGAGATCTTACCTGCCCTATCCCAACTGGCTCTGGTGTGTGAGATTTCATAAATTAACCATCCTCTATGAATGGCTATTACATCACTAGCAATTATCCTCAAGAGCAGTCTACCTCATTATATCCCTAGGAAATTCCCTTTTTTTTTTCTTTTACTATTTTTTTCCTTCATTACTTCAATGACTTCTTTCTTTATCATCCTTTTCTTTCATGCCTAATTCTGTTCTTCCCTTTACTTCCTATTCCTTCTCTTTTCATAATTCACTTTCCTCCCATACTCTTTCTGACCTGTCCTTTTCTTCTCTGGCTTTTCCTGCCATCCTTTTTACTTTTTTTATTCACTAGTCAAAGACTTGTTTTCTACCAATTTTCCAATGGAACTCCACTACTAAGTTTTCACTGTCACTTCTTACTGTTCTGAGCTAGAACCTAGTTTAACTACAGATTATTTCACTTAAAAGTCTCTGTAAGTCATAACTAATAAGGAGAGTGAGGTAAAGCAGGAGGAGGAGGAGAAAGAGAAAAATATAGAAGGAAAAAAAAAGAAGGAAAAGAAAAAGAACAAAACAACAAGAAGATGACTACAATTTAGGTAATATGGGTATTATAATCCCTATCACAAATGGAGACACTGAGAAAATAGAGATATGTTACTTGCTAAATATTATATGATAGTTTAGTAGCAAAGCCAGCATTTGTAGCCAGGTCTTTGAATTCTAAATCAAATTGCCTTTTCCAATACACAAATTTGCTTTGATGATCTATACTAAAATGGATATAATTTTTTCCTAGTTTTTAAATAAATAAAAGCTTGGATATGTATTACTCCAAATCATTACTATCAGGGACATTCAGAAAATGTCTTCCATATCATCAATATATTATGAATTGGGAGTGTCTATTTTTCTTTTTTTTTTTTTTTTTTTTTTTTTTGCAAAGGCAATTGGGGTTAAGTGACTTGCCCAGGGTCACACAGCTAGGAAGTATTAAGTGTCTGAGAGCAGATTTGAACTTAGGTCCTCCTAACTTCAGAGCTGTTCTCTATGTACTGCACCACCTAGCTGCCCCAGGAGTGTCTATTTTTGATAGTATTTGGAATTATTTGAATTTGCATTGACTCTTTATAAACACTTTATTTGAAATTTGAATTTTTCATTATTTTGTTCTATTATCATTGGCTTACATTAGAAATGTAATCCCATAATAAATATTTTATCACTCAGGATAAAAACTACATGTAATAACAGGAAAATGTAGCTAAAAAATTTATCTAAAAGGAAAAGTATTGGCATTCTTGTCTCTCCAAAGTAAATACGCATATGACAAACATGTCACATTATTTACTTTGGACCATATATCCACCACATAGCAGTGGATTTAGAATAAAAGGTCATATTTTTCACAGCAATCTTAAAAAAAAAAAGAGCAAGAGGACAATTTTCAAATTTTTCTAGAAGAATTTTTATTAGTCATTTCAAATAATGTTTTATTGTGTGTATTTTTTCTGAATTTATGTTATTTTTACTCCATTTGTATCTCTGGCATACACTATTATTTGTCCCCATATGTTTTCTATACATTCAATTTCATATTCAATAAGGCTAACTTTTATGCTTCATAGCCCCTACAATACTTAGCAAAATGCCTTTTTATTATAAATGCTAAATAAATAGTTGCTGAATTAAGGTTTAAATGAACAATCTCAAATACATATTATATAATTCTTTGAATAAAATAAGAGTTGTACCTCTGCTGAACATTTCAACCATTATAGAATATGTCTAAAGAAGGATTGCCAAACTGGTGAAGAATCAAGAATCTTGACCTCATATCACATGAGGAATGGTTGAAATACCTAGAAATATTAGCTTAAAAAAAAAAGATTTAGTGAGGGGGAAGATGATGATTATCTTCAAATATTTAAAAGTCTTTCAAGCTCAATATGTTGCTCTCCTGCCAACACTCCTTCTGTTATAGACCAGGATTTTGAAAGCATATTATTCAAAAAGATGTGTTATTTCTAATATGAATTTTTGTATATTAAATCATCATATGATGTTTTGTCTGCATATCATAAGATCTTTGTATCTAACAGTTCTTACAACTCTAATGTCACACCCTATGTATCTGTGATTGATTACACTTCATGAAAATTAGTAGATGCTTATGATATAAATCTACAATCCATTGACTTATACAGAGCCTTATTAGAAGCTAGCTGTCCTGTTACACCATTTTTAGTATGAAGTCTTAGTTCCTTCTTTTCCCTCTTTGAATCTAATCTTTAAATAATCATCAGTCTTATCGTCATTATGCCTATAACTAATCTTTTTATTTTATTCAATTACAAAATGTTGCTTACGACAATTCCTTTAATACCACCCATTTCATGTGCCTCTCATCCATCCAAAAGCCCATTAGCTGTGTGACTTGGCAAGTTATTTAACTATATGCTTCAATTTCCTCATCTGAAAAATAGGGATACGATAAGACCTATCTTACAAAGTTGTTGGGAGGAACAAATGAGATATTTGCAAAGCATTTAATATGATATCTGGCACATAGTAGGCACTTAATGTTTGTTTCCTTCCTTCAATATACATTACTCACCATCCATGCTAAATTTGCTGTCCTTTCACCCTTCTTTGACTTTCTAACACTGTTTCTTATGCATAGTATTCTACAGAAGAGAAAACTTGGAAGAAACATAAGAACTGCCTTCAAGTACATAGAAGCTGCCATGTAGAAGAGGTATATTATACTTGTTGAAATCCCATCCAAGCTTTAAGTCTTAGTTGAAATGCAACCTCCTTCATGAAAACCCCAAACTTATTCTTCCTTCTGATCTCTATTTACACATGTATTCACCAGAGCTTTCATATTTAAAACCTGACATGTCTCTGAATCTTTCCTCTACTTTACCTTCCATTTCTAATTAATCATCAAGCTCTAATCCTCCTTGCCTCCCCAGAAGTCTATCATTTTCAGAGTTTCTTTTAATAATATTTTATTTTTCCAATACATGCAAATATAGTTTTCAGCAGTCACCTTTGCAAAACCTTGTGTTCCTCATTTTTTCTCTCTCTCTCTCACTTGCCCCTCCCCCATCTCCAAGACAGCAAGTAATCCAAAATAGGTTAAATATGTGCAATTCTTCTAAACATATTATCATATTCATCATGCTATATAAGAAAACTAGATGAAAAGGGGAAAAACATGAGAAAGAAAAAACAAGCAAACAATAGTAATAACAATAACAAAAGGTTAAAATACTATGATTTGATCCCTATTCAGTTTCACTGTTCTCTCTCTGGGTGCAGATAACACTTTCCACCACAATTGTCCTGAAATTGCCTTGAATCAACTTATTGTTGAAAAGAATTTTAATATTAAGTTCTGATTTTAGATTTTAAGGTCACTGGTCCTTTTATACTAGTATAAGACTCTATCATATTTTCTGAACTTTATAGCTCACCATTAAATTATGTTACCTAAAATCTGGATTGGCTTTTAAGTACTATTATAAATACTATCATGCTATAAGAAATGATAAGCTAAATTATTTTTTAATCATGAAAAGACTTACATGAAATAATGAATCAATATCTTTTTTCACTTAAAAAAATTTCATTTGCAAAGACAATTTCTCATTTAAAAAAAGGATTTTTGATAGATCTAGAATATATACTATAGGATCTGAATGGAATGTAAACTCTTTGAAGACAGGGACTGTCACAATTTTATATTCATATCCCTCAGGATCTATTGCACAGTACTTGATTGTAATTTGCTTATATTAAAATGAGCTAGTTAAATAGCTATATGTGTGTATGTGTTTTCCAAAGGTAAACTTTGACTTTTATGACTGGAATTTTAACTTCAGGATTTTTAAAAAGTTTAATTTCCATGACTCACATTGATATTCAACAAAGTAGGTTCATTCTCAGAATATTTTTAAAGTGTTAAAGGTGTCCACTCATGAATTTTAAGAACAGATTGTTGCTTCAAGAAAGTAAGGGGAAGAAACCTCATGCTACATATTTTTGTGACTTTGAGCACATCAGTGAATTCCTATATTTGAAATCCAACAATGCAGCTGAGAAAACATTTATTCTTTGCCATGTTCAAAGTACTATCTATAATGCAGCTCCATTTTATATTTTGTAATGAAAAGTTACTAAAAATAATCATTTTGAATGATGTGTTGACTATGACTGTAGATCACATGAACAGTTAAATTGTTCTTGCAAATATCAAGACATGTATATCTACATATACAGAGAGAAGAAATGAGAAGATAGAACTAAATAGTTTAACATATTCTGCCTCTATCTTCTAAATCATATCAAGTCAGTAAGATTGACTACTCTCCTTTGCTGTGGCCAATATTGTGTTTGGGTGGTATAACAATATTAAGCACATAGGAACTGTTCAATAAATGAATATTTGAAATGAACTGGGAAAAGAATTGACGATACGATCACTGTTCTACAGAGATTTGCAATTTCAATGAAAAGTGTATAATATAGTGCATAAATACTTAATTATGGGTTGATTTAGATGTTCATAGACAATAATACATAATAAAAATAATAACATAAAAAATTTAGTTTAGAAAATATATTTTTGTGAACATAAATACTCATATAAGGCTTTTAGAAGATGTAGCATTTGAAATGAGTTTTTAAAGGAAGTAGAGAATTTGAATTGTAAGGGAAAAAAAAAAAACAGAAGTAATTTTAGTAAGGGCAGATTAATAAGAGCTAACACATGGAGATCAAATCCAAGTCCTCTGTGTGTATCTGCTCTCTATGTCTCTCAGCTACTTCTATTTTTTTTATTTTTTTTTATTTATTAAAGTTTTTTGTTTTTCAAAACATATGTGTGGACAATTTTTCAACATTAGCCCTTGCAAAACCTTGCGTTCCAATTTCCCCTCCTTTCCCCATGCCCTCCCCTAGATGGCAAGTAGTCCAATATATGTTAAGCATGGTAGAAATAAATCCAACATGTGTATACATATTTATACAATTAGCATGCTGCACAAGAAAAATCAAATCAAACCAGTTAAAAAAGAGAGAGAGAGGGAGAGAGAGAGACAGAGAGAGAGAGAGAGAGAGAGAGAGAGAGAGAGAGAGAGAGAGAGAGAGAGAGAGAGAGAGAGAGAAGCAAAATAAAATGCAAGCAAACAACAAAAAAGACTGTTTCCTTTCAAAATTCTCTTGCTGGATCTTCATCAATATTATATGCCCTAATGGAAGGTGTCTCATAAAGCTCCACTGAGTGACTTCTCATGTTTTTCCTCCTCTGCTATCTCACTTGATCTCATTGAATACTACAGGTTCAATGATCATCTTTATGTTGAGGATTCCTAAATCTATAGATTCAGCCCTAGTCTCTCTTCTTCTGTCCACTAGCCTCACATCACCACCTGACTTTTAGACATTTTTATAAATTGAATATAGCAAAGTTGCGTTAAGCCCAACATGCCCCTCTCCTCCCAAAAAATACATCTCTTTATCATTTTCTCATAATACAACTCTTTCTGAACATCCTTACTTCTATCAAAGGCTTGACCATCCTTTTAGTCACAGGTTCAAAATCATGTTATCATCTTTTTACCCTTACTCTTACTCTTTTTATATAGCCAATTAAGTGGCAAATCATATTGTTTTCTATATTCACAACATCTTTCGTATATATTTTCTCTTTTAATTTCATATCCATTTTCCTAGTCCAGACCCTCAGCTTTCTGAATTCAGTTTTACTTTGTTTGGCTTACAAAAGGAATTTAAATTTGATTCTGGAGTTTATTGAGTAGATTAGGACATAGTCAATCTCTTAGAATCACTGAGTTCTTTCAAGAATAAATTCAACTATCATATTTTTTTAAAAAGTCTTTCTCCACTCTAAGGTTACCTGATATCTTTTTCTATTTCTTTTATTTATCTATGTATTTATATATTGCTTTTCTCATTAGAATATAAGGTCTTTGCTCACAAAGACAGTTTTTTTTTCTTTTTAAAAATTTCTACCTCTTAGCAGAGTGCTTCAAAAAATAATAAGTGCTTAATAAATGTTCATTGATATATTTTGTTACAAATTTTTTCAGTACTAAATTCTTCCTGGTAATATTTACCAAAATTCTAAAAATAGCTATAGCAATAAAATAAGAGAGAACAAAATTAATGATGTAAACATTAGTAAAGGGGACAAAATTATATCAATTTACAAATGACATGATGGTCTCAGAGAACCAATGGGGGCACTAATTAAGATAATTAATAATTTTAACAAAGTTAAAAAATTATCTATATAATACCAGTAAAAATAAAATATTATGATAGAAAAATTCATTAAGAATGATTATAAAATGAATAAAAATACTTGAGAGCTTAAAAAAATGCAATAATTATAGAATAAAAGTGTAAAAACATTCTTGCAATAATTCTCTCTATAACTCTCTTCTTGATTCATTTAAAAAAAACATACTAGGATTGGAATATTGTATATATTTTATTGTCAAGCATGAGCCTCTAGTCATATTTTTTCTTTATTAAAATGTTACTCAGAAAGATTCAGTCTAGGGTGAACAGAGAGGAAAGGAATATTTCCTGAAATGACACTAAAGAAAAGCAGTAATAAAGATTATTTTTTTAAATAGACAAAAAAAGCAAACTATTGATGATGGAATATTATCCTATTATCTAAACTAGGAAATGAGAAAAAGAGAAAAAATATAATTATAGTTCAAAATTCATTTTATAATTGATTTTTAATACTGACACTAATATTGATATTAAACAAAATAGTTATGAAGACTTATTTAATATATTAAATATTACTCCTTTATGAATAAGATTTATAATTCTGAACTTATTAAATATTAAATAAAATGGGCATTTTCCTGTTATGGGCCAGAACTTGAAACAAGGTGCTAAGTCAGTGGAATTGATAGCGACAATGATTATTTAGCTTGGTATTTAGCAGTTCTCTAATTCAGTACATGTACTTAGTATTTTACTACAGTTCTACAAGATTCATACCTTTAAGAGAGAATATATAACCAGGATTGAGTTGAGGAGATTCAGAAGCCAGAGCTCAAGCTCTCGGAACCAAGGACTACAGAAGGCCTCTAAGAAAGCTAGCCAGGCTGCAGGACAGGAGACAAGACTTGGAAAGAAACAATAAAGGATTTGAACTTTAATACCTGGATGCATTTGGGGTGATTACTGAACTGAAACTAAGGCTGCCTCCAGAGACCCGAAGAAAATCCCAACAAGAGAAGATTATGTTTTAGAGAAGAATATTACATTTTCCTATACATATTATAACAAAAGAGAATTGTATTTGAAACTTCAAAATCGCTAATAAATATAAACTTGCCTTTATTTAAATGTAAAAATCTTAACCTGACAAATTCAACGTTTTTCAAATTTATCCTACTTGTCTGTTTATCTTATTTTATTTTATTTTTATTTTTTTTGTTTCTCTGTCCTCCATTCTTTCCTTCCTAGCCCTATATTTTAAAATCAATATAAAGATCTCATAACAAAACATGCATAGTTAAGCAGAAACAAATTCTTACATTGGATATATCTGAAAAATCCATGTCTTATTATACATATTTTAAAAATAGGTTTTACAAAGTATTTGATAATCTTACATAACTAACCTTATAACTAGGAGGGATGTGGAGTAGGTAGTAGTATAGTTAGGTATATTCAGGAACTTGTTAAATGTTGGTACTCAAAAAGTAGTTACTATTTTCTATAAAATGAAAGAGAAAAAAAAAGACTCTAAGGAGTTGAGAACTAAGCAAGGATATAAGAGAATTATAATAACATGACTCAAATCAAATGCATGGTCAGGTACTGAAAGAGTAGTGGATGTGATTACTGAGTCATCATCATCTTTTTTAAAAATGAATTACAACTAGAGACCCATGGCATAATTAGAGAAAGGCAAATTATTGGATAGAAGTGATCTACATCTTATCTTATAAGGAGATCACAAGGATATGTCCTATGGTGCTCTAATGTAATTTTATAATTGATTTGATTAAAAATCATGGTTGTTATATTTGCCTATAACACAAAAATTAAGATAATATATTAGATTAGAAAGTTAGGACTCAAAAAATATATTGACAAGCTGGGTATATTTACAAAATTTTTACACTTGGATTAAACCAATTTCATTTTCACAGGTATAAGATACAGAAGACATGATAAGACAACTTTTCTTCTGAAAAAAAAAGAAATAATAGTTTTAGTAGATTATAAACTCAATAATAGTCAACAATGTGAAAAGTATACAAGATAGTATATATAATGCTCAGGACAAAAGAAAAAATAATTCTACTACACACTGCTTTCTTTACACCATTTCTGGTATACTGTGTTCAGGAACCTGGTCTTATAAATTTGAAAGTGTTTGGAACAAAAGTATCAAACTCAAAAATACGCTCCTGTGTTGTCCAAAATAGATTAGAATATAATTGGGAAATGTTTAACAAAATAAGTAAAAATGCAGCTCGATATACTGTTGATTTGTGTTTTTCTAAGTCAATATACAGCTGGAAAGAATTCATTTTTATATGGTGTCAATGCCACTGAGAACAATAACCAGGGGAAAGTGCCTACAATTCTTATCATGAGGCAAAAACAAATTGCTTTTTTAATTTCTGAAAGCATTTTTGCCAGGTGATTTCAGTTAAAATATACTTTATGCATTGAATTATTCTAAATGCCTTTTGATCATGCCATAAAAAAAACATTTGGAACAGGGAATGATTTGCCTAGAGAAAAGAAGAAATGTAGCATGAGGAACACCATTAAGTATATTCAAATATGTGAAAAAGCTATTACATTTATACTTCTAAGGAGAGTCCTTTCCAAGATGTCTGCCTAAAGAGAGATATGCATCCTTATTCCCAGAAAACTACTCTAAATAGCCAAAATATCATGCTAGACCTTTCCCCCACAAAATGAAAAACAATTAGAAGAGAATTTTTCACCACAGAACTGCAAAGAAGGCTAGCCAGTTAGCCATCCTTCAATAGACCCAATGGAAAAAGTGGCCTCCAGCAAAGTCAGTACAAATATAAAAAACAAGAAGGAATCCTTCCAACACAATGAAATAATGTCTGGAGATATACATAGCCTCCAAAGGTTTGTCTCTATAGGCAACAAAGAGGAAAAAGGAATCATAAGAGAAAGTCCGTGGGTGCTTGCAAACATACTGTGCAGCAACAAAGTTACTGAGAGTGACAGCAACTTTTGCAGTCTGAGCCCTGACTCACTTACTGTCAGGGGCTCTGAGGTTTCTAGAACTTTTTGGGAAGAGCAAATAGGACTTTAAAGATATATCACTAGGAGCTTCAGGGATCTAGTGGCTAGAAAGTCCCAGGGAAAGAGCAGCATCATGTTTGGTGTTTGATGACACACAAGTGGAAAAACAAATTTATCGCATCAATCAGAAGAGTAGAAGGGAACAGAGCCAGGCTTTTTCAAGAAGTGCTAATTCAGGAATTAAGGGTAGAAATATTTGGGGGTTTTGTTGTTGTTTTTGTTTTTTCCCAGGAGTTCCTTGAGAATCTAAGTTTGACCTTTAATTCAGAATCTTTTTTTTTTTTTTTCCCAGTAAGTTTGCTTTTTTGTTTGTTTTTTTTTTAAATACACAATGCTTTATGAATTTTGTTGGGAGAGAAAAACAGAGCAAAAGAAAAAAAAAAACCATAGGAGAGATAAAAATTAAAAAAAAAAAAAAAAAAAAAGTGAACATAATCTGTGTTGATTTACATTCGGTCTCTTTAGTTCATTTTCTGGATGCACATGACATTTTCTCTCCAAAGTCTAATGGCTTTACTTTAAATCACTGAATCACTGAGAAGAATCAGTCTTTCATAGTTGATCATCACGCATTCTTTATGTTATAATGTACAATGTATTCTTGGTTCTGCTTGTTTTGCTCAGCATCAGTTCATGTAAATCTTTTCAGACCTTTCTAAATGAATTTTCTAATTCTTTTTTGCCACAAAAAGAGCTGCTACAAATATTTTGGCAATATTTTTTTTTCAGCTTTTATGAATTCTTTGGGATACAGACCCAGTAATGGCACTTCTGAGTCAAAGAATATGCACAGTTTGGATAGCCCTTTGAATGCAGTTCCAAATTACTTTCCAGAATGCTTGGATTATTTCACAACTCCACCAAACAATGCATCAGTGTTCCAGTTTTCCTGCATTCCCTTCAACATTTATCATTATCTTTTCCTGTCATCTTAGCCAATCTGAAAGGTGTGAGGTGGTGGTACCTCAGAGGTGTTTTAATGTGCATTTCTCCAAGCAATACTGATTTGGGTGGAAAGATTTGTAAAAGAAGATACTAAAGACTATAAACAATTATTGCATACCCAGAGATATCCAAACATCAAACCTAGAAGGAAAAAGTAATTCCATAACTATAAGCCAAGACTGAATAGGAAAAAGAAATGTTTTTGTTTTTTTCATAAGAATCACATGATTATTTAGAAGGGAATAATGGAGAAAGAGATGAAAATAAAGGAAAGAATTAGAAGCAGGACAAATAGCTCAGAAAAGAAAATGATAAAATTTACCTAAGGAATGGATTCCTTAGTAGTGTTGTTGTTTTTTTTGTTTTTTACCCACCCCACCCACTACCTTATCTCAGATGACCTCTCTTCCCCCTTTTCTTAGTAGTGTTTTTTTTTTGCCCCCACCCAGTGCCTTTTCTTCTATCACTCCTTCCCCTTTTTTGATAGTGTTTCTGCCCTCCCTTCCTTCTTCTTTCTCCTCCTACTTCTTTATAGGATTAGATAAATTTCTACACCAAAGTGATTAAGTTTTGTCCTCATAGAGCCAAAACAGGAGATCAAGCTTCAGACAATGCTCATCCCCCTCCCTTTCCCTTCAGTGACTGTAATGTCTTTTGAGCCTTTTGGTGTTAACTAATTGTCCCATTATACTTCCCCTTTCCTCTTTTTTTCAATACAGACCTTTTCCCACCACTTAATGGCCTTTTATTTGAAGTCAACACATCATAATCCATTCAGAACTACAACTTCTATCCATGTGACCCTCCTCTCTTTGCCCCAGTGATATATACAGTTTTCAAGAGTTACAGATATTGCTTTCCCATCTAGAGATGTAAGCAATTTAGTCTTTAAATAATATATATATATATATTTTTTTTTCCCCATTTACCTTTCTATACTTCTCTTGAGTCCTGTGTTTATATATTAAAATTTCTATTTAGTTCTTTTTTTTCAATAGAAATGATTAAAAGTCTTTTACTTCATTGAAGCTCCATCTTCTCCCCTGAAAAATGATGCTCAGTCTTGCTACATAGTTAATTCTTGGTTGTGATACCAGGACCTTTGCCTTCCAAAATATGACATTATTCCAGGCCCTTCAATTCTTTATTGTAGAAGCTGCTTGATCCTGGGCAATCCTGACATTTGGTCCTTGATATTTGAATTGTTTTTGTCTGGCAACTTTAAGTATTTATTTTTTCTTGAGATTGTAGTTCTGGAGTGTTGCAACAGTGTTTCTTGGGCTTTTCCCTGTGAGATATTTTTCCAAAAGGTGATTGATAGATTCTTTCAATGAGTATTTTCCCCTCTTTTTCTAGAATATTGCGGAAGTTTTTGTTAATTATTTCTTGAAGAATGCTATTCAGGTTCTCTCTCTCTCTCTCTCTCTCTCTCTCTTTTTTTTGGTCATGTTCTTCAGGTAGGTCAATAATGTTTTAATTGTCTTTTCTGGATCTACTTTCCAGGTTGGCTATTTATCTAATGAGGTATTTCACATTTTCTTCCCTTTTTTCCCCCATTCTTTTTTAGGTTTTGTTTTTTTGTTTGTTTGTTTGTTTGTTTTGACTGATTCTTGCTGTTTCACAGAGCCATTAACTTTCACTTACACTGTTCTAGTTTTTAAAATGTGTGATTTACTTTAATTGGCTTTCATATCTCTTTTTCCATTTGGTTAATTTAATTTTTTGTTTTGTTTTGTTTTTGCTTTTTTGCTGAGGCAATTGGGGTTAAGTGACTTGCCCAGGGTCACACAGCTAGAAAGTGTTAAGTGTCTGAGGTCATATTTGAACTCAGGTCCTTGTGACTTCAGGAGTGGTGCTCTATCCACTGTGCTACCTAGCTGCCCAATTCTACTTCTTAAGGAGTTGTTTTCTTCAGACATTTTTTTCCTTCCTGTTCCAAATTGTTGACTTTCTCTTGCATACCTCTCATTTCTTTTTTCATTTTTTTCTTCTACCTCTCTTATTTGCCTTTTAACATTTTTTTATAAGCATCTCCAAGAAGCCTCTTTTGTCTTAACACAAATTCATATCACTTTTTGAGATTTCCTCTATGGACATTTTGTTCTTTTGAGAATTAGTGTTTTGGGTCTGCCATGTCACCAGAGCAGCTTTCTATCATCGAGGTTCTTTCCTGTTTCTTGCTCATTTTCTTTTGTTATTTCCTCTTTATTTTTTTACTTCTATAGTCCTAGGGTAAAGGGGGTGCTGTCCCAAGTTTCCTGTGTAGCTCTCAGCCTTGGCTTTGAGTACAGGAGTCCCTTGTATTTGCAGGGTTAGCTTTGCTCGATCTTTTTAGGAAACAGCCTGGTTTCCCATAGTTTTTCTTTTGAGCTGGGACTGGAAGCTGCCCCACTGATTTGCTCTTCTTCTAACCCAGGACTGAGGGTCTCAGTTGCTGATTGGCTGTGATTAAGACCCTCTTAACAGCTTTCCTCAAGCCTGAGTGGGGATGAACAGCCTTTTCCCCTCGGTGAGACTGAGCTTTCTTAAAGTTTTTCTAGTCTATCTTGAGCTGGAGAGTGACTTCATTCCATCAGACTCTATTCAGAGGTTTGGTTTCATGTGATTTTCCAGGGAAACTGGGAGAGCTCATAGCAGCTTCCTGTCTTTACTCCCTCATCTTGGCTCTCTAAGTAATGGATTCCTGAAATTTTAGTTATAAAAATCATAAGAAAATTCTTCAGATTTGTTAAAAACCAGAGTGCAAAGTAAATATAGAAAGAATATACCAAGTACCTACTGAAAGAAAGATGGAAAGAAAAAGTATTTGGAATATTGTTTCTAAAATTTCTAACACATTCTGGCTTATTAACTGCTTCTTACAACTTATCTAAATTTGTCTTTCAATTTTTATAACCAAAACCAAACTAATAAACTTTTAGCATTTAGCAATACACCATATCATAGCATATATTTCCATTCAAATTGCTTCAAGTCCTTCAGGTTTTATGTCTCCTTTTGCTATCAGTATTTGCCTGTAAGTTAAAAATTCACAAAGTCTTTCATCTATCTGCTGGAGTGCTCTTGAATGGAATTGGCATGTGTTTATCAAGATGTCCCCACAACACTAAATTTTCTGTCTTGCCAAATGATTTTGCTTTAAAGTTTTCTAAACATAGAACATTTAAGATTTTAGAACAAGGTACCTATTTTCTTTAGTTTGGGGGCCTGAGAGTTTGTAAGGTTTCAGCTAAATTTACAACACAAATATTCCATGCTTTTTGCATGTGGGAACATTTTTCCTTCATTGGGAAAAATCCTAACTTTAGTCTATGGTTCCACTGATCTATTTTTAGCTTTAGCTTTATCATTTGTATAATAAGTATAGGAAATAGTTACCTCACAGGGTTGTGAAGTTCAAATAAATCAACATATGTAAAGTCCTTTGCAAACTTTAAAGCAGTGTATAAAAGTCTTTGTAGTTGTTGTTATGGATGATGGTATACTTTATGGTTTGAGAGTTCCTATTATCCAAATTTAATTAAAATAATTTATCTCCACATATACCCTTACTAATCAGTATCATTTTACCTCTACTAAGCATGCTATCTTTTCATGTGATAGTTTTTATATCAAATTTCATCCATTTCCTTAAATTTATATCTTAGGAATTTTATAATGACTTGTATCTTATTTCTATAAAATAGACAAAATTATATTTTTCCTCTTCATACCTCTTGGTTAACATTTCATATTTCCCAACATTTTCAATACTATATTATTAAAAAACATATTCAATACCTTTATTTCTTTGATCAAGTCAGTGATATTCCTTTAAAAGCTCTCTGAGGTATACTGCTAAGCACCAGTAATTTCGTTGTTTTACATATGAACTCATATGAACCTTAATCTTTGGTACAATAAATCAATAAATAGGAACTGAAAACTGGGTGGGTGCCCAACAGTTAGAGAATGGATGAATAAGTTATGATAAATGAATGTTATGGAATATTATTGTTCTATATGAAATGATCAGTAAGATAAATTCAGAAAGGCTTGGAGAGGCTTATATGAACTGATGCTGAGTGAAGAAGTAGAACCAAGAAAACATTGTACACAGCAACAAAATTATACAATGATCAACTCTGATGGACAATGATATTTTTCAACAACAAGATGATTCAGGTCAGTTCCAATGGTCTCTTATGATGAAGAGAGCCAACTGAACCCAGACAGAGTATTATGGGGACTGAGTGTGAATTACAACATAGTATCTTCATTTTTTTGTGGTTGTTTGCTTGCATTTTGTTTTCTTTCTCATTTTTTTTCCTTTTTGATCTAACTTTGCTTGTGTAGCATAATAATTGTGGAAATGTGTATAAAAGAATTTCACATGCTAAACATATATTGGATTTCTTGCCATCTAGGAGAGGGTGTAGGGAGAAGAAAAGGAGAAAAAAAAAATTGGACAGAAGATTTTGCAAGGGTGAATGTTGAAAACTATGTATATGTTTTGAAAATTAAAAGCTTTATAAAAAATAAATTTAAAAATAAATATCACTACTTAAATATTTAAATAATCAGGATTATATAAAAATAGATAGGTTTGTAAAAGAAAAAAATTAAACAACAGAATTCTTTTAAATTTCCTTTTTTTTTTTTTTTTTTTTTTTTTTTTTCCTATTGTATCCTTGTGACACAAAGCTTCTTAAACTATGGGTTATTACCTCAGATGGGATTGTATAACTGAATGTGGGGGGGTCACAAAAATTGGGCAACAATAAAAATCTATCAAATATTTCACCAAGAGTTAGTTTTTTATATAAAAATAGGCAAGCATATGCTAAGGACCAAGCCTAGGGGAAGGGGCAGGTCAATTCTCTGATAGCCTCCACAGCTATGAATCATAACATCTGAAGGAGCTGCAAAGCAGCCTTTGCTGACAGAGGTGTTGCTCATGGACTGGGAATGAAATAAATTGGAAGCAGAGGGAAGAAGAGAGAGGTCAGACAATGCAACTGCCTCTCAATCTCCTTGTATTAATCATCATCCTCTCCCAGTTCTAAGTTAGACTTCCATTAGCCACTGGCAAGTAACTTCCATATCACAATAAACATATCTATCACATTTGTAAGTAAATTTTAATAAGTGATAAAATTATATGTGTGTATGTGGATATATACCAAAGAATTGTTTTAAAATACATTTCTTTATGATTTATTATCAGTAAATATTTGATTTGTTTATGTGTTTTGTGTGCCTATATACCCAATGTTGCATTTTTTTTTTTTCTGGCAAAAAGGAGTTATGAGTGAAAAAATTTTAAGAAGTACTGCATTAGGGCATCTGATATATCCCAAATGGACAATGTTTCCAATTTGTTTCCACCAATACAAAGATCTTTACATATGTTTATAATATTCCCGCAAATGTAACACCTGAGAATCAAGGGCTCTACAATAAATACAATGCATTGTATCTGGTATATGCCACTTACTCCCTCTCCAATCTTACTCTTGACCTCATGTGGGCCCAGAGTAGGACCATCACTCATAATGGTCTGCTTTTATTTATATAAAACCAGCTACTCACAATGATTATACTATTAGACCTTAAACATACCCACTTATTTAACAATAAAATAAAATCAATAATAATAAATCAGAGATAAACAATATGAAAAAAGAAGGAATAATTATTATACTATACTTGAAATATAAATCTGTCACATACTTTCCCATTGATATATTTAATATGTGAGGGAGACACACACATAAAATTGGCAAAGAGGAAAATAAGTGAAGAAATCTCTTGAACTTGACATGACTTGCAAATCTGGACTGCAGGTTTCTATACCATTGTTGCTGTCAATGAAATCTAAATCAATCAAAAAAAAAAAAAAAAAAACAACTACTTTTCTAAAGCTGTTTCCTGGTCTGCAATGTTCTCTTGCAAAGCAAATCAGTTTTTCTTCTACTCTCAAAATGATGGAGCATTTACAACTTCTTTTAACTAACAATCATCTTGATTCCCTTTAAGGCTGACAGCCACAAAGCTCCTCTCTCGTGTGCTCATGCATGCTCTCTCTCTTTCCGTCTTGCTTTCTCTGTCTTTCTGTCTCTCTCTGTCTCCTTCCCTCCCTTCCCTCCTTTCTCTGAC
The DNA here is from genome assembly GCF_048593235.1 of Sminthopsis crassicaudata. Lineage (NCBI taxonomy): Eukaryota > Metazoa > Chordata > Mammalia > Dasyuromorphia > Dasyuridae > Sminthopsis > Sminthopsis crassicaudata. The sequence goes on from NC_133619.1 coordinate 145,922,133, forward strand.
TGTCTATTACTCTTTCCATCTCCCTCTTTGTCTTTCTCTCTCTCCATCTCTGTGTGTGTCTCTCTCTTTGTCTGTGTCTCTCTGTATATATATATATATATATATATATATATATATATATATATATATATATATATATATATAATCTGCCTCTCTCTCTCCATTGCTGTATCTTTCTGTCTTTCTGTCTCCCCATCTCTGTGTCTCTCTCCATGTGTATGTCTCTTTCTGTCCCCCTCTGTCCCTTCTGTCCTCCTCTGTCTCTCATTTTCAGTGAAATCAATACAAATCTGCTGGAAACTCTTTTCTTTATGTTTCTCACAATAGAGTGTACTTGTGAACGACACCTCTGAGAGAAGATAAACCTCTCATACTGAAATCCGAACTAAAAGTCAATTCATAATTTTTTCCAAAAAGAATTAGTCTTTTGGTAATCAAGAAGGCATCTGGAAAGGGCCAGTCTTCCCAGACTATGTCTTGCCACTGGATCCCAATGACTCTGGAGGAGAAATGAAGTTGATGATTTTGCACAGCCAGACCTCATTTAAATTCATTTCATTTACCCTCTTGAAATCATTAGTCCTCTTTGAGAGAACAAGAACCAACAACACAACCAACAATAAAAAGTCATTAGAAATTAAGATATTCATATCAGCTGACTCTTTTGGTCTTTTTTCACAGAACTTTAACAAAATCTTTTTCAGTTTTTTGTTTTGTTTGTTTTGTTGTTGTTAAAAAATCTTTTTTAACAAATGCTTTTTCACTGTTTACTAAATAGTTCAAAGAAAAACTCCACTCACCTGTCCTAAAAATCAGAAAGGAGGAGAGCATTTTCAGCTGAGGAGATATTGAATTGAAGGCATGGTGATGGCATAGTAGATAAAACACTAAATGGAGTCCAAAAGGCCTGAGTTCAAGTCTGACCTTAGATGTTTAATGGTTGTTTGACTGGGGCAAATCATTTGAACTGCCTTTCTCAGTTTCCTCAAATGTAAAATAAAGATTAGAGGGGTACCTACTACATGGTTGTGCTTTAAATCTTCATTTAAAGGATTAAATGAGATATTTTAAATAAGTGCTTTATGCTATCTGCTGCTCTTGTGGTTTCCTGAATCCAGACACCAGTATCTGGAATTGTTCTCTCTTTTTGTGAATGGATGATGATAAAAGGAGACTGAGAGGCATTTGTGTTGTCTGACCTCTTCCCTCTACCTCCAATTTATTTCATTCCCAGTTTACAAGCAACACCTGTGTCAGTAAAGACTGCCTCGAAACTCCCTCAAGTGTCACAATCCACAGCTTTGGAGGCTCTCAGAGAATTGACCTGCTCTTTTACCCAGGCATGGTCCTTAACAACTTTACACTATACTTGGAACATAGTAGACACACTGAATAAATGTTTGTTCCATTCTTTAACCTATTTTGGGATTGTTCCAACCAGTTTCCTCTCCATGAAACAAGTTTCTTAACTTCACTTTGAATAATTCAAAACAATACCATCTGGTACTCAATACTTACTTTCTCTTATGGAATAAAAAGAATAAATCTGAACTCCACTTTTTTGTTAAAGACTTCAAAAAATGATGCTTTTTATCATTTTATTAGTTTTAGGAAACATAGTACATAGAGAAAACTTGAATAGAAGATAATGTGAGAATTAAGAATATAAGTTTTTGATTGTGGAAGTAAAGCATTGTATATCAAACATTTTTATATACTTTGATACTTAATCTCATGATTCCTTCCAAATTCTATAAGCTGATTAATGATAGATTTTTAAAAAATCAAAATGTAGTAGAAGGAAGCAATGAATTTCTGTTCTTCCATAACTAATTAATTCAACAAAAATTTTAGTTAAGAGCTAAATTAGTAATCAGAAATCTGAGGAGAAATCACAGCAAGTGATTTTTTTAGAACAAATTACAAATCTGATTCACAATGACCAAAAGCGGACAAGGATGATAGAGTTAGATGTTGGGAGCAAGGAACACAACATAGCCAAGTTGTTATCGGCCTTAACCAGGAAAGGGGGGGGTCAGAATCAGATTTCAGAAGAACCTAAACATAAGATATGAAGATATAGCTCAAAAATATCCAAGAACACTACAGATCTTCTAGAAAACAGAATTTAGCCCTAAAACAAAATCCTAATCTGAGAGGTAAGGCTGGAAGAAGTAATATACCTTTATATCCCCACCTTCCCAGAAAGAGAGTAGGGAGGTTATTATGCTATGAAAGCCAAGGCACAAATATAAAAAACTTAAAGAAGTCGCTTAAAACAAAACAAAGTTAATGACTATAAGAAACAAGAAACAAACCAAAACAATGAAAAAAAATTAGAAAAAAAATTGTTTCACAAAGAAAATAACTGAACAAATCAAGAAAAAATAGTTAAGAATCAGACTACCTAAAATTCACGAACAAAAAACAACCTACATATCAAATTTTGAGAAATCATAAACAAAAACTGACCAGAATATTCATATAAGAGAGCAAAGTGAAAATAGAAAGTTACTAGTCACCTTATGGGAAAACAAAGTTCCTCCAAAATGAAACTCCCAGAAATATATGATTAAAAAATCCAAAGCTTTCAGATCAAATAAATAATACTGCAATAAGCCAGAAAAAGAGTTCAAGTAGCAAAGAAGCATAATCAGGATCAAACCAAAGTCTACTATTATAAAGGAACGGAGATATTATATTGCAAAAGAAAGATACAGGCTTATTTACAACCAAGAATAATTTGCTTAGAAAAACTAAGAATAATCTTATAGTAGAAAATGGATCATCAATGAGATAGAGGAATTCCAATCATTCCTGATGAAAATATGAGTTAGAAACTATGAAATACAAACCCTGGAAAGCCAAGAGAAGAAAAACTGAAAAAGATAAATTCAAGTGAACAGATGGAAGGGACATAAAAAGGATGAATAATTTATGTTCTAATAAAGGGAGAAATGTTTTTTGGGACCCTAATGTCATCAGAAGTCATAGAGAGAGTCAAATAAAACAGAGGACCTGTGAATGGTTTAACTTCCAATAATCTTAAGAGAAGCAAGTTTATAGAAAAGGAAATGGTAAATAGGGGGTAGGGAATATAGTGGAGAACTTAAATATCTTATATAACTAAGATATAAACATAGAAGTCTAGACAAAGGAGACATAGAAGTTCACTTGAATCTCACTTTCATTTAAATTGGTCAAAATAGGGAAGAACATAAATACTTATCTATACATAACATGTAATTCATTAATGTTTTTGTTTCAATAGGGAAAAAGGATGGGAATAGGGAACAATAAGAGGAATTTTAGTCATGCTTTAAATAAGCAAAAGAAACTCTAAGCTTACAGAGGCTGTTGTGAAGAATATATATATATATATATATATATATATATATATATATATATATTCTTTTTTATTAGTGCTTTTCATTTATAAAACATTTGCATAGATGATTTTTCAACATTGACCTTTTGCAAAACCTTATGTTCCGAAATTTCCCTCCTTCCCCACACCCTCTCCCCTATATGACAAGTAGTCCAATTCATGTTAAATATGTTACAATATATGGTAAATCCAATATATGTATAGATGGTTTTACGGTTATCTTGTTGCAGAAGAAAAAACAGATCAAGAAGGGAAAAAAAAAAAAAAAAAAAAAAAAACAGAAAGAAACCAAAATACAATCAAACAACATCAGAAAGAGTGAAGACTTCCGGCCAAGATGGCGGCGTGGAGGCAGACAGCTGCTTGAGCTCCTCGTTTTCTCTCAGAACTTACTTCATGACAAGCCTCTGACTTAATGCTTGACCCAGAAAGAAATCCACAAATTATCACCAAGAGAAGACATCCTTGAAAGTCGCCAGAAAAGGTCTGTGTTTGTTCGGGGGAGGGTCAATCAGACTGGGCGCAGACTGAGGGCAGACAGCCAGAGCAAGACAGGCAGCTCACACAGCTCAGACCGGAGGGGGAGGGGTGTGATCTCTGTCGTTTTTGTGAAAGGGCTTTTGCCCCAGTGTGGATGCTCCGTCTTGGCAGCAAGCCAGGAGCGGTGGAGAGGGTGTAAACACTGGAGGTGAAGATTAAAACCCCAGAAAGCCAGCGTCTCTCAGAGCCCGGCCACCCCCAACCCCCACCTGGACTGACTCGGTGCGTTCTCGGAGCCTCAGAGCGCAGACTCAGTACAGTCATTGCTGTTCTGTTAGTGGCTCTCTGCTGCCCTACCCCCAGTCTGTAGAGGAAGCCCATTAATACCATCCAGACCTATCCCCCGCAAAACAGACCAATTGTTTCTCTTGTCAGTTTGTTTTCTTTGATTCCTACTCTGACAAAATGAACAAAAAATTCAAAAGGGCTCTAACCATTGACAGCTTCTGTGTGGAGAGGGAGCAGACTTCAAATGCTGAAGAGACTAGGAACAGAATGTCCCCAGATGTATCCCCTGGGAGGGATATAAGCTGCTCCTCAATACAAAAGAACCTCATAGAGGAAATCAAAAAGGCTCTCACAAGAGAGCTGGAAGAGAAATGGGAAAAGGAAAGGGAAGCTTGGCAAGAGAGCCTGGAGAAGTCATCCCATGCATTCAAAGACAGAATGGATAAAGAAATCAAATCATTGAGAAACAAGATTAGTGAGCTGGAAAAGGTAAACAACTCCAAGGAAAACAGGATTAGAGAGCTGGAAAAAGAAATCAGCTCTCTAAAAAATACAATGGAAAAAAATTCCATAGAAGATAAAAACTCAATTGGACAATTACAAAGAGATATAAAAAAAGTGAGTGAAGAAAATACATCATTGAAAATTAGACTGGAACAAGTAGAAATGAATGACTCAAGGAGAAACCAAGAGGTAGTCAAGCAAAACCAGAGAAATGAGACAATTGAAAAGACTGTCAAGTACCTTACCAGAAAGACAACAGACCTGGAAAACAGATCCAGGAGAGACAATTTGAGAATAATCGGACTCCCTGAAAAATGGGAGGAAAAAAAGAGCTTGGACACCATTTTCGAGGAAATTATCAAAGAGAACTGCCCAGACGTTTTGGAAACAGAGGGTAAAATAGACATTGAGAAAATTCATCGATCACCTACTGAAAGGGACCCTAAAATCAAAACGCCAAGAAATATAGTGGCCAAGTTCAAGAACCATCAGACAAAGGAAAAGATATTGGAAGCTGCTAGAAAAAAACAATTCAGATATGGAGGATCCACAATAAGGATAACACAGGATCTAGCAGCGTCCACATTAAAAGAACGCAGGGCCTGGAACATGATATTCCGAAAGGCTAAGGAACTTGGTATGCAGCCAAGAGTGACTTACCCAGCAAGAATGAGCATCATTTTCCAGGGAAGAAGATGGACATTTAACGAAATAAATGAATTCCATCTATTTTTGATGAAAAAGCCAGACCTACATAAAAGGTTTGATCTTCAAATACAGAACTCAAGAGACTTCTAAAAAAGGTAAAAAGAAATCTTGAGAACTATACTTCTGTCAAAAAAATATGTAAAGAACATATGTACAATTTGTCTTAGAAACTAGAGGTGGAAAGGAGATTATATCATAAAAAAGTATAAAGTGGTGGTACTACATCTCATGAAGAGGCAAAGGTAACCTATTATATCTGAGAGAAAGAAAGGAGGGAGATGAACATAGCGTGTATCAATAGACATATTCGATTTATGGTGAAACTTCTTCCACTTCATTGAAAAGTGAAAGGGAAGGAGTAAGCTAAGGGGAAGGGAATACAGTAATTTCGAGGAAAAGGGATAAAATAAGGGGAGGATCTTTAAGGTGGGGGAGGGATCCTAAAAAGGGAGGGCTGTGAAAAGCAAGTGGTGTTTACCAGTTTAATACTGGATAGGAGGGTAAAAGGGAAGGAAAGGGGAAAAGCATAAGCAGGGGTTAATAGGATGGCAAGCAATATAGAATTAGTCCTTCTAACCATAAATGTGAATGGGGCAAACTGCCTCATAAAGAGGAAGCAGTTAGCAGACTGGATTAAAAGTCAGAATCCTACTATATGTTGTTTACAGGAAACACACCTGAAACAGGATGAGACATTCAAACTAAAAGTAAAAGGGTGGAGCAGAATCTATTATGCTTCAGGCAAAACCAAAAAAGCAGGAGTAGCCATCCTCATCTCAGATCAAGCAAAAACAAAAATTGATCTAATTAAAAGAGATAAGGAAGGGCATTATATCCTGCTAAAGGGAAGCATCAATAGTGAAGCCGTATCAATATTAAACATGTATGCACCAAGTGGTGCAGCATCTAAATTCTTAAAAGAGAAATTAAGAGAGCTGCAAGAGGAAATAGATAGCAAAACTATAATAGCGGGAGATCTCAACCTTGCACTATCAGAATTAGATAAATCAAACCACAAAATAAATAAGAAAGAAGTCAAAGAGGTAAATAGAATACTAGAAAAGTTTGATATGATAGATCTTTGGCGAAAGCTAAATGGAGACAGAAAGGAATATACTTTCTTCTCAGCAGTTCATGGAACCTATACAAAAATTGATCATATACTAGGGCATAAAAACCTCAAAATCAAATGCAGTAAGGCAGAAATAGTAAATGCATCCTTTTCAGACCATAATGCAATCAAAATAACATTTAATAAAAAGCCAGGGGAAAACAGACCAAAAAATAATTGGAAACTAAATAATCTTATACTAAAGAATGATTGGGTAAAACAGCAAATCATAGACATAATTAATAACTTCACCCAAGAAAATGACAATAATGAGACATCATACCAAAATGTGTGGGATACAGCCAAAGCAGTAATTAGGGGAAGTTTTATATCTCTACAGGCCTACTTGCATAAAATAGAGAAAGAGAGGGCCAACGAATTGGGTTTACAACTAAAATTGCTAGAAAAGGAACAAATTAAAAACCCCCAGACAAACACAAAACTTGAAATTCAAAAAATAAAAGGTGAGATTAATAAAATTGAAAGTAAAAAAACTATTGAATTAATTAATAAAACTAAGAGTTGGTTTTATGAAAAAACCAACAAAATAGACAAACCCTTAGTAAACCTGATTAAAAAAAGGAAAGAGAAAAAGCAAATTGATAGTCTTGAAAATGAAAAGGGTGAACTCACCACTAATGAAGAGGAAATTAGAACAATAGTTAGGAGCTACTTTGCTCAACTTTATGCCGATAAATTTGATAACTTAAATGAAATGGAAGAATATCTTCAAAAATATAGCTTGCCCAGATTAACAGAGGAAGAAGTAAGTAGTCTAAATAGTCCCATCTCAGAAAAAGAAATAGACCAAGCTATTAACCAACTTGCTAAGAAAAAGTCCCCAGGACCAGATGGATTTACAGGTGAATTCTACCAAACATTTAAAGAACAACTAACTCCACTGCTATGTAAACTATTTGAAAAAATAGGGATTGAAGGAGTCCTACCAAATTCCTTCTATGACACAGACATGGTACTGATACTTAAACCAGGTAGATCGAAAACTGAGAAAGAAAACTATAGACCAATTTCCTTAATGAATATTGATGCTAAAATCTTAAATAAGATATTAGCAAATAGACTTCAGAAAATCATCCCCAGAATAATACACTATGACCAAGTGGGATTTATACCAGGAATGCAGGGCTGGTTTAATATTAGGAAAACTATTAGTATAATTGACCATATTAATAATCAAATTAATAAAAACCATATGATCATCTCAATAGATGCAGAAAAGGCATTTGATAAAATCCAACATCCATTCCTACTAAAAACGCTTGAGAGTATAGGAATAAATGGACTATTCCTTAAAATAATAAGGAGCATATATTTAAAACCTTCAGTAAACATCATATGTAATGGTGATAAACTGGAACCTTTCCCTGTTAGATCAGGAGTGAAACAAGGTTGCCCACTATCACCATTACTATTCAATATAGTACTAGAAACTCTAGCCTTGGCAATAAGAGCCGAGAAAGACATCCAAGGAATTAGAGTAGGAAATGAAGAAATCAAATTGTCACTTTTCGCAGATGACATGATGGTATACTTAGAGAACCCCAAAGACTCTGCTAAAAAGCTATTAGAAATAATTCAGAATTTTAGCAAAGTCGCAGGATACAAAATAAATCCACATAAATCCTCAGGATTTTTATACATTACCAACACAATCCAACAGCAAGAGATACAAAGAGAAATTCCATTCAAAATAACAGTCGATAGTATCAAATATTTGGGAATATATCTACCAAAGGAGAGTCAGGAATTATATGAGCAAAATTACAAAACACTTGCCACAAAAATAAAGTCAGATTTAAATAATTGGAAAGACATTCAATGTTCTTGGATAGGCCGAGCGAATATAATAAAGATGACAATACTCCCCAAACTAATCTATTTATTTAGTGCTATACCAATCAGACTCCCAAGAAACTATTTTAATGACCTAGAAAAAATAACAACAAAATTCATATGGAAGAATAAAAGGTCGAGAATTGCAAGGGAACTAATGAAAAAAAAGTCAGAGGAAGGTGGTCTAAGTGTACCTGATTTAAAGCTATATTATAAAGCAACAGTCACCAAAACCATTTGGTATTGGCTAAGAAATAGACTAGTTGATCAGTGGCATAGGTTAGGTTCACAGGACAAGATAGTGAATAAAAATAGCAATCTAATCTTTGACAAACCCAAAGATCCCAAATTTTGGGATAAAAATTCATTATTTGACAAAAACTGCTGGGAAAACTGGAAATTAGTATGGCAGAAACTAGGCATGGACCCACATTTAACACCACATACTAAGATTAGATCAAAATGGGTCCAAGATTTAGGCATAAAGAACGAAATCATAAATAAATTGGAGGAACATGGGATGGTTCACCTCTCAGACTTGTGGAGGAGGAAGGAGTTTGTGTCCAAGGGAGAACTAGAGACCATTATTGATCACAAAATAGAACATTTTGATTACACCAAATTAAAAAGTTTCTGCACAAACAAAACTAATGCAAACAAGATTAGAAGGGAAGTAACAAATTGGGAAAAAATTTTTACAGTTAAAGGTTCTGATAAAGGCCTCATCTCCAAAATATACAGAGAATTGACTTTAATCTATAAGAAATCAAGCCGTTCTCCAATTGATAAATGGTCAAAGGATATGAACAGACAATTTTCAGATGATGAAATTAAAACTATTTCCACTCATATGAAAGAGTGTTCCAAATCACTATTGATCAGAGAAATGCAAATTAAGACAACTCTGAGGTATCATTACACACCTGTCAGATTGGCTAAGATGACAGGAACAAATAACGATGAATGTTGGAGGGGCTGTGGGAAAACTGGGACACTGATGCATTGTTGGTGGAGTTGTGAAAGAATCCAACCATTCTGGAGAGCAATCTGGAATTATGCCCAAAAAGTTATCAAAATGTGCATACCCTTTGACCCAGCCATACTACTACTGGGCTTATACCCCAAGGAACTACTAGAGAAGGGAAAGGGTCCTGTATGTGCCAAAATGTTTGTGGCAGCCCTTTTCATAGTGGCTAGAAGCTGGAAGATGAATGGATGTCCATCAATTGGAGAATGGTTGGGTAAACTATGGTATATGAATGTTATGGAATATTATTGTTCTATAAGAAATGACCAACAGGAGAAATATAGAGAGGCTTGGAGAGACTTACATCAACTGATGCTGAGTGAAACGAGCAGAACCAGAAGATCATTATACACTTCAACAATGATACTGTACGAGGATGTATGCTGATGGAAGTGGATTTCTTCAACATAGAGAAGAGCTAATCCAATTCCAATTGATTAATGATGGAAAGAACCAGCTACATCCAGAAAAGGAACAATGGGAAATGAATGTAAACTGTTATTTTTACCTTCTGAATCCAATTCTTCCTGTGCAACAAAAAAATTCGGTTCTACACACATATATTGTATCTAAATTATACTGTAATATATTTAACATATATAAGACTGCTTGCCATCTGGGGGAGGGGTTTGGGGGAGGAAGGGAAAAAATCTGAATAGAAGTAAGTGCAAGGGATAATGTTATAAAAAAATTACCCATGCATATGTATTGTCAAAAAATGTTATAATTATAAAATAAAATAAAAATAAATTAAAAAAAAAAAAAAAAAAAAAAAAAAAAAAAAAAAAAGAGTGAAAATGCTATGTTGTAGTCCACAATCTTCTCTCTGGGTGTAGATGCCTCTCTTCATCACTGAACAATTGGAACTGGTTTGAATCATCTCGTTATTGAAGAGAGCCACATCCATCAGAATTGATCATCATATAGTCTTGTTGTTGCCATGTATAATGATCTTCTACTTCTGCTCACTTGTGAAGAATATTGTAGAAAAAAAAAATCAGGATAAGAACTTGTGTTAAAGAGAGCTCAAGATACAAGGTAAAGAAAAAAGTATAAGAAAACAGTATGGAAGGAAATACATAATTGGTGATAATAATGAATATGAATATCATAGGCATTTTCATGAAGTAGAAGACAATAGTAGAATGCGCTAGAAATCATAATTCAACAATAACTTGGAATATATTGATATATAAATATTCACAAAGAGTTAAACTAAAATGTTGGAGCAAAATATATTGTCCCTCTTGGATAGGGCAAGTGAATATAATCAATGTGCCCATCCCGCAAAAGCAAGAATAGTAAATATGATACTGAGCAAAGAAACAAAGAAATTGATATAAATGGGGAAACTCTGTGTTCCTCAAAATTGCCATAGGCAATGAATTTATTTCATATGTAACACATACAAAAAAAAGTATAGTTTCTAAATACTTAAATAAAAGGTATAAATTATTGAGAGAAATGAACACTAAAATTATAATAGTATTGAGCCTCAATGTACTCTTTGCAGAAATAGACAAACAACAAAAAAAAAAAAACAAAAAAGTTAAATGGATACTATACATTTTTCTTAGCTATAGATGACAAGATTATAAGAATCAACTTTTTTTATAAATTTTTAAATTAATTTTATAATTATAATTTTTTTGACATTACATATACATGGGTAATTTTTTACAGCATTATTCCTTGCACTCACTTCTTTTCCAAATTTCCCCCTCCTGGGGGGCGGAGCCAAGATGGAGGAGAAGAAACACACTACTCTGTGAACGTCCTTACTCCCTCACAACCAATTAGATAAATAGCCTCAGAAATAGCTCTGGACTGATAGATACCACAAGGACTGGAAGCACGACTTACCAGCTGAAGAGAATCAGGAGTTTCAACAGAAAAGGTCAGCTCCCCAGGGGAGGAAGAAGAGAGGCCAGCACAGACGGCTGGGTGCTAGCATACTGCGCCGATTGCGCTGGGAAGGGCTCGGGGATCAGAGAAGCCACTGAGATAAAGGAATCTGGCACATGCTGTTAGCTCTTCTCTGCTTATAATATAGCAGTTCAGAAGAGAAAGCTAAAATACCTTAAAAATTCAGATAGATTAGATTTTCCCAGGTCCCAGGGGTGACTCAGCAGATCTCGGCACGTTGAGTGTGGCCTCTAGCTCCCACCTGAGACTAGTTAAAGAGATTGACAAGTAGGCGGATACGGCCCAAGGCAACACACACTGCCTAGCTCAGCTGAAGGGAGTGGAACTCAGCTCCAGGAAGTCCCAGAGAAGCAGAACCTTTGAACTAGGGGCCACGGTTTCTGGCAGACACTTCCAGCTTGAGCGCAGGGGCTTTTCACGTCACCTGCTGCAGAAATCCACGCCCCACCGGGATGCATAGGCTGGGCTTTGTGCCATCTTTACTTCAATCTCAAACGTCAGGGAAGCCGCTAGAACACAACACCCTCAAGGCACAGCAGTGCTAGTCACCTCTGAGGCACTTCCAGGGAGGGGGTGGGGAACTCTATCCCAGAGCTCTATCTTAGCTCAGGCCCAAGAACCGCTGCATCCATCCTGTCTGGGAGGAAGCTGGTAAAGAAGTAAATAAATAATTTCCTACCCCAGGGACAGACCCCAAAAGATTTTTCAAGTATGAGTAAGAAGCTCAGAAAAACCATAGATTCCTTCTACACAGAGAAAGAGCGGATATCCAACCCCGAGGAAGTTAACAGCAGAGAGACAGCAGATAACAACCTAAAGGGGAACGATTCCTGCCCCCCATCACATAACTCTCTCCTAGAAGACAATATTAAAAAGTTAAGGGAGTTTGAAGAAAAATGGGGAAAGGAAAGGGAAGCTATGTAGAGAATAACAACGTCCTGAAATTGGAGTTGGAAAAAATAAAGAATTCACAGGAGATGCAGGGAAACAAAATTTATGAATTAGAAAAGGTTAAAAAATCGCAGGAAAGTAGGATTTCTGAATTGGAAAAGATAAAAAAGTCTCAAGAAAATAGAATTTCTAAATTGGAAAAAGAAAATAATTCTCAAAAAAAAATTAGGGAAATGGAAAAAAATTCAATAGAGCAAAATAATTCATTTAAAAACAAAATTGGGCATTTACAAAAAGAACCAAAAACTGTGAAAGAAGAAAATAACTCCTTAAAAGTCAGGATGGAACAAATAGAAATGAATGATTCACAGAGAACCCAAGAATCAGTCAAACAAAACAAAACAAAAAAAAAAAAAAAAAAAAAAAAAATGAGAAGCTGGAGAACAACGTCAAATACTTACTAGGAAAATCTATAGACCTGGAAAATAGATCTAGGAGAGATAATCTGCGGATCATTGGACTTCCAGAAAACTATGACCAAAAAAAGAGCCTAGATTCTATTTTACAGGAAATTATCAAAGAGGACTGTCCAGAGATAATAGAAACAGAAGGGAAAGTAGATGTGGAAAGAATTCATCAAACTCCTTCTGAAATAGACCCTAAAAAAAGAACACCACGGAATATAGTGGCTAAGCTGCAGAATTACCACACAAAGGAGAAAATCCTGCAAGCAGCTAGAAAAAAACAATTTAAATACCAAGGTGCCACAATAAGGGTCACTCAAGATCTGGCTGCCTCCACATTAAAAGACAGAAGGGCCTGGAACCTGATATTCCGTAAGGCAAAAGATCAAGGACTGCAACCAAGAATGAACTACCCAGCTAAGTTTAGCATCTTTTTCCATGGAAGAAGATGGTCATTCAATGAAATAGAGGAATTCTATATGTTTCTAAGAAAAAAACCAGACTTAAACAAAAAATTTGATGTACATCCACAAGACTGAAGAGAAACAGAAAAAGGTACACAGAACCCTTGAGAACTGTAACTCTGTTGTGGGTATATAAAAAGTACTCAAGGATAATTTGATTTTACTGATATAAAAGAAAAAAAAGGGGGGTGTAGTAAAGGGAAGGAGGCCGTTTCAGAAAAAGGGGAAGGAAAGATAAAAAGAGGGAAACTACATCCCAGGAAGAGGCATAGAAAATACACCATATCTGAGGGAATTTAGTAAGGGGGAGAATCATTGTGTGAATCTTACTCTCATCAGGAGAGGCTCAAAGAGTAAATAATTAACATATTTGTTTTTCAGAGAATTTTCTCTCACCTCATTAAAAGGGGGGAGAGAAAAAGGGGAAAGGAAAAGGAGAATAAGTGAAGGGACTTGGAGGGAGGGGGGAGGGATACTAAAAAAAAAAAGGAGGGTTGCACATCACAAGGGGGTCTGTAAATTAAATGTCGGGGAGGGGGATCAGGGGGGTCAAGGGAAAAAGCATAATCTGGGGATAATACGATGGCAGGAAATACAGAATTAGTAATTTTAACTGTAAATGTGAATGGGATGAACGATCCCATCAAACGGAGACGGATAGCAGATTGGATCAAAAATCAGAACCCTACAATATGTTGTCTGCAGGAAACACACTTAAAGCAGGGAGATACATACAGAGTAAAGGTAAAAGGTTGGAGCAGAATCTATTATGCTTCAGGTAAAGCTAAAAAAGCAGGGGTAGCTATCCTTATCTCAGATCAAGCAAAAGCAGAAGTTGATCTAATTAAAAGAGATAAGGAAGGAAACTATATACTGCTGAAAGGTAGCATAAATAATGAAGCTATATCGATACTAAACATATATGCACCAAGTGGTATAGCATCTAACTTTCTAAAGGAAAAGTTAAGAGAGTTGCAAGAAGAAATAGACAGTAAAACTATAACAGCGGGAGATCTCAACCTTGCACTCTCAGATTTAGACAAATCAAACCACAAAACAAACAAGAAAGAAATTAAAAAATAAATAGAACATTAGAAAAACTAGGTATGATAGACCTTTGGAGAAAACTGAATGGCGATAGAAAGGAATATACTTTCTCCTCAGCAGTTCATGGATCCTATACAAAAATAGACCATATATTAGGACATAAAGATCTCAAAATTAAATGGAGGAAGGCAGAAATAATAAATGCCTTCTTCTCAGATCACAATGCAATAAAAGCTACATTCAGTAAGAAGTTAGGGGTAAATAGACCAAAAAGTAATTGGAAACTGAATAATCTCATCTTAAAGAATGACTGGGTGAAACAGCAAATTATAGAAACAATTAATAATTTTACCCAAGATAATGACAATGATGAGACATCATACCAAAATCTATGGGATGCAGCTAAAGCAGTAATAAGGGGAAATTTTATATCTTTAGAAGCTTATTTGAACAAAATAGAGAAAGAGAAGATTAATGAATTGGGCCTGCAACTTAAAAAGCTAGGAAAAGATCAAATTAAAAACCTCCAACCAAAAATCAAACTTGAAATATAAAAATTAAAAGGAGAAATCAATAATATTGAAAGTAAAAAAAACTATTGAATTAGTTGGTTTTATGAAAAAGACAATAAAATAGATAAACCTTTGGTAAATCTGATCAGAAAAAGGATAGAGGAAAATCAAATTGTTATTTTTACAAATGAAAAGGGGCATCTTTCCACCAATGACGAGGAAATTAGAAAAAGAATAAGGAGTTATTTTGCCCAACTTTATGCCAATAAATTTGATAACTTAAGTGAAATGGATGACTTCCTCCAAAAATATAGGCTTCCTAGATTAACAGAGGAGCAGATAAATTGCTTAAATAGTCCCATTTCAGAAAAAGAAATAGAACAAGCTATTAATCAACTCCCCAGGAAAAAATCCCCAGGACCAGATGGATTCACATGTGAATTCTACCAAACATTTAAAGAACAATTAGCCCCAATGTTATATAAATTATTTGAAAAAATAAGGGATGAAGGAGTCCTACCAAACTCCTTTTATGACACAGACATGGTACTGATACCTAAACCAGGTAGATCGAAAACCGAGAAAGAAAATTATAGACCAATTTCCTTAATGAATATTGATGCTAAAATCTTAAATAAGATATTAGCAAAAAGACTTCAGAAAATCATCTCCAGGATAATACACTATGATCAAGTAGGATTTATACCAGGAATGCAGGGCTAGTTTAATATTAGGAAAACTATTAGTATAATTGACCATATTAATAATCAAACTAATAAAAACCATATGATCATCTCAATAGATGCAGAAAAAGTATTTAATAAAATCCAACATCCATTCCTACTAAAAACGCTTGAGAGTATAGGAATAAATGGACTATTCCTTAGAATAATCAGGAGCATATATTTACAATTGTCAGTAAGCATAATATGCAATAGAGATAAACTGGAACCTTTCCCAGTAAGATCAGGAGTGAAAAAAGGTTGCCCACTATCACCATTACTATTCAATATAGTACAAGAAATGCTAGCCTCAGCAATAAGAGCCGAGAAAGAGATTCAAGGAATTAGAGTAGGAAATGAGGAAATCAAACTATCACTCTTTGCAGATGACATGATGGTATACTTAGAGTACCCCAAAGACTCTGCTAAAAAGCTATTAGAAATAATTCAGAATTTTAGCAAAGTTGCAGGATACAAAATAAATCCACATAAATCCTCAGCATTTTTATATATCACCAACAAAATGCAACAGCAAGAGATAAAAAGAGAAATTCCATTCCAAACAAATGTTGAGTGTATACAATATTTGGGAATCTATCTACCAAAGAATAGTCAGGAATTATATAAGAGAAATTACAAAACACTTGCCACAAAAATAAAGTCACATTTAAATAATTGGAAAGACATTCAGTGCTCTTGGATAGGCCGAGTGAATATAATTAAGATGACAATACTCCCCAAACTAATCTATTTATTTAGTGCTTTACCAAGAAGACTCCAAAGGAACTATTTTAATGGCCTAGAAAAAATAACAACAAAATTCATATGGAAGAATAAAAGGTCGAGAATTGCAAAGGAACTAATGAAAAAAAAGTCTGATGAAGGTGGTCTAGGTGTACCTGATCTAAAGCTATATTATATAGCAGCAGTCAGCAAAACCATTTGGTATTGGCTAAGAAATAAACCAGTTGATCAGTGGAACAGATTAGGTACAAAGGACAAAAAAAGGGTACATCTATAGCAATCTAGTCTTTTACAAACCCAAAGATACCAACATTAGGGATAAAAATTCATTATTTGAAAAAAAAACTGTTGGGAAAACTGGAAATTAGTATGGCAGAAATTAGATATGGATCCACATTTAACACCATAAAAAAGATAATTTTTTTTTTCCCTTTTGTGTAGAGGGCACTAACTCTAAAAAGGTATACTTAAGGTTCAGTATGATTCATTTTATCTTACAACAAGATTGTAGAATTATAATAAATACTAAGTATATGTAAATTATAATCATTATCTTAATTCGACTGAGTTAACATCTTGTTGTAAGATTAAATCAATCATACTGAGCCTTAAGCACACCTTTGCAGTGTTCCTGCCCTCTACATCTCCTGCTTTCTTTTGTTTTAGAACATAGGTTGGCATGCCCTTCCTGACTTCTCAGGAGGTGAGAACCCCAAAAAGGAGGTAATCACACTCCTCCCGACTTCTAAGAAAGGGGGTAAAAACATCAAAAAAGGAGGTGATCACACCCTCCCTGACTTCTCAGAAAGGGGAGTTAAAACATCAAAGGGAAATGGAGAATCAAACCAGATTTTGTTAGCAGGTTTGAAACAGGTATACATAAATCCATCAGCATGAGAGGTATTACACAAGCATATAGTAATATAACATAGGCTAGTAGTGATGGCTCTCCCCACAGCCAGCATAGGCTCAATATGGTGTACAAACATGCATTATACATGCAAGTAGTGATATAACAAACAATATGAATCAACATGGTATTATAAAAGATTTCCATAAGTCCTAGAAGGAGGGTATATAATAACAATCACATATACACCTCCTTCAGCAGCCAAAAAATTGTTCAAAACCAATCTTTGTCCATTACTTTATATGTCAGGGAATCTAATGATTCCTGAAAGTTTTGAAGACCTGTATCAGTCTTATCATGTCTTAGGGAATCCAGTGATTCCTGCTGATTTTGAAGTTCTGCAACAGTCATCAACAATTTTTCATATTAGGGAATCCAATGATTCCTGATAGTTTTAAAGTTCTGCAACAACCTCATTGTCAGCCATGCTCTTTCAGTGTCATATGTTTCTTAGGTCTTATCCTTTGTTTTGAGTTTTTTTTCTGTTTTTGTGCCTCTCTCAAGGTGCTCATTGCCATGCATCTGATTCCTTCTCCATCTGTAGAGATACAAGTAAACCTTCTCCCCCAAACAGTTAATGTATCTGGTCCTTTCCATTCACCATTTTCTGGATCTCTCCTTATCACTGGCAATTATATTGGAGCTGTTCATCCTGGACCCTGCTTTATGTTGAGTTATAAAACCTGTATTCTCCCCAAATGTAATCCCTTTCTCCCATCAGATTGTTTTTTTGGCTGATTGATCATATCAGAGAATTGAACTTCTAAAGACTCTTTGAGTGTAACCTGGGCTGCCATCATGCCCCACCTGTACTTTGCCTGGAGTCTTAGAGCTGGGCTTCCCCTCTCAATTTCCCTGAATCAGTCTACATTCTGATGCCCAATGAAAGCCTCTGTTGCATTTTAGACAAAGAGTTTGGGTCTTGTTTTCTCACCCTGTTTTTTCACTCTGTCGCTATGTCAACATTGAGCTTTCAGATGCCCTACTTTACCACACTTAAAGCATTGAAGGGTCTCTCTGGAAGGCCCTTGCCAAGAGGGACCCTGAATTTCCATATTCTGCATTCCATAGCCTGAATATAAAAGGAATTTGTGCCCACTATGGCACAGTGTCTTATGATCTTCTCTAAAGGAGCATCCTTATGTAGTTCTAGTATAATTCTTCTAAAAACTTCATTAGCATTTTCTCTAGCAGGTTGTTTTATCATTATTCCTGTTGCTGCATTTTCACTAATAGTTTGTATGACAGCTGTCTGCAGACATCCCACAAAATTAGCAAAGGGATCATTTAGGCCTTGAGTTATTTTCTTGAAGGCTTCCCCTCTTCCTTGTCTTTCTGAGAGGGTACTCCATGCTTTGATAGCAGCAGCAGCAATTTGCTCATATGCCGTCAGAGAGTAATCTGTCCTAATGTGTCTACATACTGACCTTTAACTGCTAATTGGTTAAGTTTTGTCCAGATTCTAAATATGTCCTTGCTATAGATTTCCAATCACTAGGGGTTAAAATTTAAAAAGCAAAATTCTCTAATACCATCTTAACATAAGATGATTAGCCCCATAAAGAGTGCAACTCTTTTTCAGATCTTTGATAATTTCCAGATCAAAAGGAGTGTATCTTCTACTGGCTTTCAGAGCATAGTGATTTCCAATCATTGGGGATTAAAATTTCAAAAGCCAAATTCTCTAATACCATCTTAACATAAGATGATATAGCCACATTAAGAGTGCAACTCTTTTTCAGATCTTTGATAATTTCCAGATCAAAAGGAGTGTATCTTGTCCTGGCTTGACCTGAAGAATCAAATTCTTCAATCACAGGATATGCTTTTATTCTTAAATCAGATATATCCTGTCCTTTCATAGCTTTAATTAGTGCCTTTTCTAATCATGTTATAGGGAGTGGACAAAGCTGCTTCATAGATGTTGTTGATTGTGTCACTGCCCCTAGTGGGAGAGCAACAATTGAATATGGTCTTGATTAATTTCCTGAAGAAACATTCTATAAATACACAATATAATACAATTGGCTTTAAGGAATTACATACATTTTAGAATAAAGAAGAAAGAGGAGGAGGGGCTTGGTATTGACAAAATAGCTGAAAATCCCGAAGAATTAGACAAGAAAGGAGTTAAATACTGTGCTGATGAAATTAAGGAGTGTGGTGCTTCACAGCAGGAGCCAATAGTGCATTCTCCATCTCATGACCCCCCCCCCCAATCAATTTCCCTGTCGTGGGTGGAGGCAGGAGGAAGGATAGTGACACAATCAGCACCGCCCATGAAGCAGCTTTGTCCACCCCCTATGACAGGATTAGAAAAGGCACTAATTGAAGCCAGAATTCTTTGGTATGAAGAGGACCAAAAAACTTTACAGGGACTTTCCAATTCATCCCATTGCCTGCCCTGGACTCCTAACTTCTATAAATTTACAAGGGATAAGGGTACATTTTTAACATTTCTATATATTGCCTATAAAACCCAGGAGTTGTGTAATTTATAAAATATTTGGGCATCCACCTCCTGAGATACATACAAGAACTTCATGAATACAGCTGCAAAACATTCTTTACACAAAAAAACAGACTTAAATAGAGAAATACTAAATGTTCATAAGTATTTTTTCAATGTAATAACAATTACAGTATCATGTAAATTAATTTATTATTCTGAGTCATATAAGTCAAAATGCCAAAATACTAGAAAAATACTAGAACTAGAAAAATAATAACAAATTTCATCTGAAGGATCAAAACATCAAGAATATCATGGGACATAATGAAAAAAAATGCAAAACAAAAAACAAACAAACAAATAATTAAAAAAAAAAAAAAAAAAAACATTGCCATGTCACTCTGCTGAGTTTGAGGTGTGTTTAAGGAAGATTAGTACTTCTACTTTGAGGGCTGCCCAATCCTCTTCAGGATTGCTTTCCATTTTGATATGCTTTTGATTAACCCAGCTCCAAGAAGCTGTAACATGACCAGCAGCCAAACCTAGGACTTTAACCAGGCAGAGGGTAACTAAGGGCTCAAAGAGTTAGAGTAGTATCCATTCCAAGCACATGAATGAATTTCTTCTAAAAGGACCCTGAAGGTGGATGAATCAAGTGCTGTGGAATGCTTAGAGCTTGGTTAGACATTGAAGATACCATGACCACAAGCCATCACCAGTTGTCTTTAGTTTTTTGTTTTGTTTTGTTTTGTTTTTTTGACTCCGATGACTCCAGAAGAGTGAGTAAGGTTAACAATTTTGTACAATTCTGCCTGACTTGATTCCAATTTATGCATGAATCAAAAGACATCAGTTAAAGTGTTTTACCTATTTTTTTACTTAATTCGCCAAGCTAAATATTTTTATTCAATAAAAGTAGTGGCCCCAAAGAAGGATGAGACTCAGAAGACTTAATATCAATAAATTAAATGGGAGCTAAGTGGAATTGGTTTCTTGATAACTTGGAGGGAAAACTGAGTCAATATAGTTTATAACTACTGAGAATGGAGTTAGGAGGGAAGATTCTATGAAGATTGTAGAGTAGGCTGGTAAATTTCAAGTTTTCCAGATTTCCTCACAAATAGAACAAATTTATGCCTCAGGGTGAACATAGAATGGTGAAAACATCAAGAAGGCTTGGGGAAGGTACTAAGTTATCTCTATAACCCAAGAAGATCTGAAGAAAGATCCCAGATTGGAGATTAACCAGTGTGAAGTAGAAACACATCTGGCTAACTCAAGTGGGGACTCCTGCAGTGAACTGAGTTTAGTTGGAGCCTCAGCAGGACTCAGAGAAATTTTCACCTCCCAGAATTTGAACATTGTGCAGTCAGGAGTCTGAATCTTGGAAGACTGAGGGACTCTTCTGATTAGGACCTTCAGGCCCACATGTGCTACAGAGATACAGCCCTGGGCAAGAAAAAAACAGCCCCACAGTGAGTACAGAAACAGTGTGGCAGGGATACTGCTAGATGCAGCACTCGAAGGAGGAAGAGAGTTTATGATTTAGGACTCCAGGTCAGAGGGGAAAGCTGAAGGGAAGCTAGAGGCACCATACCCTTACTCCACCACTAAATGATTAGACATGGTTACACTGATATTTTCTCATTTAAAAAAATGAGCAGCCAAAGAAGAAACAATCCAGCCATAGAAACATACTATGGGAATAGGGAAGACTGGAGTTCATCTTCAGAGGAAGATACTGAAATAAAAAAAAGCTTCTTCTATCCCAAAGAACAATATGAAATGGCTCCCTGCCTAGAGAGAATTTATCAAAGAGCTCAAATAATAAAAAATATCAAATGAGAGACATGGAAGAAAAATTTTTAAAAATTAAAATCCAAGAAAAACAAGATGATTATGAAAAAAAAAGTTAACATAGTCTTGATGAAGAAAATAACTCTTTGAAAATCAGAATTGGACAAAGGGAAGCCAATGAAGCTATGAGATCAATAAATAACAAAACAGAATATAAAGAAAAAACAATAGAACAGAATGAGAAATAGTTCAATAAAAAAAAAAAAAAAACAGACATAGAGAATAGATCAAGAAGAGACAACATAAGAATAATTGGGCTACCTGAAAGCTGTGACCAAAAAAATAACCTTGATACAATAATGTAAGAAATAATCCAAGAAAATTATCCTGGAGTGACAGAACATGAGGAGAAAATAGAACTAGAAGAAAATCCACTGATCACCAACTCAAAGAGATCCCTTGTGGAAAATACATAGGAATATTATAGCAAATTTTGAAACGTCAATATCAAAGAGAAAATTTTGTAAGAAATAAGAAAAAAAAAAGAATTCAAATATGTTGTAACTACAATTAGAATTATACAGGATTTATCACAGTCACAATAAAATAATATATACTGGCAAGAACTAGCTCTGTGCCCAAAAATATCATATGCAGAAAAATTCAATTAATATTGCATGGGGAAAAAAGTGGACATTCAATAAACTTGCAGATTTTCAATATTTTCTTTCAACTAAACCTGAACTCAATAGTAAATTCAACAAATAAAAGTCAATATTCAAGATTATTTTTAAGGAATTTAACATGGACAAATTTCTTTTACATGGAAATATATATCATATGTTTAAAATTGACATCAGTAATTGGGTCATTCAAAAGAAAGATTTATACAAATGAGGTACAGAAGAATAGACACAGAGGCTTTGGTAGGGGGAGGGCTCATAGTTCTGAAAACTTACTCAAATGAGAAATGGGTTTTATAGGCAACAGTACATATATATATATATATATATATATATATATATATATATATATATATATATATATATATATATATATATATATATATATATATATAAAATGAAAGATATAGCAACTTCCAAAATCTATAAAAAATTAGTGGGGGGGGGGGATGGATGGAAGGAGGAAGCAAAGGGTGGGTGAAGAAGACAAGGGAGGGATTCATGGGTGGGAAGATATTAAAATATAGCAAGGCAAGTTAAGGATCAGAATTAAAGTAGAAGAGTTAGCAGGGATAAGAAAGAAAAGATATATTCAAACACCATAGCAGGGATCTGGAGACGAATTTATTAGGGAAAAAAATGTATGGCTAGTAATCATTGATCTTAAACAGAGTCAAATTTAAAGATTCAATCAAGAGAGAAATCTACATTATATACCAGCCATATTAATATTTTAGATGCATATTTACATATGAGTAAATATGTGTGTATGTGTGTGCATCTGAGCATATATAGACATGTATGCATGTTGTTCTATTTATGTGCATATATAGATACATGTATATGTGTGTAGGTTACTGGATGGATATGAAGATTATATATATATATGTGTGTGTGTGTGTGTGTGTGTGTGTGTGTGTGTGTGTGTGTATAGTATTAAATATATTTGTGCTTAACTATAGCCTGCTTGGAGGAGGTGGGAGGCATGAAAGGGGGGGGGGAAGAATAAAATTTTAAAATTAAAAAAAAATTAAAATTCACAGCAGAAAACAAAAGAACAATCTATAAGTAACCAAAGATGGACATTAATGAATATAATTTCTTTTACTATTCTATATCTTTTCTTGAACTGGAAATCTATTGTTATATATTTTGAATCATCCCCGATGTTCTGCTAGGCACATGACGGTATTTTGTTTTGTTTTCCTTTTCTTTCTTTTTTCTATTTTTCTAAATAAGCATAAAAGTTTTAAAAATTAAAAAGCAAAATGGGGTAAGGAATTGTTTATATGGTGTTGGCTTCCTGACAACTCTAGGAGAAATTCCAGAAATAGAATAGAGGTCTATATACAACATTTGTTGGAAAGCAAACTCTAACATACTGGCCACAATGTTCTCATTTTACTATTTTATGGAAAATTCACACAAAACAAGCACTCACATAGAGGTCAGAAGAATTAATACCAGGACACTCTCAAAGTTTCTATGAAAAACTTTTTAATTGACATTGGAAAAGGATCACCCAGAATGGTGTACCCATCATCAAGGAAGGTTTGATGCTCTATGAGCAAAGAGGAATTGCAGTATCTCACAAGAAATGCGAGAGAGAGTAGAGGTATCTCCACTTCAAATTTTCATAGGGACTGTTTGTGACCAACCTATGGTAAAGACTTTTGAGATCATATTAGTCTTATCAGCCACAGTCAGACACACTGTACCTTAGCACCAACATTGTGATGAAATGTCTCCTCGTTGAGAATAAAGGACAAAAACAGACCAACTAAATTACTCTGTTTACAAAGAGACAAAACAACTCATAATATAATTTCTAGACTCTTTCATTATCTTAGTTATGAAAAAAAACTTTGTATCAATTAAACTTTTAATGAAATTATTCTAATTCTTGTTAATATATTTTCCTCCCATTAATTCCCAATTTGCATAAGTACCTTGTTTATAGAGGTTATATTCGAGCTATTTTATTTGCATCCATATTTTTTCTTTTTTCAAAATGCCCTATTTTTGATCTTCATTGTCACTATTAAGAAGATATGATTTTATGCCAATATGTCAAACACATGGCCAGCTAAATTATGGCCCACAACACTTCTATGTGTGGTCTAAATAAGATTAAATTTGGTAAAGAAATATCTAACAGAATAAATGAAAATATGATGGAAGATGTGAAATATTAGTATAGTATTCTTTAAGTAGATATAGTACTGTTAAGAATCCTTCTGTAGAGTTTAATGGCCCACATTTCTATTTGAATTAAATACAATTGCTATACACATTCAACTGATTCAGGAATCATTCATACAGTAGAAAAAATCATTTACTGTCCACTAAAATATAAGCATTTTAATTTTGAAGTTGATATTTAGTTTTTATAATTTCAAAAGTAGAATGGGCTGCTTCAGGAGGTACTGAGTACCCCTTACTTGAAGTCTTCAAACAAAGCCTAGATTACCATTTATCAGCTATGTTGTAGAAGAGACTCTATTTAAGTCTGGTACAGACTTAACTAATTGGTCTTTGAGGTTACTTTGTATTCTGAGATTCTATAATTCTTTTAGTGACTAATACATACAAGGATGCATTTAAAAAAAAAAAAGAGGTCAGAAATTGGAATACTCTCTCCTTCAGCAAGTTGCATCCACAGTTCAGTTCCTACTTTCTCCACTCACCTGTTTCCTCCCTATTATGTTTCTCTAATTTTTATCAATTAGTTTCATTCTGTTTTCTATTTTTGAGCCTTTCGCTGACTAACCAATTATCTGACTTATTTCTCAGTCCAATAGAGACACCTTAGCTGGTCTTTACCAAAGATACCAAATCCTACCTTCCATTACATTTTAATTATATTCCAATAACATGCAAAAATAAATATCTAGATTAGAAAAAAAAAAAAGGAACCATCCCAAAACACAGAAATGGATTGGTCCCAGAAGTCAAAGAAAAGCCAGTAGATTTCAATATACTAGAAGCCAAGGGCAGAAACAAAAGTATTTTATGGGGGTGGGGAAAGGGTATAGCCAACTCTTGTCATTTGAAACAGAGAAGTTAAAGAAGACAAACATTTGAGAAGAGGCCATTGGATTCTGCCAGATAGGGGAGAGGTTATGGTTATTTTTTAGAATTATTTCAGTGAGCTGATTGAGTAAATAGTAGGAAAAAGGTTAAGACTGGTCTGTGTTTTGAAAAATTGGAGGTAGCAAGAGTAAACCACTCATTCAATTATTGTGATGTAAAAGAAATAAAAGAAACAGAATCATAGTTTCAAAAAGAAGAAAGGTCAAGTAAAGTTATTTTTTTAAAATAGGGGAAAACTGGGCATGAGTGGAAATAAATGGAACAAAGTTGAAAAACTGAAGAATCTAGAGAAGCAGAGTATTAATGGTAGTATCAAATTGCTTTAAAATATAGGAAGAGATTGTATTCAAGGGAAAGTGAGAATTACTAATTTTAGAAAACCAGAAAAGCATCTTTCTCCTAAGACTGTAGAACCCAAGAATGGCTGAATAAATTATGATATATGAATGTTATAGATCAGGAGGAAGATTTTAGAGAGGCCTGGAGAGACTTACATGAGCTAATGCTAAATGAAATGAGCAGTGTACAATGAGATCATTGTACACAGCAATATCAATATTATATGATGATCATTTCTGATGATCATGACTCTTTCCAACAATGAAATGAGTTCCAATAATCTTGTGATGAAAGATTACACCACATACACCTAGAGAGAGGAATCTGGTAACTGAATGAGGATCACAACATAACATTCTTACTTTTTTGAATTGCTGTTCACTTGCATTTTGTTTTCTTACTCATTTACTTTCCTTTTTGATTTGATTTTTCTTATGGAAGAGAATTGTAAAAATATGTTTACACGTATTAGGTTTAACATATATTTTCACATGTATTAGATTGCTTGCCATCAAGGAAAGGGAGTGGGAGAAAGGAAATACAAGGCTATGCAAGGGTCAATGTTGAAAAATTATCCGTGCGTATGTTTTGAAAATAAAAAGTTTTAATAAAAAAAAAAGACTGTAGAACCCATGAAAATAGAAGTACACAAAGAAACAAATATGGAAGACCTCTTTCAGTTAATTTTAAATTTCTCTATAAGAATATTAGTTAAAATAAGTTACTGATCTTCTAGAATGGAACTCATTGTGAGTGCCTCACATAAATACTATAAGTATAGACTTCCCAACTCCAAAGAAATCCTTTTAATACATTCATTGATAAAACAACAGGGATTAATATAAATAGAACTGTGTAGAATCAAAAGACATATGCTTTGGTCAATAGGAGCACTTTTAACAGATTATTCCTTCTCTGTCTTAGTTTCCTATCCTTTTTGTTTTGTTTTGGAATATCATAGTTTTGGGGGTTTTTTAAGACCTATGTTATAAAAACTACATTTCATCACCTAGTATTTTTCTAAACTTTGCTGTTTTTTTCCTTGGGTAGATTAATACACTAAATTAAATCAATGTTCTTGAAGATTGGCAATATTCTAATATTCTATTTCTTATGTTTTCAAACCACAAACCAAAAAACCAAGACCCTAAATAAT
Organism: Sminthopsis crassicaudata; assembly: GCF_048593235.1. Lineage (NCBI taxonomy): Eukaryota > Metazoa > Chordata > Mammalia > Dasyuromorphia > Dasyuridae > Sminthopsis > Sminthopsis crassicaudata. The sequence continues at coordinate 145,948,693 of NC_133619.1, forward strand.
CCAAAAGGTTAGTTGTTTCAAGTTACATCCAGAATCTGTAAACCTTACATTAAATGCTTTCTTTCTACAAGTATGGTGTTCTTTTTGTCAAAATTACAACTAGTTGCTCAAAATTTCATTGGATATTTGGTTGTTGGTGGTAAAGTTTTGAGTTTTTTCTGAGTTTCAGCGTACAAGATGTATCCAGCTCCTCTCCTAGAATCACATTGAGGGTAGAAGAAAAGGGGAAATCACAGATCAAGTTCCTGATTTCTTTCAATCTCTTCATAGCTTTTTTTTTTTTTTTTTTTTTTTTTCTGGGTGATCTGTTCAAAACTTCCTCTTCCTCTGCTTTAGGTCTTCTATATTCATCCTCTTAACTAAGAGCTCCTGCATCCTCTCCAGTATCACTTTTTTATCTTCAATTTTCTCTTCAGTTTCTCCTTTTTCATCTCTTTTCCCCCTTTCCTCCACTTTCTCCTCTTCCTCTTCTTTCCCATCTGGTTGAGCAGCATCAGTGCATCAGTCTTCCTATACATTACAGTGCTGGGCTGTTTCTTTTCAGAACAGCAGAAGAAGATCACAAGAAACAATAATAACACCACAGCCATGGATGTTCCTCAGCTGCCTCACACAGTGTCCCCATAACACTAGGCTCTGCAGCCCCATCAATAGTTTTCTGAAGACCCTCACCCATCATTGGCTTAATCATCTGCAACTCCTTGTTCTGCACAAATAATAATATTAAAAAAAACATTCCTGAGGTCATGGACCACAGCTCCAGACCCACAACTCTGAAAGGTATCATTTTGAAAGGCTCTAGATTTTCAAAGAAATCTGGATTCTTGCTGGGTTTTCAGATTCCCTGGTGGTTAGGACTGTCAAACATAGATACTTTCCATTTGCCCTTGTAATTGGTATTGTCGATGGTAGGTCTTTGCCAGACACCACAACCAGGGGTTGACTCACACTTTGGGTTTGTAATTTGGGAAACTTCCCATTTTCTATCCATATCTTCATTCCAATCCTCTGACTTCTCAGCATCTGGGTCAGATACATATTCAGGCTCATCATCTAAGCAGCCTTCAGGTATTTTAGCATCCTTATCTGGATTGGAGCAGATCCCATCATTGGGTTTGACAAAATCAGGATCTAGTATTTGGGTCTCTTATCCCAATCCTCAGGCTTCTGGTCATTTGGGTCCTCAATTTCTCAGGGAGGATCAGGAGGAATCATATCATTGAGCAACTTCCCACTATTCACAACCATTTGATCAACTAATGTTTCAAGGCTATTATCTGTATTCAAGACTAAAGTATACAAATGTGTTTTCTTATGTGTAAAGTAGGCCTTTAGATCTGTATCTAATCTCTTAGCATGCTTCTCTTTGGGTTTTTCTGCCAGATGAAAAGTCCTCTCTACATTTATCAGGACCAAACATCGCACAAGGGATCTCGTCATGGTAATGATCCAGATTTAATTCAGGGGTTCTTGAAAACAATTTCACATACTCTATTCCATTTTGGAAATTGACTTTATAGCACACAAAAGGGGCTTAGAGTCGAATATAAAGCGCTTGTTTAACCTTGCAGAGATGGCATGATATTTGGCTCATGATAATAGCACAAGTGCTTTATCTCCTAGAAGTTTAGATTCCTTCATTTCTTTCACTTCCCATTTGCCATCATATTTGGCAATCTAATTATCAGTATCATCCTTCTTGACTTTGGATAAAATCCATCCAACCCATGTAGAAAGTATCTGCAAAATAAACTTCTCCTGTTGTAACTGGGGCTTTGTAGATAACCTTTGATAATGGAGGTAGAAGAGAGGTACTATCTCCAGGCTTTGAGTTTTCTACTTTCTCAGTGCCATCTTCCAGATATTCTTCTATGTCAATTACATAATCACCCTCATCAGCCTATCTTCATCATCATATCTATCACATGGACTGAACTACTATTCCATGGAGCATCAAAATTATAAACAGCCACTACTTTACACCAGTATCACTTCCCACCCTCTCACCCTACCTTAGTTTTCTATTCTAATGGGCTTAGCACCAGTCATTCAAAGCTCAAGCTTTTATTATTCATGTATATATATATATGTATATATATATATATATATATATGTATATATGTATATATATATATATATATATATATATATTTTTTTTTTTTTTGCTGAGACAATTGGGGTTAAGTAACTTGGCCAGGTGACACAGCTAGGAAGTGTTACGTGTCTGAGATCATATTTTAACTCAGGTCTTCCTGACTTCATGGCTGATTCTCTATCCACCACACCATCTAGCAGCCCCTATAATTCTAATATCACTCATCATATTTTAAGACCAATTGTGATGACATAATAAAAAATAAAGTGATTATTTGAAATACCCCTGATCTTATGCAATCAAAGAGCAAGCCATTATTATTCCTCTCTTCAGAATTAACTTCAAGCTAAAGGAAAGAAGGAAACTTTGAACATCTTAACTAGTATCTTGTTTAGAAATTAGTTTAGTAAGGAATCTGATTCTTAAATGAAGAGGATAAATCCTTAGTCATATTTCCTATAGAAACTAGGTCTATTTTCTGGAACTAACTTTAAAGCCAGTAATGTTTACCAAAATACTGTGAGAAATGAATAAAAACTGAAAGAAATGATAAAAACCATAGAAATTCTAATTATTTAGTCTGATAAGGAATGCCATGGGTTTAGGATAATTGAAAAAAAAAGGGGTTGCACTGGTATTTTTTAGAAAAGTTTTACCTTATGGCATCAAAAATTTATTTCTGTTAAAATAAGGAAGCTATATTAAAATTTCCTGAGATAATTGCATGATGAAACAATATCCAACTATGTTTATGATTTATATATCAGTTCCATTTAATTATTAATTTGAATGTCAGGACAAATCTATTCTCATGAGGAATCTTAGGAAATCTTTTTTATTTCATTAGCAACTAGAAACCATGATACTTATTCCATTTTTTGTCCTGTACTTACAGAAATTCTTTAAATATCTCCACTGATGAGTAGAAAAGACTTGATCCAAATAACTAAATGGGATTGGTCCAGAAGCTGTCATGTTAGAATACACACTTTGAAACTAATGGGGAAATATAAAGATGTTCACAGATTGTCCAATTTATTTAATTGTAACTGAATTACATATTTTGGTCTATTTAACAGGTCTTAATATGTTGAAACAAGTTTATTGCCAATAAAGTTACTTAGCACCTGTCTGCTAATATGACATTGCTTTTAAAAAAGTAAGTTTTAGCCTTTGATTGCAAAGTCAAAGTATCTGTATCTTCTACGCAGAGCACTTTAAAATGAAGGGAGCCAATTTAGAATTGAATATACTATAGAAAAAGATTACAGTTTCTTGCTGAACAGTATCTGTCAACCAGGAAGTATTCTCCTTGCATCAATGAAAAATAGATCAATATGTCCTCCAGGTTCTTAATCTCTTATTTTTCATCATTCATCTTTTAATGACTCTATAGTTCAAACTAATTAATAGCCATGTTGCTGATAGAAAGTCTTTGACTTTTTCTTTATGGTAAACCTGCAATGTAATATTATTATGGGCCAACAATGCTTAAGTATATACAATTTTTTGTATATTTGTCTCTAGGAGTACCTGTTGCTGTACAGAAATAGTTCATACTTCATTCCTTTGCCTTTTTGTAAAACAGGCATGGGTGTGGTGATAAATATTTAACAACTAGCACAGTAATAAACAAAACAATAAATCAAGCCCTGACTGACAGCATTTGCTGATTTCTGAGATGTAAATGCTCACATTGAAATATTTAAAAGTAGATTACCTGGATCAATATATCCCTATGTACAGGAAACATAGGTTTTTTAAAAAGTTATTTTGCCTGTACATTCTTTAGCCCAATCCATCACATTCTACAGATAAAAAAGAGAAACTGAGAAATATTAAGCCACATGTTCAAGGTCAGACAAGAAATAAGTAGCAAAGCTAGGATTTGAATCAGGTTTTTTGAAGCATACTACACCATTCCACCTTACCATCTCAAAGAATAAAAATTAAATAAATAAACAAATGTGGCTGTATATGACAAACATATATATAAAACCCTTAAAGATATTCATATTTTTAAAACTAAATGACAGTTTTGTTTTTTGTTTTTTTTTGTCATGGCCCTAGCATGCAATTTCATGTTGAATGAGGTAGAAATTCCTTCCTGGGTTTATCGATTTTATTTTTAAATGGTTGGCATAAAAAGAAAAAATTTAAAAGCATAAAAAAAGATGTCAGTTGCAAAAGGAAGCAATAGGAAGATATAAAAATATAATGTCATGAAAATGTCACATTCTTATAGGATGACAGAACATGGCATTTTATGAAGTCTAGAGTGTAGAATATAGCACAGTTTTTTCTTATACCTTCTAAGCTTAATCTTTCAAAATATGACTATTTCTTGAGTTTCTATATGAGAATTATTTATTTTAAGTGACTGTCTATAAAAAAGTGAACATAAACTAAATGTAATTAGCTGTTTGAGCATTATAGTGTCTCAATTTTCTCAAGAAGTTAGTTAGACATGCTAATTTTTTTTTCTTCATTAGGAAAAAATTTTCTTTAAATTAGAAGTGATCCTAATTCTCTCACATCCAAACCAGAAAACTGGTTTCTGTAATTCTCCAGTGGTCTATCTTCTAGTAGGCAATGCCAATATCTATTGTACAAATGGAAGCATATAGGAGATTTCTACTCCAAAGCTACATTCTCTACAATACCTTGCTCTGTTTCATGATAGTGGCCAGGGTCATTTGAAAGTAAGTTTTATACCCTGGAACAACAAAATTTTTAAAGTTTTTAAAGAAGGTATGGCACAATGATTGATGAACGCACATTAGAGACAGGAAGACATGGATTCTAATCCAGCCTCTGATACCTTTTGGCAGTGTGTCCCTGGGCAGGTCACAAAATTTCTCAGTTTCCCAAGCATCTCTCTAATACTGTAAGTTTCAGCTAGTGCCAATCCACACTGGTAGATATTTTCCTCACTCAGGAATTCTATTTAGTCAATAAAATCACAGGACTAGATCCTTTTCCTATAGTACAGTATTGGAGAAAAAAGTAAGTGCCAGTTGAGAATTCATTTACCATTTAGCAAATATTTATTGAACACCTATCATGTACAATATTAGAGAGAAAAGTCAGTAAATATGTATCTGTTGAGGATTCATTTATCATTTAGCAAATATTTATTGAACATCTATAATATTCCACACCATAATCTAAACATCATTGGAGATACTAAGAAGATTAAATTATATCTTCAAGGAGATTTTAAATTGAACAGATGCAGACATGTAGATATGCTGAGTTGTATGTGACAAGTCAGCAGATCATTGGAGCATAGATAGAATCAGCTTATAAGAAGCCATTGGGAAAAAGAATGGATCACTGACTAGAGCCATAGGTAGGGAATTAAGGAAGGACAAAAACAGTTTTCCTCTCAAGACTGAGGTTCACATTCACCCTCCTCTAAGCAATATGACTGATTCTGGTTTGTTATTTGCTATTTTCTTGCCAAAGCTGAGGAGGTCACTATTTGCCCTTACAGTGAAATGATCAGAATAATATTTCTTGCTGTAGTTAAGAAAGATCATTAATTTTCCTCTTACATAGATATCCAGAGAAGAACTGTTCTTAACATTTTGTTGTCATGCTCAAGGCCAGAAAGGACACAAGGATGAGCAGGGACAGGGTGGTGATGGGCAAATATTAAGCAGTAACCAAAATAGGTAAGTTGGGACTGAAGGGAAATGAACTGAGCAGGAATCATGTTGAGAGAAAAATGTTGCAGAATTTGGGACTAGCAACTGAAGAAGCAGGTAATAACTATTCATGTACTTGTCCCTTCACTGAATCTTTAGCCTCTGCAACCACCCCAAGATGATATTTTAGTTATAGCCAGAGGCTGAGCTATAACTTAACCATTAAAGAAATAAGTTTTGGAGAGCCTGAGGCCTTCTCCCTCCCAACTAAAAGGAGGAAATGCAAGAGAAGTAGAAGGACATAGTACTCATGCAGGAATGTAACAAATATAATGAAAATAATTGGACTTTGAAATTGGACTTACATTATGAGATATTCCTGAATTCATAATGATTCTACACTTATAAGAAAAAATTTGCTTCATGCTTGTGACCTCAGTAAAAAAAAGCAAAATTTAATTATAATCAGTTAGGGCTGGATCTCCCAATCCTGCACTAGAAAAGTTCTCTCTCTCATTCTTTCCCTCTCTCTCTCTTTCTCTCTCTCTTTCTCTTTCTCTCTCTCTCTCTCTCTCTCTCTCTCTCTCTCTCTCTCTCTCTCTCTCTCTCTCTCTCTCTCTCTCTCTCTTTCTCTCTCTCTCTCTATGTCCTCTATCTCTGTCTCTTTCTATCTCTGAGTCTCTCCTCCCCCCCCTCTCTCTTTCTCTGTGTCTCTCTGTCTCTGTCTCTCTGTGTCTTTGTCTGCCTGTCTTTTTATCTCTCTTTTTCTCATTGCATCTTCATGCCATAAGCAAATGGACACCAGGCAACATCAGGAGAGAATTGCTCACATGAATTAATGAAAAAAATGCTATAAAATCCTGCAAATGTATTATTTTACAGAATAAGCTTAAGAAAAACACAAATATAAATAAAGCAAGAATAAGACAGGGACTGCTCCCTCATCTTCTCTATATTTGCTTATTTGTATCTGTGCTTTTGCTCCAAAGTAAATATATATAATTCATGAGCACCATCCAGTTTGTCCATTAGGTGAAGGATATCTCTCACAGTTTTACAGAAGGGAAATGGAGCTGTAACAGGGACAGTTGCTAGTGTGGTCTCATGCTTTGGAATGGCCATCATTTCTTCAAAACCTTGGACAGGAAAAAATAGGGCTTGGGGTTATAGTTTAACATAAGTACCTTCCCTTTCCTTTTTTATAGGGGGGTTGGGTGGGGTTGTTTTTTGTTTGTTTGCTTTTTGTTTTTGTTTTGTTTTGTTTTTTGAGCTTCCATGAAATTCATTTGTTTATTGAGTCTGAAAACCCAGGATATTCCTATAACTTATGGGGCACTATTACTTATGCTAACCAATGTGATGGAAATACTAATTAAACAACGTCTCAGTCCATATGATAAGACTTTATTAGTCAAAATATTCCAACAATGCCCTATAAAAAGAAACCACTACCACTATGATATTTTAGAGATTCCAATAGTTTCTTCCTTATCTTACTCTGCAAATTTCCCTCTCTACCAGCTAGAAGACAAATGTCTCCCTAAGATGGTCCCATAGCAAGTGTCCATCAACCAGTAAGTACTGTCCAGGACGCACAAAAACTATGAAGTGTGAGGGAACACCCAAGTTACAATTTAGGAAGAGGTATACAGATGATTTGAGTCTCAAGTGGGTTTTATGCTTTCAGGATTTACCACATAATTTGGTTGATGGTTTCTTTCAAAAATACAAAATACAATACTGATAGCTGTTTATAGCATTTTTTTCCATTGGTGGTCTGTCTTACCAAAGTGCCTACATATTTTTATCAGATGTTTTAGGTTTATTTTGTTTTTTTAAGAATACCTACATGTTTTCTAACTGTCTTTGATGGTCTCCAGGTCATAATTCATGAAATTGGCTATTATTTTTTACAAGATGTGCCATTATTTAGTATTCAACCTCTATTATCTGATTTTTCTTGCATCTTCTGTATGTCTTTAACAAAATTTAAATTGATGGCTCAATTTTAATATAACTCTTCTTAATAAACTTCCTTTTTTCTTTGTCATTAAAAAAAGAATATCTATATGTTTTATCTGTATAGTATTACTTGCTGTCTTGAGAAGGGGGTAGAAAGGGAAGGAAGGAAAAATTTGGACCAAAAGGTTTTGCAGAGGTAAATGTTGAAAGCTCTTTTGAAAGAATTTGGAAAAATAAAATACCATTTTTAAAAAATGGAAAAATCAAAAGTACATAATCTGAAAAAAAGACCATGTGCATGTTCCTTATATCATACCACATAAGTACTTATATTATTATTGAAAAAAATACTTTATAGAAAACCTTGACACTTTAATCATAAAATGGAGGCTTAAAGCTAAATTGAATCAATTCTGGCTACTTTGACAATAATTGTAATGTAATAGAACTTATTATGTTATCTATTAAGCTAAATTTTGAAACTTACTACAACATCTTAATGAGTACTAAAACTTTTTTCTCACTACAATTCTTTAAAGCTCAAGAACAGGAGTCAGACTTCTCTTCCTGATCTATTAATAACAAGTGTGAACCTTGGGTAAAACATGTAAATTTTCGAGGTCTTAGTTTTCTCATTTCTAAGATGAGAAGATTGGATGTTCTGATCATAAGCTTCAAAGATTTTTTTTAACACATATTCCTTTTAGCTCTAAAATTTTGTGATTTCATCAGGGAACTGCAGGTGAAAAAAAATGCTTCCATTAGTACTTATGGAGACTTAGGAATCTCACCTAGAGGACTAAGAGTTTAATTTGTCCACGGTTGTACAAAAAGCATGTTCTAGAGAGAGATTTTCTATTTACTATACCACACTAATTCTCCAGACACTATTTTCATATAAGACAAAACAATTAGCCAGATTCTTTTCCCCCTTTGCTCCTTGAATGGCTGTTTCTAGATATTCTCCTAACTATCCAAGTTGCATATGTGTCTACATATCTCTAAATGTCTGAAAATGTCAACAATATCACTCATAAAATTATTTTTGGAATCAAAAGATATTCAAGCTTAATAAAAACTATATATCTAAATGTCTTGTTTTTACTTGACATGAATTGAGCAAGTAAAATAATTATTCAATCAGCAATAATTCATCTTCAGTTGAATTTCACAGACTAAGAATTTCATAAAACACCAAGGAAATATTTCATTCAGGAAAAAATAAGGATTACGGACTTTCTGACTTACCTGATTTCACACAAGTTTGAATGATATAACACAATTCATATTCAGTGGAAAGTATCTTAATCTCTATATTACTGCAACATTGTCCAATGCCTTTTTTTGGAAACTAGAAGAATCTGTGTAATTTGCACTGCAATCTACTCCATTATAAAACTTTTAGAGTAATTAGACTTAGTACCAAAACTGGACCTGGGCCAGAAGCCTAGGAAAGCAGCACTAGTCTGTTATTTATCTGTTTCCCAGAAATTCCTGCTGGTGTTTTTTGTAATGTTTTTTGTACGTTAAATGCAGTTCTTCAACAAGGTTTTCCAATGAACCCAGAAATTTGGATGCTACTAATTATTACAAGAACAGGTCAAGATTAGTTCAAACATGTGAAATGTTGCCTCACTTAAAACAACAAGCTCTTGGCATAAGTTGCACATCTTATAAAATGGTCCCATCTTGATTCAACTGAAAGCTGAACTCTCTAGTTGTAAAATGGGAGCACCTGCACATTCCTTTCTTATCTCTTTCCAACACAGGATCCTCATGATTTTTTGAACCATAAAGTTTTATCATCCTTGTTCTAAAAGGGTTTCTTTGAATTTTCATTCCAGAGCTCTCCTGCTGATTCTTAGTTGGATTTTCTAAACAGGATAGACATACTTATCACTAAGGGGTAATGTGGTCATATTTTGAACCTTCAGGTTTGGAAACTCAGATAGTCAAACACATAGAAAGAGAATTGGTATTTTTGTACAGCAAAATAACTGTTTGGACATGTATACATATATTGTATTTAACTTATACTTTAACATATTTAACATGTATTGGTCAACCTGCCATCTGGGGGAAGGGGTGGGGGGAAGGAGGGGAAAAATTGGAACAAAAGGTTTTGCAATTGTCAATGCTGAAAAAAATTACCCATGCATATATCTTGTAAATAGAAAAGCTATAATAAAAAATGTCTTAGCAAAATTAAAAGAAAGAAAGAAAGAGAATTGTTTTGAAGTGATTGCCTTCATTTATCTAAGCTTGCTGCTTTTGAATTCACAAGATAAGACAATATTATTATGAAATAGTAGGGTGTGGGGAACAATGGTTTTGGTATGAGAGTACCTAGATTTTAATCCTGGCTCTATCACTACTGTCATTTGGGCAACTCACTCAAGGTTTGGGGACCTCAGATTCTTTTATCTCTAAAATTAAGTAGTTGCACATAATGGTTCCTAAAGCCTCTTACCATGACTCCAAACTCTAATAACTCTCTAACTTGTGAGCTCTTGTTAGACACTTAAATTCTCTCAACCTCAATATCTTTGACTGTAAAAGTAGGAAGTAATCATCAGAATTTAAAACTCTAATGATGATCAAATAAAGGAAGATGTAGAAAAGACTTTGTCAACCCTAAGATATTACATAAACATGGACCATTACTATTATCATCACTCAAAGGTACATATCCCAAGCATGTCTCTTCCCTCCCCTTTGCCATCTGTCTTTATTATATTATAAAAATTTTAATTAGAAATTGGAGGGAAGGAGGTGGTTCAATAGATAGAGCACTGAGGCCTGGAGTCAGCAAGACCTGAGTTCATCCATGACTTTATTAGTCATGTAAATTGGATCAGTTTGATTTAAGCTTTGTTTGCCTTAGTATCCAAATCATTCCAGTATCATTGCCAAGAAAACACCACAGACAGTATGGTTCATGAGGTCGTGAAGAAACAGACACAACTAAACAAATGAACAATAACAAGAACAACAAAATTAAAAAGGAGGAGCTGTGTCTCACCCAGGTTTCTATTACTCAGTTCCCTAGATAGAGGTGTGTGTGTATATAAGGTGCCAAATCCTAAATCACTGTTTGTAACATAAGTGAGTGAACTAGTAATAAAAAAAGATAACTTATTAAGATTTCAGGACAAGTGAAAGCTAAATGAGACAGGGTACTATTGTAGGGATAAGAATAAAAGACAAGCTATCCCACTGGATATCCTGTATAAATATGAGAAAGTTGTCAATACTATCTTTTTTTTCTTTTTTAATTAATTTATTTTAATACACATTACATTATGAATAATGTTGGAAGAGAAAAATAAGAGCAAAAAGAAAAAAATATGGGGGAGAAAAAAAATTAAAAAGGGGAAGCTAGGTCGATACAGCACCGGCCCTGAAGTCAGGAGGACCTGAGTTCAAATGTGTTCTCAGACACTTAAACTTCCTAGCTATGTGACCCTGGGCAAGTCACTTAATCCCAATTGCCTCAAAAAAATCAGAAAAAAAAAAGAATTTACATTCAATTTCTTTAGTTCTTTTTCTGGCTGCCAATGGCATTTTCTGTCCAAGATCTATTGGGATTGTTTTGGATTACTGAACCACTGAGAAGAACCAAGTCTTTCATAGTTGATAATTGGACATTCTTGCTGTTAGTGTGTAAAATGTATTCCTGGTTTTGCTTCAGCATCAGTTAGTGTGAATCTTTCCAGGCCTTTCTAAAGTCAGCTTGTTCATCATTTTTTAAAATATAAAACAATGATATTTTCATATGTCACTGCTTATTCAGCCATTCCCAAATTGATGATCATCTACTCATTTTCTAATTCTTTGCTAGTACAAAAAGAGCTGCTGCAAATATTTTTGCACTTGGATGCTTTTCCCTACTTTATGATTTTTTTGGGATACACACCCAGCAATGGCACTGCTGGCTCAAAGGGTACACACAGATTGATCGACCTTTCGGCATAGTTCCAAATTATTCTGCAGAATAGTTAGATCATTTTACACCAACAACAACAAAGCATTAGTGTCCCAGTTTTCCCACATTTATCATTATTTTTTCCTGTCATTTTAGCCAATCCGAGAGGTTTGAGATGATATCTTAGAGTTGTTTTAATTTGCATTTTTATAATCAATAGTGATTTTGAGCATTTTTTTATTGTGACTATAGATGGTTTAAATTTTGTCATCTGAAAATTGTCTATTCTTATCCTTTGACCATTTATCAATTAGGGAATGACTTCCATACTTTTAATTTTGACACAGTGCTTTGAAATGAGATCTTTATCAGAAACACTGGCTATAAAGATTCTTTTTCCCCAGCTTTGTAATTCCCTTTAATTTTGTTTCTGTTGGTTTTGTTTGTGGAAAACATTTTAAATTTAACATAATCAAAGTTGTCCATTTTGCCTTTCATAATGTTCTCTAGTTCTTCTTTGGTCATAAATTCCTCCCTTCTCCAAATATCAGATAAGTAAATTACACATTGCTCTCCTAATTTGTTTATGGCATTATCTTTTATGCCCAGATCATGTATCCATTTTTACCTTATGTTGGTATGGGGAATGATATGTAGGTCTATGTCAAGTTTCTGAATAATTATTTTGCAATTTTTTAAGCAAATTTTGTTAAATAGTGAGTTCTTATTCCAGAAGCTAGAATTTGGGAGTTTATCAAATATTAGATTTCTATAGGCCTTGATTATTGAATCATATGTATATAATCTATTACATTGGTCCACCACTCTATTTCTTAGCTAGCATGAAATGGTTTTAAAGACTGCTTCTTTAAAATATAGTTTTAACTATGGTGCTGCTAAGCCACCATCCTTTTTTTCCCATGAATTCCCTTGATATTCTTGACTTTTTGTTTTTGCATATTAACTTTTAAATTATTTTTTCTACTTCTATAAAATAATTTTTGGCAGTTTGATTGGTATGACACTGAACAAGTAGACCAATTTAGGCAGAATTGTCATTTTTATTATATTAGCTTCGCCTACCCATGAGCAATTGATATTTTTTCAATTGTTTAGATCTGACTTTATTTTATTCATGCCAAGTAAAAGAAGTATTTTATAATTGTGTTCATATCATTCTTGGGTTTGTCTTGGCAGGTAGACCCTCAAATATTTTATTTTGTCTATAGTAATTTTAAATGGAATTTATCTTTCTATCTCTTGCTGATGGGCTTTGTTATAATATATATTAATGCTGATGATTTATGTGGGTTTATTTTATATCCTACAACTCTGCTAAAGCTATGAATTATTTTGAATAGGTCGTTGGATGACTTTCTAGATTCTCTAAGTATATCATCATACCATCTGCAAAGAGTAATAGTTTTATTTCCTTGTTACCTATTATAATTCCTTTCATTTCTTTTTTCTTTTCTTATTGCTAAAACCAACATTTCTAATCCAATGTAGTGGTGATAATGGGCATCCTTGTTTCTTATTTCATCTTATTGGGAATTCGACTAGCTTCTCTCCATTATAAATACTACTACTTGCTGTTAGTTTTAGATAGATACTGCTTATTATTTTAAGGAAAGCTCCCTTTAACCCGTGTTTTCTAGCATTTTTAATAGGAATTGGTGCTGTATTTTGTCAAAAGCCTTTTCTGCATCAATTGAGAGTATCATATGATTTCAGTTGGTCTTGACACAATCAAATAGTTTTCCTGATATTGCACTTATCCTGCAATCCTGGTATAAATCCTACTTAATCATAATATATTATCCTGCTAATTAGTTGTTGTGCTCTCTTTGTTAACATTTTATTTAAAATTTTTGCATAAATATTCATTAGGGAGAGTGGTCTGTAATTATCTTTCTTTGTTTTTGATCTTTTTGGTTGAGGTATAAGTACAGTATTTGTATCATAGAAGGATTTTAGCAGGACTCCTTTTTTATGTATTTTTCCAAATAATTTACATGCTATTGGGATTAATTGTTCTTTAAATGTTTGGTAGAATTCACTTGTGAATCCATCTCACTCTGGAGATTTTTTTTTAGGGAGTTCATTAATGGCCTGTTCAATTTATTTTTCAAAAGTGGAGCTATTTAAGTAAGTTATTTCCTCTTCTTGTATCTGGGCAATTTATGTTTATATAAATATTCATCAGTTTTGGTTAGATTGTAGGATTTGTTGCCATACAGTTGGGCAAAATAACTCCTAATTATTTTTTTTAAATTTTATATGTGTGTGTGTGTGTGTGTGTGTGTGTGTGTGTGTGTGTGTGTGTGTATTTTCCCCCAATTTATCTTTCTATACTTCTCTTGGGTCCTATATTTGTAGATTAAATTTTCTATTTGCTTCTGTTTTTTCAATACAAATGATTGAAAATTCACTCTTTCATTGAAGGCCTTTGTCTCCTCTCAAAGATGATGCTGAGTTTTCATTAGTATGTAATTTTTGGTTGTAACCACAGATCTTTTGCCTTCCAGGATATGGTATTCCAGACCCTCTGATCCTTTATTGTAGAAACTGTCAGATCATGTGTGATCCTGATTGTTGCTTCTTGATATTTGAATTGTTTTGTCTGGCATCCTGCAGTATTTTACTTGAGACTATATTTCTGGAGTTTCTCAACAATATTCCTTGGGATTTTTCTTGTAGGATATTTTTCTAAATCTGATCAATGGATTTTTCAATTTCCCCCTCTGTTTCTAGAACAGGCAGGTTTCCTTAATCATCTCTTGAAGAATTCTATCCAGAATCTTGTTTTGGTCATGGTCTTCAGCTAGGCCAATAATTTTTAAATTTCCTCTTCTGGATCTATTTTCTAGATCAACTGTTTTTCCAATGAGGTATTTCACATTTGTTCCATTTTTTCCATTATTTTAAGTTTGTTTAACTGATTCTTGCTGTCTAATAGAATCATTAGCTTCCATTTGCCACATTCTAGTTTTAATGTGTGATTTTCTTCAGTTAGCTTTTGTATCTCTTTTTCCATTTAGTTAATTCTACTTTTTACAATGTTGTTTTCTTAATTGAATTTTTTTCATTTGGCCAATTGTATTTTGTAAGCTGTTTTTTCTTCAGTCATTTATTTTTCCTTTTCCAAGCTATTGACTCTCTATTGTATATCTCTCATTTCTTTTCTCATTTTTTCTTCTACCTCTCTTATTTGCCTTTTAAAGTCTTTTATGGGTCTTTCCAAGAATTCTCTTTGGGTTTGAGACTAATTCATATCACTCTTTGAGATTTCCTCTGTGGACATTTTGTCCTCTTCTGAGTTGTTTGGTCTTCCCTGTCATCATAATAGCTTTCTAAGGTCAAAATTCTTTTTTTTTTTTATGTCTTGCTCATTTTCTTTCCTTTTCTTTTGGTCTTCCCCCCCCCTTTTTTTTTTAACTTTTATGATTGAGCTCTGCTCCTGAAATAAAGGGGGCATTGTCCCTTCCTGTGCTGTTCTGAACCTTGGCTTTGAGCACAGGGTACCCTTTGTGTTTCCCATCTTGAGCTGGAAATTAGTTTCATTCCCTCAGACTCTTCAGTGTTTTGGTTTTTGTGGGAAACTGGGAAAGCTCAAGTAGCTTCCTGGCTTTACTCTACCATCTTTGCTCCACTCCCAGAACTAATAATATCCTATTCAACAAGAGCAACGTCTGTTTAGTAGTTCTATTTTCCTTGAATTCTCTGTAGTATTTGATCTCCTAAAATAGAATGTAAAGCTTTTTGAGGTAACATTCCTTTTTGTTCTGCATACTAAGTATTGAGACCACAGTAGGTAACTACTGGTAGGTTTAATAAAAACATGTTGAGTTGAATTCAAATCATCTTTGTTACATGTGACTAATTACTGCTTTTTTCTCCTTCTCTGATCACTCTTTTAGTTGTCTTTGGCTAAATTCCCTTTTTCTTCATCCCTTCAAATAAGACTAGTATAAAATATTCCATCCTTGTTAGCTCTTCCTCTCTTTCTCCCTCCCTTCTTCTTTCTCTTTACTTTTTCTCCTCCCTCCATCCTCTCATATTTTGCACTCTATTTGAATATATGAAAGAAAGCTCAAGAATATGTTTATGTATATAAGCAAAACTTACAGATATGATTCAAGAATATATGTATAATAGAAAAGAAGATAATCAATAACATCGATATGATAGAATGTTAAAAGAATATGTACAAATATGTGTGTATGTGTGTGTGTATTCCCTCTTGGAACATTATAAGATAATAAATAGAGCATTCTGGAAATAGATATGAAAATTTCAAGCTCCCCAGACTTCCCTCACAAACAGAACACATTTTCTCCTCAGGGTAAACATAAATTGGTGAGAAAAAAAAATAGAAGACATGGGATAGAATAGGGGGCCTTCAGAGACAACCAGTTAGGATGGGGTTTAACTATTGCAAAATACAAACACCTTTAGCCTAGCTCCACAGAAACAGCCAATAGGGTAACCAAGAGTTAACTGAGTTTTACTGGAACCTCAACCAGAATGTTGGGAACTTTCACCTCCCAGACATTTTAGGAGATAAGTGTCTGAGTCTGGGAGACTAAGGAACCCTTTTCTGATTAGTTACTCTAGGCCCAGATGTGCTGCAGAGTCAAAGCTTTGGGTGACAAAGAGGTGCCTGCTGACTAGTGAGCATTTGCAGGAATTCAGCGCTTTTCATTTAGTATTCCAGTTTACCTAGAGAGCTGAAGTGAGATTACAGGCACCATTCCCCCCAACACCACATTATTAAAGGTGCTTGCAATAATACTTCTATTAAAAAAAAAAAAAAAAAAATATATATATATATATATATATATATATATATATATATATTTATATATAACAATTCTGGGAACTAGCCCCTTCTGGAACTGCTTATGCTCGAAGAGACATGGCTACTCTCTTCCTGCATAACATTGTCAAAATATGATCTAAAACAATCTGTTTCCTTGCTCCAACTCATAAACCTTTCACGTAAACATTTGCTGAATTGACTTGTCTTGCATCCTAAGTTACGTAACTGCTATATGTGCAGAATTCTATTGTTAAATCAAGTAGCCAAATGCCTTCTTTGTTTAAAATCCTATATAAGCTAGCAAGCCCTAAGTCTCCTCAGACCTCACCCATGGAGATGACGATCTGCCAGGGAAATTTTCCCTATTTGAGACTCAAAGGCTGCAATAATGGGGTTCCCAGCCGAGATTGTAAGAGAGTTGGTGCTCCCTCGAATTGGTGATGTTTTCTTTATCTTTTTTTCTACTGTCCTTATTATATTATTAATCCTTTCTTTAATAATTTGTGTTATTTATTGTATTGGATGTTACTGTAAGCAATCTATTCCTTGTATTGTGTGATTAAATTTTACTTTTACTTTTGATTATTGTGTGAGAGCGTCATTTATAGGAGCGAATCCGAGCTATATATTAAAATCACAAAACACATGGTGATTAATAGTTCTCTAGTTCAGCACATGTACTTAGTACTTAATATAGTTCTATAATATTGACACCTATTCTACAAGATTCACACGTACGATAATGTAATTATAATAGAGTATATAACAGCTAACAAGAACTGGACTAGAAACATTCATTCCATCTCCCACCTCTGTGGTGACTAGAGGTTGGAGCACAATTCCTGGGACTCAGAGAGACATTCTATCTTTGATCAGGCTTCTCCTGGCTCTCCTCCTTTTCTCCACTGCAACCAAGTCCTGTTTGATGGCCCTCCAGAAAGTTAGCCAGGCCCAAAGTGAAGAAGACAGACTTTGAAGGAGATAATAAAGAATTTGGACTTTATCCCTGGCTATTCTCGTGGTGATTACTCAGCTGAAATGAAGGCTGGTCCAAAGACTTCCAGAAAACCAAGCAGAACACTACAATTATGGATAAATGCTGTCACCATGTCAGTTGCCTCATTTTAACTGCTTTTTTATACAAGAAGATGAATGGTAGAAGGATTAAGTATAATGGAGAATGTCTGTTTAAAGAAATAAGGAAAGTATACCAATAAAAAAAAAAATCAGAATAATGGCAGGACCATATATTATTGTAGCTAACCAGAGCCAGAATTTTGTTTTTCATTTTATTCATTAAAAAAAGACTTAGGAATTATGGGGAAAACTATGATGGTATAGACATTTAGATGCTCAAGTATATTCGTATTTGTGATCTCATAAATGTGAAAGTTCACTTCACTTTAGCTCATAATGTACCCATGACTGTCCTTTCTAAATGACTCCTGTCTGGAGCTTGACATAGGTTATCACAGAATGATGACCCAATGTTCTTGTGGTCTTTTTAAACTTTCTCTTGACATAAACCTATCAGCAAACACTCTGTCTAAAGAGCATTGTAATGATTTGTCATCATAGACTGTAAAGGGCTAGAACTGAGCAATGCACTTGGATAATGAAGCACGTGAGACTAATTGCCAATTGGACAGTTCCCTATTAACTTGTTTGAAGGTTGACCCTCCCCAGCTGTTCTGTGCTGACTTGATTGGTGGGACAAAGAGGGGGAAGTGACTTGTGTGGGAGGAGGAAGAGAAACTTGGGTGGTGGAACTCACACTCTCTTGCACTCGTGACCTGGCATTGGAAGCAACGGTAAAGATCTAGAATAAAGACATTTAGTGATCCTGACTTCTGCTGATTTCTGGGAAGATAGAGTTCCAGCATTTGGCGCCCAACGTGGGGCGCCAATAGACTAATGTAATCTTAGATTGTACTAAGAAAGGAATAATATTCAGAATATAAAAGGTGACACTTCTGTTTTCTGCCTTGGTCAGATAATATTTGGATATTATATTTATTCTGGATAGCACATTTTAAGAAAAACACTATAATTATATATATATATATATATGTATATGTATATGTATATGTATATGTATATGTATATGTATATGTATATGTATACATATACACACACATATATATGTGTGTATATATATATGTGTGTGTGTATACATATATACACATACATATATATATGTATATATATATATATATATATATACACATATATATACACACACACACACACACACACACACACACACACACACATATATATATATATATATATATATATTGTTCTCAAGCTCAGAAAAGGTTCTTGGAATTGCTCATAAAAGACTTTAAAGGCAAATAAGAAAGGTAGAATAAATTATAAGGAAAGAAAGGAAAAGTATGCATCAGAGTCAAAGTTGGAACAGAAAGGGGAAAAAAAATTGTCTTAAGAAAACAACTCCTTAAAAAATAGAATCAACCAAATGAAAAAAAGAGATATGAAAGCTAGCTGAAGAAAATATCTGCTATATTCCACCAACTACTATTATGGATATATACATGTCTGCATATAATATGGATCAGGAACATTAATCAGTCCATTGTGAGAACTTTAATCCACTCATCCTGTTCCATTTTCACACTCAAAGATATACTAAATTATTTAGACTGTCTTGTTACCAAATATAAAATGCAAACTCTAATTCCTCCTATTTCACTGTGTGATGCCCATGAGAATTTGCTCTTCAGTAGGACCTTTCCTCCCTACTTCCAGTTCCTACCTACTTCCTCCCTTTCTCCCTAGATTTTCCCCTCTTTCTTGTGACTTTAAACATCCCAAAAGCAGTTTGTTCAGTCCTAAATGATTCAGCATTGCTTAGTAGTATTTGATGTAGCCCATGAACCATTTTACATAATAAATGGCATCTGCTGTGATTCAATATATAGATATATAATATAGATATACAAGTCAAACAAAAACTGATATTAAATTAAATTATAATTTCACAACCACATTCAATTTCAACAACCCATGTTGGGTTGTGACCCACAGATTAAAAAGATATGCTCTAAATCACATGTGTACATATATGCATGTGATATGCATGTGCTTGTGCATGAGCATGTAAACTTTTAAAGTCAGAGACTCTTTTGCTTTTGTCAAGAGTGAGCCCACATGAACTTATGCTAAGTGAAACAAGCAGATCCAGGAATATATTGTACACAATAACAACAAGATTGTGCAATGATCAAATATGACAGACTTAGTTCTTCCCAGTGGTTTAGTGATCCAAAGCAATTCCAATAAACTTTGGATAGAAATGCTAATTGCATCCAGAAGAACTATGGAGATTAAATATAAATCACCACATGCTATGTTCACTTCTTTTTTTCTGTTTTTCTTTTTCTCTTCCATGTTTTTTGCCATTTCTTCTGATTTTTTCTCACTCAAAATAATTCATAAAGAAATATATATTTAAAAAGTTAATATACATGTACAGCCAGAAAACATAAAACTATTAATAAAAGAAAAAAAAATGAGCCCAGTGACTAGGCTACTGAATGAATGAATGAGTAAATGATCACTTATTAATCCCTTATCATAAATTATGGTACTAATTAATATTACTTATGATTACTGTTCTAAGAACTGGAGACACAAATATAAATACACAAATGAAAAGAATGCAAAACTTCTTAAAATTTATGTTTTAATAAAAGAAGACAAAACATTTAGAGAAGTGGAATCAAAAGAAGGTATTTTGGTTAGAAAAGTCCCAGGAATGGTAAATGGAATCAAAGGGAAGAACAGTGACATGTCCTTTCCCACAACAATGACAGTTTTGATTTAATGATGTTTCCATAGCTGTAAAGCCGATATTGCAGTGTAATAGAGCCTATGTCTTCTTCCCAGGAAGATAGTTGGTGAGAAAATGGCAGGACAGAGAATCACAAAGGTGAGAGTTCTAGAGTTTAAAAGAATTCAGGCTAAGGTCTAAAATCAAATGATGCATGGACAGGCTCGTTGGTAAGAGGATATCAACAATAGTTATAAGATTAAGAAAGCTCTGGGACAAATAAATAATATAATGGTAATGCTTAATGGTAGATTGTTATCCAGAGAAAGACTCTGCCTCGATAGAATTGACCTTTCATTTATTAAGTTAAAAGTATTGGGAATATTTAGCCTGGAGAGGACACTTACAAAGAAGGCAGTAATTAAGTATTTACAAGGCTATTGTGAAAAGGAAGTTATTAAACTTCTTATACTTGACCTCAAAGAGCAGAAACAGGAAGAATGTTAGCAAGTTTCCAAGAGGCAAGATTTAGCTCCAGGTAAAGAAAAACTTCCTTAAAATTAGAGCTATTCAAAACCAAATTGAACAAGTTTCTGTAGGTTATGGGCACCTCCTTATTTAGGGATCTTTAAGATTAAATGATTAAATGATTAGGGTTGTTGTACATGAGATTTCTATACAATTCCTAGACAATTTGGACTAGATCAGCACTTCCAATGGAGATCTGATTCCATTTTTGGTTCTTCTACTAATTACCTTTACGACTAGATCATTTATCCTCTCTGTAGCTAAGATTTCAAATATTAAAAATAGAGGAGTTGTTTAAAATCTCCAAGATCAATTCCATTTTGATACTTTGTGAAGGAAGGAAACACACATTTTAAAGCTTCAACTATACATGAGGCACTTTGCTCAGAGTTTTTGTAAATACCTCATTTGATCCTCACCACAACCTTGTTAGGTAGGAGTAAATTGTTTGAAGGTTGACCCTCCCCAGCTGTTCTGTGCTGACTTGATTGGTGGGACAAAGAGGGGGAAGTGACTTGTGTGGGAGGAGTAAGAGAAACTTGGGTGGTGGTACTCACGCTCACTTGCACTTGTGACCTGGCGTTGGAGGCAACGGTAAAGATCTAGAATAAAGACATTTAGTGATCCTGACTCTTGCTGATTTCTGGGAAGATAGAGTTCCAGCATTTATATTTTACAATTGAATAAACTGAGGAAGAGAGTAATTAAATGACTTGGCCGGGATCAAAAACTTATAGTAGTCTCAGGCAGAATTGAACTCCTGTCTTCTTGATTCCAGGCATCATCTGCTGTTCACTGTACCACCTCACTGCCTTTTTTGCAGCTTTGATTTCTCTACCCTTTATGCCATTGATAATATATGATTGTACCTCTATTCATTATGTAATGTTATTAATAATGAGAAAAAAAAAGAAGAAAAAATGAGATATTTCCTAAAAAGAAAAAAAAAAGAAGCATTAAAATGTTAAGATACTTTTCTGCTAAAAATCAAACTGCAAATAGTTATACTCAACATTTCCCATGTAACATATTAATTTGCCATAATTTGCAAAAACAGACCCAAAAATTGAAAAATATTTCAAGAGAAATTAAGACTTCTCCATATTGAGTCAAGATGCTGAAGTAGGGAAACACACAGGCAAGCTTTCCTAACATTCCACTTCAAACTACTTAAAAATAATGCCTCAAATCAAATTCTAGAATGGCAGAGTTAAGAAAAGATCAGAGGGAGATATTCTGCCAATCCATGGCAATTAGGAAATCAGAAAAAGAGATCTGGGACAAAGAGGAGGAAATGACTTAGAGTCCAGATAGATGAAACACCATTGGTGGGATTGGACAATGGTGGCAAAAATGGCAGCAGCTTCATAAGCCATCAAGTGATGTTAGGATTATTACTTGGTTGTCTGGTATTTAACAATTCTCTAGTTCAGAGTTCATACCTTTAAAGGAGTTCAAACCTTTAAAGGAGTTTACATCTTTAAAGGAGTTTGCTCATTGGTTCTTTAAGGAGCTCTCACAAGTCCACGGAGGTACTTAGAAGCCCATTCTCTGGAAGGAAGCTTTTCGTTTAGACTTGTGAATCTGCTGGACTTGCGAATCCACGGGACTTGCGAATCCACTGAATCCTAACTCCTTTAAAGGTGTGAACCGACTTAGCACCTAGTAATAATCCTAACATTGTCAAATATGATCATACCACATTGAAAGCACCAAAAACTTCCAAAACTCCAGAAATAGCTCTTAAAAGAGCAATGTGAAAATGCCTAAAGATTTATACAGTCTCCTTCTATCCCAACACTGAGAATAGAGCCCAACATTAACAAAAAGGTCAAATTTAGAAATAGGGCAGAAAAATGAATAAAAATTACAATCATAAATAACCTTATCATAAAAAAAAATCACTACTATGACAAGGATCATCAAGACACAAATTCAGAGGACAACAAAGTCAAAATAGATAAAAGCAAAACATAAAAGAATAATGTAAATTGGACACAGTCCCAACAAATAAAAGTGGTAGAGGAAAAATTAGGCAAAGATATAAAAGTGAAAGAAGAATTTCATGATTAATAGCTTAGTAAAAGTCTCAAAAATGCTGATGAAAACAACATGTTAAAAATAGAATTGGTCAAATGGAAAAGAGGGATGCAAAAATTCACTGAAAAAATAATTCATTAAAAATTATAATTGGACAATTAAAAACTAATGACTCCATGAGACATTAGAAAACAAAATAAAATAAAAAGAATGAAAGAAATTGAAGAAAGTGTGAAATATCTTATTGAAAAAACCCAACTAACCTGCTAAATAGATCAAGTAGAGTTTGTTTAAGAATTATAGGACTACCTTAAAAATGTGATCAAAGAAAGAAGTTAGACATCCTATTTCAAGAAACTATCCAGCAAAACTGCCCTGATATTCTTGAACCAGAAGGTAAAATAGAAATTAAAAGACTATGCCCATTGTCTCTTGAAAGAGACCTCAAAACAAAAGTTCTCAGAAATATAGCCAAATACTAAAGCTCTCATGTCAGAGAAAATAGTTTAGGCAACTAGATAGAAATTATTCAAGTACTGTGGACCAACAGTCAAGATCATACAACATTTAATAGCTACTTCATTCTATGATCAGCCTTGGAATATAATAGTCCATGAAGTCAAAAGATCCAGAGTTATAACCAAGAATAGTGTTGCTAACATGATTGAGTATAATCCTTCAAGAGAAAAAAATGGATTTAGTGAAATGGAGGACTTTCAAACAAACCTAAGGAAAACATCTGAATGGAATACAAAATATGACCTAATAAATTATTCAAGAGAAGCATAACAAGGTAAGCAATAAAACAAAATAATAAGGGAACCAATATGGTTAAATAGTGTACTTTCTATATGGTGTGATATTACATATATTTTCCAAGAACTTTATCATTATTGGGACTGTTAGAAGGCTTCTACATAGAATGAGGATGTAGGAGTAATTTGATTATATTGCTATGAAGTTTAAAAATGGAAAGAAAAGCAAGAGAGACGTCCTGGGACAAAATGGAAAGGAAAGGAAGAATGGAGGAAATTATCTCACATGAAAGAGGCACATAAGGAAGAATCTCTATGGTAGAGGAAGAAATGGGGTGGGATTTAGGCAATGCATAATCACTCACATTTAAATTGATTCAAAAAGAGAATACATATACATATACTCAACTGGTAATAGAAATCTATTTTATTTAACAGGAAATAGAAAAAACAAGTGATACAAAGAAATGGAAGGAAGTGATAAAAGGAAAAACAAATAAAAGAAGGCACTGGTCTGAAGGAAAGCAGACTTTGGAGGAGGAATAGGATAAAGAAAGAAAAATAAGGGTAAATAGAAGAAAACAAGATGGAGAGAAATATAGTTAGCATTCTATGCTAACTGTGAATGTTATCTATAGAATGGATAAAGATAAGAATTAGAAACCAGAATCTAACAATGCACTTTTTACAAAAAACACATTTGATCCAGAGGGACACAGACACAGCTAAAATAAGGAATTGAAGTAGATCAATTGTAGTTCAAGTAAAAAAAAAAAAATTAAAGCTGAAGTAAAAATGTAAGTGATAGTAATCATGATACCAAATAAAGAAAAAATATACCTAATTAAAATGGATAAGCAGAGAAGCTCTATCTTACTAAGACAAGATAAGGATAATGGAGTATTATCAATATTAAACATATGCACTGAATAGCACACAAATTATTTAAGAAAAAAGTTAAATGAATTACAGAATGAAATACAATGGAGCACCTTAACCTTTCCCTCTTAGAACTTGTCAAGGAGAAGTCAAGGAGGTAAACAGAATTAAAGAAAAATAAAATATGATCTCTGGAGAAAACTAAATGGAAATAGAAAATAATATGTCTTTTTTCTCAGTTGTATATGTCATCTTCACAAAATTTCACTCTAGAGTACAATTTTCAAGGTACAAAAACCTCACTACCAAATGCAGAAAAGAAGACGTAATAAATGTGTTCTTTTCAGATAATAATGTAATAAAATTACATTTAATAATTTTTTTTCAAATTTAATTGTGGACTAAATAAACTAATCCTAAGAATGAGTGGGTCAAAGAACAAATCATAGGAACTATAAACAATTTCATTAAAGAAAATGACAACAATAAGACAACAGTCTAAATTTTTAAAGATGTACCCAAAGCAGTACTTAGGTGGAAATGAGTATCGATGTAGGTATATATCAGTGAAAGAGAGAATGAGCAGATTGATGATATGGAAATGCAATTTTAAAAAATTATAGAAAGAACAAAAATGAAATCCTTAATTAAACAGTGAAATAAAAATCTTGAAACTCAAAGGAGAAATTAATAAAATTAAAAGTAAGAAAATTGATTAAGCAATAAAACTAGAATTTGGGTTTATTTTAAAATATCATAAAAATAAACCATTGGTCAATTCAATTTAAAATAAGAAAAAAACTAAGTTACTAGTATCATAAATGAAGTACTAATATACTACTAATGATAAATGGCATACTAATGTCATAAATGAAAATAAAATTATTATATATATGGATTAGTTATAATTATATGTGAAATTATAATTTATAATGTAAATTATATTATATAATTTACATGTTATATTTATATGATATTACACATATTTATACTATATTTATGTTTTTATAATTTATAATATAATAATTAAATTATAATTATACATATGAAAATGAAATTATAATTATTATTAGTTATGTTTCCCAATTATATGTCAGTAAAACTGACAATTTAAGTGAAATTAATTAATATTTACAAAAACAAAATCTATCTATATTAACAATAAAAAATTAGAAAAGAATTAGAAAAAGTAATAAAAAGAAAAAAGAACAAGTCATAAATGAACTCCCCCAGAAAAACAAAAGTAGATGGATTTATTAGTGAATTCTTAAAAAATTGAAGAAACAATCCAAATCCTATACAAACTATTTGTAAAAAAAAATTTGATAATTCCTTTTATGACATAAGTATGGTTTTGATACCTAAACTAGGGAAAGCAAAAATAAAGAAAACCATTTACCAATTTTTAATAAATATTGATGCAAAAATTTTCATATTTATTTTAATTTATAGAATAAAATAAATATTTCCATAACATAGTATGACAAAAATATTGCACATGAAATTGCAATTCTATTATTTATTACTTGCTATGCTTTTAAAATCTATAATAAAGTTATCATATAATTTTATTTTTTCTTCCTCTTTTTTCTTTCCCTCACCCACCCTAGAGATGGCTACCATTAGACAAAATTAGTTATCTATATTTTTTGTGTATGTATATGTATATATACATTTTATATATACTTTTTACATATGTATTTCTCTAGATGCAGATATAACATCTTTCTTCATATGTCCTTTATAGTTAATTTGGATATTTATAAGTAATAAAAACATTCTCTCAGAGTCATTCTTTAAAATGCAAAAATACTAAAAAAAAAAAATTGAATAGAATGACAGCAAGGAGATTACATTAAAATATCACAAAGATCATCTAGTATAACCAGATAGAATGCTACACTGGTGCAGTATTTTGAAAACTATTAGAATAATTAACCATATCAATGAAAAGAACCACAAAAATCACATAATATAAATAGTTGTAGACAAACAAAAAAATATACTACTATTAAAAACACAAGAAAGGAGAGGAATCAATGGAATTCTTCTTAAAATTACAAGGAGTCTCCATCTAAAACCAAGAACAAGTATTATCTATAGCAGGAACAAACTTGAAGACGTTTTAATAAGATCAGGAATAAAGCAAAGATGTGTATTATCACCATTATTATTAAGGTGATATCAATAAAAAAAAGTTAGTTATACCAAGAAGATTAGAAAAATAAATTGAAGGAATGAAAATAGGCAATAAGAAAACTTATCTCTCTTTGCAGATAATATGATGGTATATTCAGAGAATCCTAAAGAATCAACTAAAATTGATTGAAGCGATTAACAACTTCAGCAAAATTGTAGGATGTGACATAAGACCACATTTATCATCAGCAGTTCTATGTACTGCCAAAAAAAAAAAAAAAATAGCAGAAAGAGATAGAAAGAGAAATTCCATTTAATGTAACTTTAGGCAATATGAAATATTTAGGAGTCCTGCCAAGACAAACTCAGGGATTATATGAATACAATTATAAAAGTCTCCACACATAATTGGAAAAATATTAATTACTTATAGGTGGGGCAAACCAAAATAATAAAAGTGCCAATTTTATGTAAAGTAACTTATTTATTCAGTAGTATGTCAGTCAAACTACCAAGATAATTTTAAAGAGCTAGTAAAAAACAGCAACAAAATTCATCTGGAAGAACAAATGTTAAGAATATTAAAGGATTGAATGAAAAAAAAAGTCAAAGAAGTAAGTCTAGCTGTTCCAGATTTAATAAAAAATAATATCACAAATCGGTAATCATCAAAACATATTGCACCAATTAAGAAATAAAGTAATAGATAAGCGAAATAAATTAGATACACAATCCATGGCAGTAAACGGCCATAATAATATAGTGTTTGAAAAACCCAAAGATCTACATCTTAGGGGTAAGGACTCACATTTGACAAAAAATTGCTAGGAAAACTAGAAAGCAGTTTAGCAGAGACTATGTACAGATAAACACCTCAACTTTATACTAAGTTAAGGTCAAAATTAATAAATGATTTGGACATAAAGAGTTATATAATAACTAAAATAGGAGAGAATGAACAAATGTATACATCAGATCTGTAGAGAAGAAATATTTGTGACCAAACGAGACTGAGAAAGATTATTGTAAGTAAAACTGATAATTTTGATTGCATGCAGTTAAAATGTTTGTGTGTAAAAACACATAAATACTAATGCAGCCAAAATTCAAAGGAAAACAGAAAATAGGAGGAAATTTTTAATAACAACTTTCTCTAATAAAGCTTTCTTTCTGAAACATATATAGAAAACTGACACAGTTTCATTAAGATAAGGATTCCCAAGTTGATAAATGGTAGGAGGATGTGAACAGACTATTTTTCAGAAAAAAAAATCAAATCTATCATGAATCACATAAAAATCTCTAAATCATTACTTTTTAAATTAATTTTATAATTATATATATGTATATATATATATAAAATTATATATATATTATATATATATATATATATATATATATATATATATATATATATATATATATATATATATATATATATATGTTTTTACACACAAACATTTTAACTGCATGCAATCAAAATTATCAGTTTTACTTACAATAATCTTTCTCAGTCTCGTTTGGTCACAAATATTTCTTCTCTACAGTACATATGCATGGGTAATTTTTTTTTACAACATTATCTCTTATATTCACTTTTCCAAAATTTCCCCTCTTTCCTTCTACTCCCTCCTCTAGATGACAGGCAATCCCATACATGTTAAAGATGTTACACTATATCCTAGATACATATATGTGTGTAAAACCAAATTTCTTGTTACATGGTAAGAATTGGATCCTGAAGGTATAAGTAACCTGGGTAGAAAGACAATAGCGCAAACATTTTATCCTCAATTCCCAGTGTTCCTTCTCTGAGTGTAGCTGTTTCTGTCCATCATTGATCAACTGGAACTGAATTAATTCTTCTTTATGTTGAAGATATCCACTTCAATCAGAATATATCTTCATACAGTATCATTGTTGATGTGTATATTGATCTCCTGGTTCTGCTCATTTCACTCAGCATCAGTTCATGTAAGTCTCTCCAAACCTCTCTGTATTCATCCTGCTGGTTATTTTTTACAGAGCAATAATATTCTATAACATTCATATACCATAATTTACCCAGCCATTCTCCAATTGATGGACATCCATTCATTTTCCAGTTTCTAGCCACTATGAAAAGAGTTACCACAAACATTTTGGCACATACAGGTCCCTTTCCCTTCTTTAGTATTTCTTTGGGATATAAGTCCAGTTGCAGCACTGCTGGATCAAAGGGTATGCACAGTTTGATAACATTTTGGGCATGGCTCCAAATTGCTCTCCAGAATGGCTGGATTCTTTCACAACTCCACCAACAATGCATCAGTGTCCCAGTTTTCCCACATCCCCTCCAGCATTCATCATTATTTGTTCCTGTCATCTCTGCCAATCTGACAGGTGTGTAGTGGTATCTCAGAGTTGTCTTAATTTGCATTTCTCTGATCAGTAGTGATTTGGAACACTCTTTCATATGAGTGGAAATAGTTTCAATTTCATCATCTGAAAAGTGTCTGTTCATATCCTTTGACCATTTATCAATTGGAGAATGGTTTGATTTCTTATAAATTAGAGTCAGTTCTCTATATATTTTGGAAATGAGGCCTTTATCAGAAACTTTAACTGTAAAAATGTTTTCCCAATTTGTTACTTCCCTTCTAATCTTGTTTGCATTAGTTTTGTTTGTACAAAAGCTTTTTAATTTGATGTAATCAAAATCTTCTATTTTGTGATCAATAATGATCTCTAGTTCTCCTTTGGTCATACATTCCTTCCTTCTCCACAAATCTGAGAGGTAAACTATCCTATGTTCCTCTAATCTATTTATGATCTCATTCTTTATGAATCATGTACCCATCTTGATTTTATCTTTTTATATGGTGTTAAGAGTGGGTCCATAAATAATTACTTTTTAGAGAAATGAAAATTAAAACAATTATGAGATACCATTTCACATCTATGAGATTGACTAATTTGATCAAAAACAAAGATACGCAAACCCAAATAGCAAAAAAACAAAACAAAAAAAAAAACAGAAAATGATAAATATTGTATGACTGTATGTAGGGAATATGAAAAAATTAGGGCATTAATGCATTTTTGGTGGAGTTGTAAAGTAGTTAAACCATTCTGGAGAACAATTGAAACTATGATCAAAAAGTCATAAATATAATGTATTCTTACTGAACAACATCACTTCTAGATCTCTTATCTCAAAAGGAAAAAAAAATAAAAGGAGCTATTTGTACAAGATTGTTTATAGCAGCTCATTTTGTGATAGGCAAAGATTGGAAATTGAAGGGATGCCCATCAACTGGGGGATACCTGAACAAGTTATATAATAATGATGGAATACTATTGTATCATGGTTACCAGTTACATGGTTACACGGTTACGGGATGGTTACTGAAGACTTGCATGGAATTGTGTAAAGTGAAGTGAGCAGAATCCGGAGAACACTGTACATAGTAACATCAAGGAAATCCTCATCAAGCTATCCTCATCAAGAAAATGATCTAAAACAATTTTAAAGGACCTATGATAAAATTGCTATCTACTCTAGAGAAAGAATTGATGAACTCTGAATGTAGATTGGAGCCTACTTTTTACCCCTTCATTTAATTTTATTATTTTCTTTTTTAATGGGGCTATTATAAAATATAATTGGCATGGCTTAATTTGCACGATCAAAATCAGTGCTTGCTTTCATAAGGAGTGGAGTTGGGTAGGAAGGAGAAAGAGAACATTTGGAATTCAATATTGCCCAAAATGATTGTTAAAGTTTTTTACATGTTACTGGAAAATATTTAATAAAATAAAATACTTTTTAAAATGTATTTGGTAATTTGTCAGAGATGAATGTCAGAAAGGGAGAGGTTCTCTCTCCCCCAGTTCTGTAAGATTTACATTATTCAAAATCTTGACAAAATTATCCACATCTAAGTTACATACATATCATCATATAACAAAGTGTATCACATGAGATACACAGGAATTACATGGGGAAAAATATCCTAAAACCCAAATTTGTATAGACCATAAATAAATCCTACACATGGTAACGCAAAACAAGAATCTTTTTGGGTAGATTCAAAAAAGAATTCAAAATTCTTTTACAGTTACTAAAGTCAGGTGACATTCTGCATGCCTGCAAGTTCTAATCACATAAAGTTGGAGTTAACTAGTGTGTTTTTTTTTCCTCAGCTATATGATAAATCATTTCCCCCACATCTCCATCTTTGCCTTAAAACATAGTTGCTGCCAGTGAACATAGGAGACACTTTATATGTGTTTATTTAAATGAATTCAAATATCAACTGGAAGAGGCTTCAAGGACACAGTGCTCCCAACCCTACTTATATGGTTTTAAATGCAAAAGAAAATCATTACTTTCAAACTTTCACCTAATGAAATGGAAATGACATATTGAAAGTGTTATAATGAAACCAGTTTGCAATATGAATTGTATTTTAAGTGAAGTTCAGTATCACTCTCTTCCTTACTCTGAAAAGATAATTTTAGAAAATAAACAACATCATCACTGATCCTGTAGTTTCAAAGACAGAGTTTCCAACACCTAACAGATATTGCCAATGGGTGGGAAGTAGACATCATTATTTATTACAGAAAATCTCGACTTCCACATCCATAGGATTAAACCTAATAAAACAGCTATTTGACAGTGTCAAATCTACTATACTACTTGCAAGGACATAGTGGGAAAAGATGGAAAAAGTACAAAACCTTATAACATGCCAGAAATTCTGCATGAAAAACAAATATTCTAGTGTCAATCTAACTTCTAGAATTCAAGGTTGAAGGTACATCCTTATTATAATGTCATGTCATTCTTCTACAGAACATTTGAAATAGAGCAAAGTTAGATTTAGTTTTTAAATGAAACAGAAATAGAAACGAACAATGACTAAGATTCTAATAACAGAAGATGATGGGTTGGGTTTTTTTGGTTTTGTTTTGTTTTTGTATTTGGAAGCCAGAGAATATTATATTCGATAACATTTTTTAAAAATAGCTTAAGATTGCTCCTGAAATTAACATAAAACAACTTTGACTTTCAGATATGATAAATATGCTCATTCAAAAATATTAAAATTACTTTAAATGTGAAGTATTATGTAACAGAAAAAGTTATTTGTGTGCCAGTTCTATTAACTTGCTATGTTGTATGATACTGGATATGTCACCCTTTAAGTTCAGTTTTACTCAGCTTTCAAATGGAGGGTGAAATTAGATGATATCTAGAGTCCTTTTTAGTTCCAACATTGTATGTAGAGAGAATTTATAAGTATAGTATGAGCCATTGTATAATTCAAAGTATTATCTATGTAATTTCAGACACTACAATCCACATCATTTGCACTCATAAT
Organism: Sminthopsis crassicaudata; assembly: GCF_048593235.1. NCBI lineage: Eukaryota > Metazoa > Chordata > Mammalia > Dasyuromorphia > Dasyuridae > Sminthopsis > Sminthopsis crassicaudata. The sequence goes on from NC_133619.1 coordinate 145,980,650, forward strand.
TTCAAATTCAAATAGAAACAGAGGCCACATGTTGACTTAGAAAACCACAAATTAATATATCCATATATTTATGTTTATTTATTTTCTTAAACATTTCCCAATTTAATTTAAATGTGTTTCAGGTAGTGCTTGAGAATATTTTAGGTAACATGTGACTTACAGGTTATGAGTTTGACACCTCTGATCAAAACAATGGGTGTTTCTATGCTTCAATAATGTATTATTTCTTAAACACTGAATTTGGAATTTTAAAAGTTTCAGATCAATTTCTATCTCTGACACTTAATATCTATTTGAACTTGGCCAAATGTTTTATTTGTTGACCTACCCTGAATTCTGGTTTCATACATGAGGATAACTCCTGGGGTCTAAAATTTACCCACTGATGCAACTCATCTGTGAAAATTTCCTGGACATTCAAAAAGTTAAGATAACTTCTTCCTGGTCTCATAAAAGATTTGTGTCAAGGGTAGATCTTGAACTCTGCCAATTCTACCTCTAAAAAATCTAAGGCTAGCCACCTCTCTTTTCCACCATGGTTATTTGCTTAAATTTTACAAATGACTTCTTCCTGGTAACCCTATGAAGTAGGTGATGCAAGTATTATATTTGCTTTCAAAAAAAGTATTTGGAAAAACAAGGTCAGCTCAATAGAGGGTATTCATTTTTTTTTATAAGTGCTTTGCCTGTCAACTTGGTAGGAGCCAACATATAGTACCTCATGGTCAAAAGAAAAGCTCAGTGGTGAGATTATTGACTAGCTAATGTTTGATCTGTTAGGAGATTATACAAACAATTTTCATGTATAATTTCTTAAGATTGTCATTCACATATAAAACTTTAATCACTGACTTGTAAACTTCAATTAAGATACTATAAAGGGACATTTAAAATACTAAAATCTATGTTCAGATGAAAATCTCCAACCCACTCCCCAATCACAAATGTTTTTAATTGCTATTTTCAATAAATCTTTATTAAATGACTACTATGTGCAGTATACACACACACACACACAGTGTATATACTGTGTGTGTGTGTATATATGTATAAAGTGCAGGGCATTAAAAATGTATCAAGGCTCCATTTGGCCTTTAAAGAACTTAAAATGTGTTAAGAAATTAGAAATATATAATGGAAAATTTAAATTTAAATCCAAAAAGGATGGTAAGATTGGAAGAAAGAATGATTAGCTTTAGTTGGAGGCATTTAAGTAGGTTTCATGTAGGAAATAGCACCCCAGAATCTTGAAGTAAAACTCAGATGTTCAACTTAATAGCCAGAGAGAGGAATGGAAGGGTAATTGTTAAGAAAATCATCTTATGTCTTTTTTCTCTCCTTTGCCACTAACTTTCTTTTAAAAAGCATATTAATAAAAGAGTTGGGAGGACTTTATTTTGGACCACATCTCCCTTCAGAATTCCTCAAGTACTTCCTTTGAAAAATTTTCAAACTGAAGAAGTAATGATTCTGAATGGCAATTATTATCCTCTTACTGAATTGACTCTGAGATACCCTGCCCCCTATAAAATTTTCTTTCACCTTCACTTTCATAACAGTAATGGCTCTTCTGCTTATTTTTCCTTTAACTGCATGTATCCTTCAATTTTTACTTCTTTTCTGCTCTCTAAATCCTGTATTTATTCATTTCTGATATATTACTTTCAGTATATTTTCATGTTCACAAAAAGAATAGGAAAGGATCTTATATATCACCTAATCTAATTCAATTAATCCCTATATTTTGTGATGTTGTGATTTGCATTAGTATACTTTGTTTTCATAGCCACCAATGTGTTCCAAGTCCTCATTACCTAATTCTTACCTTGACCCCAGCAAGAATTTTAAGGCCTTCATTGTTTTTGTATTCCACTCTATACATAGTTGCCAGAGAAGTTTAGATCAAACACTGTTTCCTCAGGAAATAATGAAATCACCTGCAGTAGTTTATTCATGCATAGAATACCAACAATTAAAAGCTATCCATCAGCTGCTTCTCTTCACTTTAATGGCTTAATCTCTTACTACTCCCCACCACTGCTGCATTTAGGTCAATCTGATTATTGTTCCATCTCACTACCTTTGTTCATTCCATTCACCTCAAAAGGAATTCTTTTCCTCCCTCTCCCCAATTATTTCCTTTGAGATCTAGCTAAAAATTAATCTCCACTAAAAAGACTTTTTCATTAACCTTATTCCATTCTACACAAGCAGTTATTATTATACTTTCTCACTCTTATCAAGGGGTTGTTTTGCACTTGTTCCCTAGTGATTCATGAATTTGTATGTTATTTTGTCTCCCACACTTGATATTAAGCTCACTGGGGAAGGGATTGTGTTTCACAGTTCTTTTATATTCCCACCAAATTTAGTACACCAGAGACACTCTGCTAATCCCCCAAACTGAATGAATAAATGAGGGAAAGAACAAAATAGATGAATTCTTAACTTATTTCACAATGTGTCTGATTGCCTTAGTGTTCTTCAACAATTTTATTTTAAAAGTTTGTGATAGTAACTCCTTTGGAAACTAAACATTCTATCCTGTATGCATCAAGGAGGGACCACAGTGACAAGCTATGTTGTGGCCTAAAATATATTTTGAAAGGATTAACCAACAAATATAACAAGACCTGAAAAATACCAAGATTTGGAAGAAAATATCATATCACATTGTCTAATTAATACCTCCTCAGTCCAAAATGAACAAAACAAAGGAAATATTTACAGATCAACTAAAACATAGTTTTCTTGCAAATTTGCATATAACAGTATTAAAGAAAAAATTAAATATATTATCTGTGTCCTCTTGGTTTTTGCAACCTGAAGATAAAAATGAAAGGAACATTTAAAGAAAATCAAAAATATTTAATAAAGGCACAAGCAGATAGTTTAAGTATTTATATTATACATACATCTTGAGGCATGTGGCTTAGAAATTTAGGTTCTGTCACAGATCAAGTGTAGCACAAAAAGATCCTCTGGTACTTCATAAGCATTTCCAATGTAATCTTTTTTCATGACTTATGCTAGGCTTATGGCTTATGGAATGATGTTCATATTATAAAGCACAAAATTCAATTTTCAAAATATTTCTACTTGAAAGACTTGCATAGAAATTATCCATAAAGTCATCAAAATATGCATTTATAATGAAATACCTTGTCTAATATTGCTTCAAAAGATGTAGTATAGTTATATACTACAGGGAAATAAAGAAACATATTTCTGACATGTAGTTCTCAGAAACAGGATGGTTTATCTGTAGTAAAACTAATAGAAAGTACTAGGAAACTGTGAGCCTGAAAAGCCTAATATATAAAAAAGATCTGGCTATTTTTAAAGTTAGTTGAGTCAATGGTTTGGGGGCTATTATAGGGATAGGCTAGCAACATGATTATGTACAAAGAAGCTGAGGACATTATTCCATGGAGAATTGACAACCATCTTAGAATCTAATGCAAGGGATGAAAGCAACAAAATTGAAAATGAGCAACAATGCACAGACAAATATTCAATTTATTTTAGCATTTAAGATATGGCCAAAGCCACAAATATGATCCTTAGATAATCCAGTCATCCTATTTTACATTTTATTTCACATAATCACTCCACAAATGTGTTCCTTTTATCATGAGGTAGAATGGACACAACAATGCAGATAGTCTGTCACTGCTACTGGAAAACAAACACTTTAAAGTAGATGTAAAGTAGAGATCAAGTTTTGCATCTTTATATGAGGTAGTTGGTGGAGTACACTGTGTCAACAAAAGTAAGTTAAGAATGTCTAGCATAGTGCCTGGCATACAGGAAGCACTTGAAAAAAGAAGGTTTTGTAGAAGGTTTCAAATTATGAAATGCATACAATTACAAAAAAAGATTAGTTATGTTGAGTTACGTTGTCAAAATATTTAAAAACAAGTTCGTGGTGCTGTGGTTAAGAACCCTTGTAAATAGTTAATTTTTAATTTGTTTTAACGATAATTTCATCGTGCAACAAGAAAATGGTATTTACACACATATATTGTATCTAGGTTATATTGTAACACATGTAAAATGTATGGGATTACCTGTCATGGGGGGAGGGAGTGGAGGGAGGGAGGGGATAATTTGGAAAAATGAATAAAAAAAAAGATAATTTCATCTATCAAATGATAATAAAAGAAGAAGAGTTCTGGACCTATTTCAAAAACTGACACAATAGAGTTTTGTTGTTGTTGTTGTTGTTGTTGTTGTTGTTGTTGTTGTTGTTGTTGTTGTTGTTGTTTTGAGAGAACTGACTACTGCATCAAAAGTTTGTTTAAAACAGGGTAGCATTGCCTCAGTTGTGATCCATTTATTCTCACTTGTGCTCTTTTCTTCTCCCAAATATTGATTTGGGATTTTAAATATTGGTCTAAGATAAATGGTCTGACTATACATGAGTAACTGATTTAAGAGAGAATCTTTTCTTGCTAATGAGTCAGTTTCCATCCAATATGGCATATTTCATTTTTTTGTGGTGTTCTTCCTACACTTATATGTTATTCAATTAATCAATGAACATGTAAAAATTAACATACCTTGCACTAGGTGACAAAGACTTAAATACAAAAGTAGCATAAATCTTAAACTCAAGTGCGAAGATCCCGGCTAGCTCCTCTGAAGGGCTCAGAATAAGTCCTTGTCAGGATAAGCAAAAGTCCTTGCCCCACATTGGGCACCAAATTGTAAAGGTCCAGTCATCAGCCATCTCAACTCTGTCCCAGAATCAACTCGATTCCTCCAGAGTGCTGTCCCAACTCTGTCCCCAAATAGACTAACTCCTTGCTCAATGTTGTCTTCTTTTATCCTCCCAGAGAATGGGTGTGTGAGAACTCAAGGACTTGTAGGAAAATTACTTCAACCAATGAACTTGCTCCTTTTAAAGGTTGTGTAAACTCCTTTTCATATGTAAACTCCTCCTCAGAGGTTCAAAGGGGTAAACTCCCCTTAAAGGCCTGAACCAAAGGTGTGAACTAGAAAATTGTTAAGTACTGACTTAGCACTTAGTAAGAACCTAACACTCAAGTAGTTTGTATCCTACTGGAAGGATTTTCACAGATAAAAAAAAAAAAGTATTTCAACTGAGAAAGTACCTAAAATTAAAGAAAGTAGATAAAAGTTATTCAAGGAGTTGATAGTTAGAATGGAGCTAGGGTTTTAAAAATGGATAGTATTCTAGGCATAGGATAAAGCCTGGGCAAAACAGATTTAGTGAAGAAAAAAGTTGATAAGGCAAGAGAAAAAAGTACACAAAGATGTGAAAAAATCATTTGAGACTGAATAATACAAATTTATCATGGACCCAGTAACACAATTATGCAACATCCACAGTCTTAGAATAGGAGTAGATGGTAACCAGTGGAAGTGATCCTAGTCAAGAGTTTGAAAGACATAAGTAGAGATGAAATAATAGGGTTAAGTGTCACATTGAATTGTTTAATACTTCATCTCTCTTCTCTAGTTTTCAAGCTGAATATATACACACATATCACACGTATGAATACATATATGATGGTTGGTTGATTGTTGCCTTTCATTCTTGAAGATGGCCAAAATGACATCACTGTTTGTCTGACTCATTGACCTTGGAATAATCTGCCACAGGTCAGACAAAAAAAGTTTCTCTAATTTTGCACATTTTCCATTTCTTTGGGCTAATTCAACTCTGCCTTGTTCATAAAGCACAACTTCTCTAATGAGGGCACACTATGCTGGGTATCCCTATGACAGTGTCTCCAATGTCATAAAATCAATTCTAAAGTTCTTAAGGAACACATTGAAATCTTTGTATCACTTTTTCTGACCACCATGTGAGTGGTTGTTCTGTGTGAGTTCTCCATAAAAATAATGATTTTTTGGCAAGTGGCCCCATAATGTGGCCAACCCAAAGGAGTTGTGCCCTCTGCAATAGAGATAGAATGCTTGGCAGTAGAGTTCAAGAAAGGACCTTGGTGTCTGGTATTTATTAATATTTTATTTCACATATATAAGCATAAGCCTACAAGATTTTTTAATTTTTTACTTCTGAAATGGTTTTCCAAAATAGTTTTTTTGGCCTGTCCTATGCTCATTTTTGTGTTGTAGTCATTGGGTGCAATCAAATAGTTTTTCCAGACACTGATTTTATCAATAGTGGAAATGCCTGATGAGTAATTCCATCTACCATTAGCACCTTCCCTGCAACTTTTGGTGTTAGAGAGTTACCTAGAGTGGAACTTCTTAAACTTTCCACTCATGACTCCTCTTTTGTCCAAGAAATTTTTGCATGACCCCAGATATGTAGGAATATAAAATATGGATACAAATCAAGCATTTATTATAATAAATTATAATTTCATGACCCTCATTCAATCATTTGACTCCACATGGGGTCATGATCTACATTTTAAGAAGTTGGGGAATAGAATACTAGTGTTGCCTAGATAAATGAAGTGATTGTGCAGTCTCATAGCCAGTCATGTCAAAAGCAAATCTGACCCCCAATCAAAATCAATTACTCTATGCTGCTGCTCTACTTTATAAAATTTGTAAACCAATCAAAAAATGTTTACTCAATGTGTGTTCTTTGCTAAGTATTCTTCTATGTGTTTTGGGTATAACAATAAAAAAGCAGAAAGAGACTACCCAGGACTAAGAATTGTTTTGATTTTATGTTTTATTATATTTACTTTCATGGGTTGCCATGGCAAAATAATTGATCAGTTTGTGGTCAGCCTGATGGTGATAAACTTCTTAGAATTTAACTATGCTGGTCTTTGGAAAATTGTCAGGCTATTGGTATGGTGTGGAGGCTTTTCAACATAACACATCCTGCTGATTTAACACAAAAAAAAAATGATGGTCAACCTCATGCTATGATGAGTCTTTGGAGCAAAAGACTTCATAGAAGTCTTTCTCCAAGATGAAAACTCTTTCCTTATAAATTGCACTCTTTTTTTCTGGTTTTTTTTTTTTTTTTTTATCCTCAATTTTCTAATTGTCAACTTTTCAAATATTTGAGACAGTTATATTCCGAAAAATGCATTCTCTTCTCTAATCCAAACCTTTCTAATTATTTTATTTTATATTATATTGGGAGATGGTTTTCAGTATTTCTACCATTCCATTCATTTTTCTCTAATTGTATCACATTTTGTTTATGACTCTCATATAATATTGTGCCCATGAATGAATACAACATTCCAAATGTAATAGTCTGTCTGACCAATGCAGTCAGTGGAATTGTCCTGGATTCAAAATAGTTGATTTTTTTGTCAACTTAAAAAAAAGAGTTTATAATTATTAATATTAAATTTTATTTTGTTGGAGTCCTATTATTATAATCTGTTAAAAGATTTATTTTTTGCATCCCAATGTTGTCATCCAGTGTTTTCTTCCCAGTTTGATATCATTTGTAAAACTCAAAAGTGTGTCACTTATGTCTTTATCTAAGTCACTGTTAAAGTGTATTAAACAGAAGAGAGCTCAGAAATGAATATTAAAGTATACCACTCAGAACCTTTAGTCAGTTAACTTGATTATTAATCAAATCATTGATTCTTGTTAATAATGATGATAATAACATTTCCATTGAGTCAATTATGTGCCAGACACTGTGCTAAGCACTTTACAATTATTGTCTTATTTGAGCTTTACAATAGCCCTGGGAAGTAGATGCTATTATTATCCCTATTCTATAATTGAAGAAAGTGAAGGAAACAGAGAAGAAGTGATTTGTTTGTACACACATAGCTAGTATCTGAGATCAGATTTGGACTCAAGTCTTCATGATTCCAGGTCTATTATTCTACCCACTGTACCATCAAATTGTCTACAATATTATAGTAATTAAAATCTACCAACTTTCTTCTTTGATTCAGATGACATTCTTTATTTTGCTCACAAATATGTCATGAAAGATGTGTCAATTGCCCTTATGAAATCCAAAGTTATAACATCTTTATTATTTCTAATCTAACTTTATGAAAATCCAATGTATAAATTTTTTTTTGTTTTTTTTTTTTTTGTTTGTTTGTTTTAAAGTGCGCATTTAGGGTTAGTGTATTATTACACTAACATATATTGGATTACTTGCCATCAAAGGAAGAGGGTGAAGAGAAGGGAGGGAGAAAAAAAATAGAAATACAAGTTTTTGCAAGGGTGAATACTGAAAGCTAGCTATGTATTTGTTTTGAAAATAAAAAAAGGTTTATATAAAAATATTTAAAAGCATTATATAAATTTAAGGCACTGATTCAAGTTCCAGGATAATTGGGCAGAAGTTTATCTGGAGATGTTTTACAGTAAAATTTTTACCTAAATATCTCTCATCCAAATTGAGAACACAGACTTAAAAGACAGATGGATATTAAAATTTTAAATTTCATTTTCATTTATCATTGTTTGTGAGCAACAAGATTCAATGAAATACCATTACATTCATGTTGTATTTATTTAAAAATACCATAAACTGTGATATATGCACATATATATATATGTATACACAAATGTATATACAACATGTGTGTACATATGTATGTGTGTATACATTATATAATTTTGGAAACCTAGGTTATACTTTAGAGGAAGGAGAAAGTAAGGTCATTGTCAAGCCAGTGGTTACTTCTATTGCATCATGTTAAAACTTCCGGGAAAAGAATACACTTGTTTTTTTTAAATGTGTTACAAGTCAATTAAAAAAAAAAAAGTTACACTTGATTTGCCCCATCTACTCATTCTCCTGTGATAGTTCTAGCATGACAATATACATATTGGTAAAGGTAAATAAGAGACTCTATCTTCTGGAAAAAATGTTCATGTTTGTTTAAGATATGTCAGCTTCATGCATTAATTGGCTTACCTATTATTCTAAAGGCAAAAGCTGAAATTATTATTTGGTTGAACTTTCATTTGCAAACTGTTCTGTCCTTTTGCATATTTGGATACAATTTGCATAAACAGTATAATTACAATTATCAGCTTTCCCAAAAGATTAAGAGGGAAAACTACTAATTAATCTCATTTACATGTGGATAAGGTTAATTGCCAAGGCCTATTTTTATTTTTTCCCTTGCTTAGCTATAATAAATGCTGTCATGCTTATTAAGATACAACATGAATTTTATACTATGCATTAAATTAAATAATAATGATACTCTTATGTAATATTTTTCATTCATGTATTTTTCCTGATTAATTTCCTACATAGGAAAGTTTTAGGAAATATATTACAAGGAGGTTTTCTCTTAACTACAAGGTCATATTCTACCTTTTCCCCAACTCCATGGTTTTCCACTTAATGTTCAGTTGCTCCTATTTATGTTCAATTTTTCCTGTCCTTTTTTACCTTCCCACCAAAGAAATAAGTAAGCAGGTCACTGAAACTAATGCAAGTATTATGAAATATTTTTTTAAAGAAATGGAATATTCTTGTAGACCTTAAAGAGTGAGAATATCTTGCAAAATTTATTGGTTCACTAGAACTATGTATTAAGTGACTGTGAAATCCACAATATATTAGGTACTGAGGCAGGATTTATAAAAAACAAATTTGAGATATCCTTCTTTCCTTCCAAGAGTGTACATCCTAGTATTTGGATATGACAAATAATAATGCAAATTTATATATAAATAAGTACCAAAATATGTTACCCAACTTCAGAGAAATGGGGAGATCACTGCAAGAGAGTGGAAACGATTTGAAGAAGAGTTAGACTTTAAAATGTTGGGAGGTCTTAAAGAGATGATTTTTAAAAAATAGACAATATACATGGGAAGAAAAATACAGGTTATACTTGTCAAAGTAAATAAATATAAATGGAAGCAAAGGGTGGTGGGATAGAAAAGGTAAAAAATGGCAAGGGAAAGACAAGTTGAAAAAAACAAAGCAATTACTCATAAAAAAAACTTTTCTGGAGCTTGTAAAAAAATGACCATAGACTGTGTCAGTTTTTTTTTTTTAAGAAGTAGACATTAGAATATGAAGATTATATAATAGATATGTGTGTATATTTGTGAATGTGTACACATGAGTGAGTGTGTGTGTGTGTGTGTGTGTGTGTGTGTGTGTATGGAACTTCTTTATTCCCAGTTTCATCAAATTATCCTACCTACATAAGACCATTTTCTTGCTTTCTAATAAGGTACTAGATTTGACCAAGCTATGAAGTAAGAAATGATTAATTGATATAAATAATAAATAGGATGCTAGATGCGGTCATTTAAGATGGGTTGAAATCCCACTTCTGAAATATAATAACCATGTTGTCATTGGCAGCCACTTCACCAGAATGAGCCTCAATTTTCTAACTAACTAACTAATAGTTTTCTAAGATGGAGATAGTAAAACTATTTTTACCTGGACTTAGGGAAAAGGTTATGAGAAGCATGTGAAAAAAAATGAGCATAATCCTTTATAAACCTTAAAGTTTCTTAGTGTACCAGTTATAATTTATATTTGTCTATACTTTATTAAAAAATATGAAAAGAAGTCGCATTACATTATGAAGAATGAAAAAATAAAAATTTCCAAACATGGTAGAGTAAGAGGAGGGGGAGTGATGACTACCAAGATTATCAAAATGGCACAAGATGGTATTAATTTCTGGAATAAATTTATAATTATTTGAGGAGAATTAATAGCACCAATTGTGCATGTTACCATCAATATGCAAAAAATAACAAATAGTGTCTAAGCCTTTTCCTTAGGGATAGAACTAGTAATGTTTGTATCATTGGTATTCAAAGTAACTCCCTGAAGCACTTTTAGGGAAATTAAATTATTTATTTTTCAGAACGAAGCAACTATATTGCCCACATTTTTCAGAATAGTAAAAAAATAGCTGCAGAGGACTATGTATTCTAAAATTTAATATATTGTGGTTTTAAACTTTGCAATTTTAGAAGTTCTCTACAGGAGAAAATTTATTCTGTTCAGTTTCCTTATCAATGAAAAATACCTTACAGAATCAAGGAAAGTCATCTAGAATTAGAAAGAATTAAATTATCTTAGATGTTAAATTTCTTAGTTTTAATTACCCAGTGTCTTCGTTAACTCAGTGAAGAGTTTCATATATAAAAAATTGAAGCATCAAGCCCTCAGAAAATAATTCTTGTGGTATGGGGGAAAAAAAAGTATGTATATGTGTGTGTGTGTGCTCACGTGCAAGTGTATGAAAGAAAATTAAACAGAAACAAATCAATTGATCAATGAATAAACATTTATTAAGTTCCTTCTATGTATTTACAAATTCTTAGAGATAAAAAGGGGGCAATAGACAATCTCTGCCTTGAAAGAACTTACAGTCTAAAGGAGGAAAACAATATTCAAATAAATATGTACAAAGCAAGTTATATATAAGATAAATAGAAAATAACTAACAAAAGTTAAGTACTAAAATTAAAAGTGCTTAGGAAAGGCCTCCTTTATTGATATATCTATAATTATACATACATTTATATGTGCCTATATATACATACACATTTGTATATACCCAAGCATATCTACATATATATTTTGAAACAAATACACACATATATGTATATATGTCCACATATATGTATAGGTGTACAAACATTGTATGTAGGTATGTGTACATATACACCCATATATGAAATACAAATCCTTGGGGCACCTGCATATTCAGAAAAAGAAAACATTAAAGAAAACACATTATGTCCCTATTTATAACAAAAATGTTTTGATATTTATAAGAAAAATATTTTGAGATTTAGCTTGTGCAAAATCAGGAAAAAACTCCTGTAATCCTTATAAGTAAAACTTTCTGCTGTTTTTATATTTCTCTAACTGTCTCTTGTGTATATGTCTGTTATGTATATGTAGCATTCACAAAAGTAAGAATATAAGTAACCCCTCTGGGACTGTATTAAGGCTGCATCTTTGAAAAAATGCTGATGCATAAGTTTTGGTCAAAATCCTTAACAGCAGCAATAACATTTACAGAGATATCTTGAGGGCTCTTAAGCCCAACTATTTGTAATAAGTAATACATCTGTATTGCCATCAATTTCCTTTATAAAGATCTAACTGCCCTGGTGGAGTTTCCTAGGGTTTGTATTTACATTGGCACGTCCATTATTCAATTCCTGCCACTATGACAGCAGGCTGGTTCAGCTGTCAATATCATTGAATACTCAAGTTGTATTAAAATATTTTGAGCCTCTAAACCACCAAAGAGCTAAATTAACATTTTTCTTTACTTCCATAATGTTTGGGATTTTTTTGCTAAGAAAATATTTGTGTCTATTGAATCCAAATCTCTTACTGCCACTCAGCACCATTTTCAAGGATAGACAGTTAAGTTCTTACATCATTTGTTTTCAATATAAACTTCTATTTAGTTTGTACATATGATTTTATCAACATGAAGAGCTCTCTATGTATTATTTAGGAATATAAATTGAATACAAATAAACAATTTTATCACAAGTTATAATGTGAGAGTTAACTATGGTATACTGAGATGTTGTAACCTGCTAAGGATATTGCAATATTATATGTCAGGGGCAGGATTTGAACATATATATGTTCTTGAGTGTGAAGCCAGATTTCTGGCTCTTATGTATAATCCCTCTTCCAAGGCTATCAGCATGGGTCTCTCCATATATTGTTGGAGATGAATGCCCTGAGATGCTAAAAATAACTCTACTTTACAGAATATCTGAGGGCAATTTGACTACTCTATTTTCAAATTGTTTGTTGATAATAATATTCTAAAGCGTTTGCAACTCCCCACACTTAAAGGTAAGATATGTCTCCACTGTACTAAACAAAGAACAAATTTTAACCCAAATCAGCATATAAAAATGACAAATTAGGTGAGTTAATAAACAACAAAGAGTTAAAGATAATTTTGGGTTTTTTAAAGTAATATCTCTTTATTTTCAGAATATATGCAAAGATAGTTTCAACATGCACCCTAGCAAAACGTTGTGTTCTAAATTTTTCTAGCTCCCTTCCTCCCATCCCTTACCCTAAAAAACTAGTAATCCAATATATGTTAAACATGTGCAATAAAATTATTCTATGTCTCCATATAGGCCTATCCTTTTACTTGTTTTCCATTCTTCCTTTTATTCTATCCTTTTATTCTCTTATTTATTTAAATGCTGGTGTGTTAGGTTCTTACTAAGCGCTAAATCAGTACTTGGCAATTCTCTAGCTCAGAGTTCACACCTTTAGTTCAAACAAGCAATTTCATTGGTTGAAGTAAATTTCCCACAAGCCCCTGGAGTACACCCAAGCCCATTCTTTGGGAGGATAAAAAGAGAAGTTAGAGTCTGGAAAGTCAGTTCTGGATTGGGTCAAGAAGAAGACGTCCCGTGGATTCGCAAGTCCAACAATACCATACTTTTGGAGGGGAAGAAGAGGACAGAGAAAAAGATTCACAGAGAAAAGAAACCTCTTCCCAAAGAAGGATTACAATTGAGAGATAGCTGGACCTTTACATTTTGGCACCCAACGTGGGGCAAGGATTTTTGCTTATCCTGACAAGGACTTATTCTGAGCCCTTCAGAGGAGCTAGCCTGGACCTTCACAATTTGGCACCCAAACAGGGACATGAACCCTGGACCAATTATTATGTATGCAATGTGTGTGTGTGTGTGTGTGTGTGTGTGTGTGTGTGTGTGTGTGTGTGTGTGCTCTAAAATACTTAAAAAAGAGAAGTTGATTACTTTGGATATCCTCTGCAATAATGAATATTGCCATCTATCTGTTTCTGCCCACCCTACAAAATCTACATTTATTTGTTCCATAGGGTCATTACAAGTTTCTGAAGCCTTTCATTAGCTTCCCTTAATATTCCCATAGGTACCAGTAGAGCAAATTGGATGTCAATCATATTTTTTCTGATAATGAAAATCTCTGACATCATCCTTATGAAGTTATCATTTGCTGTTATTTGTTTCCTACTTACACACACCATGTGCTTTTCTGTTTCATTCAATTGTTTTAAAATTTCAGAGACCAATATTCTATAACCCAGAAGTATATCACAATATCAATGAAATATTGATATTAAAAAATTGGATCATTCAGAAAGAAACATTTTGGTATCATGTTATTTTCATTATTCAAATAGATCAGTGATTTCACTGATTTAAAATTTCCTCCAGCTATATAGACTTCAACTCCCTTATATCTCCCCTTCTTATTCTCATATTATCCATGTAATCTCAAATGTTTGTAAAAGAATGTACCCAATTTGCTGGATGATTTTTTTCCCTAACTTTGTGAAGATACCAATAGAATATTAGAGCTGTCTACCTGTCATATCTTGACCTTGACACATGTCCAATTAATATTTTCTTCCTCTTACATGTCTTTGCTGACATCTTTTACAGATTGAAAAATGTTGTGGAGAAAGAACTAGCATGACTTGGCAATTGTTAGATATGTAAAGTGAACAAATATGAATTAAAGGTTACTTCAAGGTTCCTTCTGAGTAAGTAGAGAATAGTAGTGTCCTCAACAGAAACAAGAAAGTTTAGAAGAATGATGGGCTTACAGGGAAATGAATAGTATGGACATGTATTATTAATCTCACGTATATGTGTCAATTCTTTAGAGATACTTTAAAAGAATATTTGTGGTAGTTTTATTTGAAATAATAATAGTGGCTTAACATTTTTCAAAAAATTACTTCAGGAACCAAGGCTGAGATGTGCAGAAAAGGCAAGGAGATTTTAAGTTCTTCTCTCCGTCAAAAATCTGTTATAGATGACTGTTCCCATTGGTGGTGCCTATTATCAATTCCCACATCAGGTTTTTCCAAGGATCTAATTATCTCCTCTCTGCTCAAAAAATCTTGAAAAGCCCACTTTTTTATTGTAAACTTCTGTATTCTATATTCTACTATATTGTCCACAAAATCCTTTGTTCAATAAAGGAACTCTTGAGATATTTCACAGATGAAACTCTGACTTGTCTTCTCTAAGGCAAATTTTAAGTTCTCTATAGTTCCCAACAGATAAGTACATAGATCTCTTCCCACCTGCTGCTATATGTCTTTTGTTTCATTCAGTGTAAAGAACATAACTGAAGTGTCTAGAAGCAAGGCCAGTTTGGACAATGAGGTGGTAAATTGGATAGAGTTCCAGGCCTAAATCCCATCTTCTTGAGTTCAAATCTGTTCTCAGACACTTATTAGCTGTGTGATTCTGAGCAAATCAATTAACCCTGTTTGCCCCAGCTCTTCATCTATAAAATCAAGGAAAGAGAATGAAATGGTAAACTGTGCCAGTATCTTTACTAAGGGAAACCCAAATGGGGCCATGAAGAGTAGGACATAATTTAAATGACTGAGCAACAAAGAGGCAAGGATCTTTCAAATGTCTTAAATATATCTCTCTGGGGATTGATTTTATGTGGGTTATGAGACCTTAGATCTATAAAGGTGAGCAAATATGAGTTAGGGATCACTCCAACTTTATAAATTTAAGTAACTAGAAGGATAGTAGTATTCCAGCAGATAAAAGGATATTAGATGTGAAACACTGTACTCATTAAAAGACAAGCTTCTTGCTTACAGTTGTTTGTCTAATGATCTTTTGAAAAAAAAAAAGAAAAAACAAAGAAAGAAGAAAGGAATAAAAATATTCCTAGTTGAATTCTATTAAGGATTTGAATTATATTTATTGGACAATAATGCTAAGATCAGTCTCTTGCCCTTTCCTTGCCCCCTTTCCAAAGGTCTGCATTACTCATCAAGTCTAATCCTAAGGGAAGCTGTAAGGAAGGTAATTTTTTTTTTTCTTTAATGTCCCTATTGAGCTTAGGAATTTTCTGCATTTGAAGCAAAATAAGCAGCCCCATAAACTTGCAACTCTCTCCTTCAGAATTCTACTGTCACTTCTTTTGGGTTCAAACATTTCACTCCAAATATTTAATCCTTAGAATTGCTAGCTATTCCCCCTTTCTTCTGTCAGCAGTAGTCATCATTCCTGTGACTCTGAAATATTATATATCTGTACAATTCGACAAAAGCTACTAGCTCTGGAGTTAGAGAAGTTCAATTCAGATCTTGAATTTAGGTAAGTCATTTAATCTTTATGGGCCAACCCACACCTTGGATTAAATGGTTCCTAATACTTTTATATCTCCAAATCTATGAACTTTATGCAGTATAATTCTTCCTGCTACTCAATTTTCCTAGCCTAGGTTAACAGTATTAGTCTATCTCTTAGATAATATTTGTAAAGCACTTATCTTACTTCCTGTCATATAACAGGTGCTGAATAAATGTTAGTTATTATGATAATAATAATTATTATTACTTATTATTTCTTCCAGGATTTCTTTCTTACTTCCCTTTCCTTCCTGCAACTCTTCCTCTGCATTTAGCTTTAAAGATATTAGTGTAATTTAGTGAAAAATGTAGCAATTTTTGCATCCTGAGTTCAAGTTCTCCCTGTCATAATTAACCAGCTGTGTAACTATAAATAAGTCACTTAACTTCTCTTTCTCCACTCCCTCAGTTGTGAAATGAAGACTATCTGATTGTTGCCCCCAGACCACCCCAATCCAAATCTGCCTCCTGCCCAAACCTCACAGAAATCCTTAATTACTCACTAACAAGTAGACCAGCATGCTTTGTAACCACATCCTCTGGTTTAGATATACCTTACAAATCAACCAGTAAGAAAGTAGCACCAACAGGATACAGAGCAGAATACTAGCCTACAACGCACAAAAGATACTTTCCCCAGTATGATGTCTGCAAACTTTCCTTACCTTGCTGTCCTTGGGAGATCTTAGGCTAATTAAATAATAATAATAATAATAACAATAATATAATATATTAATATCATAAAATAATAATCATTAATAGTAAAGAAAATATAAGAATAATAATTAAGTTATAATACTATACCTAACACACACACACACACACACACACACACACACCCACTACCAGTTGGCTTTTTGGTATACATTCTGGGTAATCTCACATGTACTTTCCAGGGTTTAGGACCTTTCTATGTTAGAAAACTCCTCCTATAACCTTTAAATATCCATATTGTGTGGTGTAACTACTATCCTTTCCTCTATTAAAATCATTGTCTTGCTTTGTGTGGCTTCTGACTGTTTCAAGGAGCTCAGCCCACCCATGGAGTATGTAAGTCTCATTAAAATGCCTTTGCTCAGGTTGGAGACTGTCTAAGCCTGAATTCTTTCAGAGAAAACACTACAATATACCTTGTTCGATCAACTGTAACTGTTTTGCAAAGTTTTTCTAAGTAGCAAATAAGATCTTGTAGACAAAATAATTTGTAAATCATGAAACATAAAGTATTAGCTGTTAATATAATCTATTATTATATTATTCTAAGTAATAATTATAAGAATTTATATTTTTATAACCTTGTTCCCATTCTTATTTCTTGAACCCACTTTTTTCCATACTTATTCATGCTAACTTTCCATTTCAAGACTGGACTCTCCCTGAGGCTCAAC
Organism: Sminthopsis crassicaudata; assembly: GCF_048593235.1. Lineage (NCBI taxonomy): Eukaryota > Metazoa > Chordata > Mammalia > Dasyuromorphia > Dasyuridae > Sminthopsis > Sminthopsis crassicaudata. The sequence goes on from NC_133619.1 coordinate 145,998,129, forward strand.
ACTGCTCTATTTTGCTAGTGTTAATCTGAAAAGTTCTGTAGAAATAGAATTAATGACTGATAAACTAATAAACTTACCCACTATGCTAAGTACTATGCTAAGTACTGAGAATTCAAAATCCAGCAGAAATACAGGCAGTTCAAGGAGCTGAGATTTAAACACAAAGGGGAGTTTGAAAGGGGAGGAAAAGAATCTAGAGCACAACATGGAAAGGAATAGAAATTTTAAAATAATGCCTTAATTTATTACTTATCATAGATTATATTTGCACTTTAACAGTTAATTTAGAGAAGGAAACAGAATGTCAGGAACATAGGACGACAATTAAGGCAGTTATTTTGGAGGCAAGAAGGAGAATTTTTCTTTATTACCTCAAAGCACACATTGAAGGAAATGATTTATTCAACTTACCTATCAGTCCAACAAAAAAATGTAAAAATTCATGTTCAAAAATTCATGTATGAACATATATATATAGATATAAATATAGATTTAGATATACCATACACATATGTGCCCTAGCTATGCTGAGCTATGAGAGCAATGTATCATTTAATTTAGTGAAAAGGTGAGGGAAAGAGGTAGACTAGATATTTAGAAATATTTCTCCTCTTGACACTTTTGAAAAGATTGGCCTTTTGGACAATGGATGTGTTTTGACACCTATGTGTCTTCCTTCTCAGCATCACTTCTGAGTGATGTCTGAGTATCTTGACAGAAATGAGACTTCAGCTTTTCACCTATCAGTACCTTTATGAGTAACATAGACAATAGTAAACTATTTTGTTTTGTTTTGTTTTTTGCAAATTTGGTTTATAATGCCTAACTGTGCTTAAAAACTGCACTCTGTGGGAAATGTGTCTTTAAGGAGTGCCCCATGAGTACACAGTAATTAGTAATAAAAGAATCAAAACCAAGAAATATGTCTAATGGTAGGGGGAAAAGAATGCTTAGCCATATTTTCAAACTACACTATAAATCTGAACATCCAAATTCAGTATTTTCAAGATTTGTATAACTGTTTTGAAAAATGGCCTTGCTCCTTAACTGAATAGGTAGGGGGGGAAGGATTCCTATTATTAGTTCCTTTAGTTTACAGCAGAGTGACCAGTTATTACAGAAAACAATGAAAGTGATCATCTGACAAATGATATACTGAAGGACTAAAATGTTCACTTTTCACCCATTTGCCTGATATTGTGGCAAAAATTGAATTTGTCCTAAAATTCTTTAAAAATATCAAAAAGACTATCACTAAGGAAATAATTGAAGAAAAATTTAGACTGGGAACAGGGCCTGCTTGATTTGGGTAAGAGTATTTATGGAAAAACATATGTTTTGTTTACATTCACTGTCTACTCTCTTCCTGGCAATTTAACTTTTTGAAGGTAGGAAAGTTTTTATTGTCTTTCAGTCATGCCCAACTATTTGTGACCATCTTTAATTTTTATTAACAAAATATGGAGTGATTTGCCATTTTCTTCTCTAGCCTATTTTACAGAAGAAGAAATTGAGGCAAATGGAATTAAGTGATTTGCCCAGGATAAAAGAGCTAGTAAATATCTAAGGTCAGATTTGAATTCAGGAAAATATGTTTTCCTATCTATAAGTGGGTCACTCTACCTATTATACCACCTACTTGCCTGTTGGTGTTAGGAAGACCTAATTTCAAATCTGATCTCAGAAATTTACTATCTATTTTAACCCTCTCATTTAATCATCTTCAATTTCAGTTTTTCATCTGTAAAATGCAGATAATAACCTAACTCACTGGGTTCTAGTGAAGATTGAGTTACAAGATATATGTAAAGTGCTTTGCAAGCCTTAAAGTTTTAGACAAATACTAGGCATTGTTATTAATCTTTATCCTATTAGCCTTCCTGGCTCTCATTCCCTTCAGGCTCTGATTTCTAGAATAAAAATACAGAAAGTGAGAAATATTAAACATTAATCTGATACATTAATCCCCATTGCTGTGCTAAATAAACAAAGCCTCACTCAAGAACTCTAATTACTAAGCCCCTTGTGTGATGAAAAGTAGTAACAAATACTTTTCTTTGAAGGTTAGTCAAAGAGGAACCAACATCAGTGACAGAGGACTGAGGTTTTCAGCAATAAGAAGGAAATGTAAATTTTGCAAAGAAAAGTCCTACCTCTGTGTTTCCATCAGTGGCAATTGAAAATAACATAAAAAGCACAGGTTGATCTTCCTGTCAGAGGAAAATTATTTTTCAGGTCTTTAGGGAAAATGAAGTGTTCCCCAAATGAATAGAAGTGAGATCAAGAAAAGAAGAAAAAAAAAACACAGAAGAAAAATAATCAAATAAGTTTGAGGAAAATTTTCACTCAAGTCAGGGAGTTGAAGAGTAAGAGTATATATTGTAGAGAGTAAAATGGATTGAAACACCAATGAATATTTTAAGAAATGTAATAAGTAATGAGGATCTTGGATACAGAATCTCCCTTTAATCTATGTTGATTGTGTGACCACAAACAAGTTAATCTCTCAATACCTTAAGTAGCTTTCTATGAATACACTGTAACACGATATAATATGATGATCTACATTGTAGAAGAATTGCTATATTAGAAGTTACTTGTTTCAAGGATTTTAGGTTTAGATCAAAATATGAAAATGTTGAAGAATGGATCTAGACCCTCTAAAGAATTAATCTTATGTGTTCTGAGAAAATACTCTGTAGGTCTATAGCTATTAGTAGATCAGAAGAGGAAAAATAGTGATGGCAACTCCTTTCTAGGGAATTTTGAAGGAGATAAATGAATACTAAATAGAGAGGGACAGAATCACCTGATGACATTCAATAAATATATATTTTCCTGAACTTCTCTGAATCTTATCAAAGAAGGTTTAAAGTGAAAAGGAAGAAGAAAAATACTCACCACGTATTTCTGACAGGTCAGGTACCATAGAATAAAGCATTTATAACATAGGAAAACAAATATTGGCAAAGAGACTTTTTATTTCTGATTTTTACTTGTTTTGTGCTCTATGGTTTACATAGAGCACAAAACAAAAATCAGAAATAAAAAGCATGAATTTAAAAAAAAAACATTGTGTGTGTGTGTGTGTATACACAAACACAATTTAGATGTCACAAAGTAAAATGATGATATTAACACAATGGGGCAAATGATCCCAGAAAATCAGAAACTTTTAAAAGGTGGACTAAAATGCTATATCAATAAAATAGATGAAAAGTTGAGGGAAAGATGACATCATACTTATTAAGAAGATATACTTTCATTTTTTATTTTTTTATTTATTTTTTTTTCTGAGGCTGGGATTAAGTGACTTGCCCAGGGTCACACAACTAGGAAGTGTTATGTGTCTGAGACAAGATCTGAACTCGGGTCCTCCTGAATTAAGGGCTGGTGCTCTATCCACTGCGCCACCAAGCTGTCCCAAGAAGATATACTTTCATGAGAAAATTCAGGAGCCTAAAGTGGAAGGCATCTAATGTAAATCAATGTGAAGAGTAAATTACAGACCACTCAGACAGAAGGAAATATTAGATAATGAGTATAACCACAAACCTGACACAGGCATGCTATCATAATAGTGGAAAGGGGAGGGACAGCTAGAGCACCAACCCTGAAATTAGGAGGACCTGAGTTCAAATTTGACCTCAGTCACAATACTTCCTAGCTGTGTAACCCTGGGCAAATCAACCCCAATTGCCTCAGCAAAAAAGTAAATAAATAAAAATAATGGAAATGAGAAGAAGGTTCTCAAAATATATAGACATCTCCTGATTTTTGTTTCAACCCTGAACAGAGAAGCTAATGAATTACTGACTTCCTTTAATGGTAATTTTATAAATAATAATAAGAGAATTGGTCTCCTCTAACAAATTCTTAAAAACTTTTTTTTTTTTGGTTTAGACTTTAAGGTAGTTGTAATGATGCATTAGTACCCTGGATACCTTAGAATCAGCCAGAGTCAGCATAAGCAAAAGTCTTTATTCTTGGTCTTTTGGGGTCACTGTCAGGGGAATAGATAAAGGGATCTCCACACCTCCTTTCTCTCTCTCCATTGTCAAAGAATGATCCCGATTGTCCTATTCCATCCTCCAATGTCTCCTTTCATTCACTGTATACATCCAAAGATCGAGTCAGCACAGGATGGTGGGCCAGGTCATTCTCCAAACATATGCTAATAGAGTATTGTCCAATTAGTAATTAGCTTCAAGTGTTTGGACTCAGTGCAACTCAGTTTTCAGCCCTTTACAGGTACTCATGGTACCAAATTGATATAGAGGTTAACATGGAATACTGGATAAAATGCTAGCTTTGTATTTGTGTGTCACAGTTGACATCACTGAGTGACTTTAGACAAATTATTTAATTTCTGTGTATCTCGGGTAGTTCCCTTGGGCTTATCCAGTAAGTCAGAAATGACCTGTGACCTATGTTGGTAGAGGATATTCCAACACTGGAAATTCTCCAATGAGAAAATCACAGATCCCTCACACATTCATGATTAGGACTAGTGGATTGGAGAAGCCATAGATATAGAATACTTAAATTTCAGCACTGAAATTCAGACTGAGATCATGATTGGCATTTGGTTAGTTTATGCTGAATAGAAGTGGTTTAACCAAAGGCACCACAGCAATGAGTATAAGACAAATCTTGATGACACGTAAATGGCAAAAGAGACCAGTGAAGACCAACAGCTCATGTGTCCTCAGCCAAGAAGTACCACTGTGCAATCTCAAAAAAACTTAAGGAGGTTAAGGAGATGCAAAATAATAATAATAATAATAATAATTATAAAGTTTAATAAATAATAAATAAAGTTTAAATTCTTCTACAGCTAAGTTTGAAACAGGTACAGAGAGAAGAAAATGTGAGATTGTTTGAATAAGGAGAAAGTCCTAACACCTAGCAAACATCTCTTCTAAGAAGATAGGCTGACTAAGGAAGATTGATAGAAGGAATCAATGTTTAGGTGGGAGATGAGGTCTTCTTTATTCATGTTAGCTATCTTCAAATATCTTATGTGCCATTTTGAAGGGAAAATAAACCTTGTTTTGCTTGGTACCAGATGGCAGAATAAAGAAGAAAAAGTATAGTTATCAGAGAAGCAGATTTTTATTCACTATCACAAAAATACAGCTGTTCCAATAAAGGTTGGGATACTTTTGATGCCCTTTATGGAAGTTATCAAAAAGAAACTTTATTAAAGACATTAAAGCCATTGTAAGAGAGATTTTTGTTCATTGGATAAATATCCTCTAGATTTTAGCAATTGTCTTTAAACATCTTTGATTGTGAGTTTCTGGAATTATATTAGGTCAAATTACTCCAATAAAAAGACAGGTACTTCTTGGAAGGATGGACAAACTTTTTATTATATTGTTGGGGGATGTTTATCAGTAGTCCTCAAATTGTTCAGTTATTGAGGGTTTTTTATTTTCTTTTTTTTGGCTATTGTTCTTTTGTACTTTTTCCATTTTTTAACCCCCCCAAGCTAATTTTCCATCCAACTTTGCCAAGGATTTAAAGATAATAGAAAATAAAGAATGTTATTCATTGAATACATTTTTTATTAAGTTGACAGTCATAGAATCCCAGAATTTAGAACTTGAAATTACTTTAGACATTTATTTCTATCTTCTTATCAGTCAATCAACAAGCATTCATTAATCATTAACCATGTGTCATGTGCAGCTTTAAGCATCAGAACTGCTACCCAAGAAGTTTCTGGACTATAAAGGGATATATAAGTTTATAAATGTGTATAATCATTTATATGAAATATTTATATATTTTATATATGTAACAACATTATATGTAGAATACATATATTACATATATATTATGTATGTCATATATATATATATATAATTACATACTTATGTACATATATAAATATTGTATACACACAATATATAAAAATACAATATAAATGGTGGGGGTGGGGGAATATTACTTGTGAAATGAAAAACTAAGGCTCAGAAAAAATTGTAACTTACAAAGATTAGAAAGCTAGTGAAGTATGAGATCATAAACTAACTACACATCTCCTGACTTCAGCATAACATTTTTTTCAACTATACTAGAATCTTTAAAATAGTTGAGTTTATTAAGTTTCTGCTGTTTACAGAATACTGTATTCATTTTACTAGCTTTTGATGTTGCTTGATCTAGAAGCTTTGTGGGTATCTAAAAAAATCAGATATTTTTCAAAATTCTAAGGCTGAATATTTTTGCAGATTCTATATTATACAAAAAGCCCATTGATACCCTCGGTTTTTGACTTATTGAATGTTGTTGTGAGGATGTAAATGAAATCCCATTTTAAGATATGCAATTTGCCATGGGATTTACGGGAAATTATTGAATTATATTACTGCACTATGTTGTCCTACATATGTTGTTATCTTCTCTCTCCATTAGTGAAATCAACTTGAATGGCCAATGAATTATTTCAATAAGATTGCAGAATTTTAATATCAGCTAATTAAACTAATTTCTAAATTCACCTACTTGCTTTTACCAAGGTCATTTAACCAAACAGCATTTCTAAAAAAAATTAATATTCTATCTCTTTTCTATTAAATCAACTTTGAGGGATTAGCAAAAGGAGCTGTAGAAGAGCAATCTGGTTATATCTTTTAAATCCTCCAAGTCTACTTAACTGAATACACAGTATGCTGGTCTTATCAAAAAAAAAAAAAAAACTGACAAGCTGTGTAACCTATACAATTCAGTAAAGGAAAAGAGAGTTATAAAATTGTTAGAGCAACTCTGTTCATGTAATGTTTATCTTTTCAGCAGCAACTTGCTTTAAATGACATTTTTTGTACTCCTTATTTGCTCACATTTTATTTTGCACGAGAAGTTATTAATATTCAATTTGTATCACTTCCTGCATAGTGCTGTTGCTATATCATCTACTTTTTTGGTTAATTACATCTATAAAATACTATGTTGTATAAAAACCCTGTCCTCTCCTATGGGAACCACTATCAAAAGGTCCCAAAACACTTGATTCAAGATATTTGACAAGATAACTGACTAGCTTATCTTTTTCTTTATACTTTTTCAGATATTATTACTTAGTTTGGGATTTACAGCTGGGAAGACTCCTTCTAAGCTCTTGTCTATATATTCAAAAAATTAAACTATCATTTGTTAAGACCTCCAGAGCCTTATTTTTACCTTCCCATTTAAAATATTGAATTTGCCTCAATAGGAAAAGAAAAAAATTAAGTCATTTGATTCATGAGTTATATGCATATTAATGTTGTTTTGGATTAGATTTTGATTCTATTGAACAAATTACCTTGCATTTGCATAAACAAAATTTCCTCACAACCTCATTGATTTCAGCTGAGATTTTCCTCAAAGAATTTTTATGACTTGTCTTAAAACTCAAAATAAAATGTAACCAACAATTCAATTAACCTCAATATACATTTATTAAGTCCTTACCATATACAAGACACTATGCTGTGAGTATAAAAATAATTAAAGTCTCTTCCCTTTAGAACTCTACATTCCACTAGGGCATGTAAAAAGAGAGATAAACATAGCTATAAAAAGAAATTTTAAGGAGGGGGAAGGAAAAAGAAGCCGCAAATTTGATATTTAGAAAAGTTACTAGACTATGCTTTGAAGAAAACCAGTTGCTAAGAGATGGTAAAAAGGGCATGCAGTTCAAATAAAAGATATCACTGTCACCAAAACAGATAAGTGTGAAACAGTTATGTATGGAGGCCAACTAATACAACTAATCACTTAAAGCAGAAGTGAGTTTAGAGACAAAATATGACTCAGCTGGAATATTAGCTGGAAGCCAGATTCTGAAAGACTTTAAATCCCAGTCTAAGAATTTTGTTCAGAATAGCATGCCAGTTATGTATCTCATTAATATTTAAGAATACATGATTTCATCCCTGTGCATGCTTCCTGCACCTATCCGGCTATTAACTATTGTATTCCAAATTTGTATGAAACACTGTTCCTGAAAAAATGTAAAACTTAAAAGCTAATTTCTTGAATTGAGTATCTCCAAATTTTTCCAGACTCAGTCTTGAATGACAGAAATATAGTTCAACCCAGGCCCATATTCTTAGCTTTTTACTGTCTAAGGACCTGCTGGAACTTTCCATCAACTAGATAATCTTCAAGAATCCAGTGACACAATTCCTGATACAATGGGATATTAGCGATGGAATTTATAATATTATAAAAGAAATCCATTCATTATAATAGCAGTCCTAACATATCTTTAAATGTTTATTCCTGGTTACATTGAATTGGTTTTATTATCAAAAGATCAAATAGATATTTTCCTTACTGAAGAGCTTAAATGCTGTAGGAATAAGGCCAATATTAGTTTTATGAAGTTTTTATATGTAACACAATTTTATATGCATATGTATACATGTATTACAAACATATGCATATGTATATGTAAATTTATGGATCAGGATTAAAATTTAATAGGCATAGGAAACTTCTACTAGAGAAAACTCTGCTTCCTCCCTCTGTACCTATAAATTAAGATTGTCACTTCTCCTAAAGCACATAGCCTTTGAGAATAGTAGTCTGGGGCACTGAAAAGTTAACCGTCTTGTCCAGAATCACAAAACCAAGTATGTGTCAGAGGTGAGGCTGGAATCCAGGTATTATTGCCTCTAAGGCCATTCCTTTTCCTACATTTGCCTCTGCCTCTTATGTATATATATATATATATATATATATATATATATATATATATATGTATATGTGTGTGTGTGTGTATGTGTGTGTGTATGTATGTATATATGTGTACATACAAAAATGTTTCCAACTATAAATATATATATATATATATATATATATATTTATAGTTGGAAACATTTTTGACAGAATATTTTCCAATCAACATTCAAAATAGATTTTCTAAATACAATTAAGCAAAATCATCTAATAGCATAAATATAACTGATAATTATAACATTGTACATGTTTGTAGTTTACCCATTAGTGATGAAAAAGAGATGTTTAGCCAACATATTCAACCTCAATTTTATTGTTCAGTAGTTTCAGTCATTTCCATTATTTTTGAAACCCTATGACCCCTTTTGAATTTTTCTTAGCAAAGATACCAATGTGGTTGACATTTCCTTTTCCAACTTTTATAGATGGGAAAATTGAGGCAAAAAGAGTTAAGTGACTTGCTCAGAGTCACACTAAACTCAGATTCACTACTAAAACAGTGTAAATAATCATGAAGCTAAGATGCAACTAAATGATGCGGTGATTAGAGCACTGACCTGTAGTCAGGAAGACCTAAAGTCAAAAGTAGCCTCAGACATTACTAGCTATGTCATCCTGGACAAGGCACTTAACCTCTGTTTACCTTAATGTACCAAAGAAGGAATTGGCAAACCACTCCAATATCTTTGCCAAGAAAACCCCATAGAAAATACTGGTATAATATAGAAACATAAGGTCATGAAGAATCAGATAGGACTAAATGATTGATTTTGAATTTGTTTTCTCCAATCTTATCATTTATTACAAATCTTTTCATATTTCTCTGCATATTTATCATTCCCCATTGAACAATAATATCCCCCATGTTAATATATAGTAGTTTGTTCAGTTAATTCCCCAAACATTTAACCCATATTTTGTTCTTGGCTTTTTTATTAATACAAATAATTATATGATAAGTATTTTTCTAAATAAGGATTTTTTTTTACTGTTACTAAAGTCCTTGGAGTATAATAACAGTCATGGGATTGTTGCCCAGATTAGAAATATTTCTTAGATAATTCTAATATTTTTGCCATAATGGTTAACTCACTTTTCATTCAGTTGTGTTTTTTAGCATGTCAGTATTCCCATAGCCTTCCAACATCATTTTTTCCATCTTTACTAATTTAATAACTGTGAAGTAATAGTATCTATTTCTTTGAAAATTTAATATTTTGGCTACTTGTATGTGAAGAAAGCATACATAATCTTATAGATTTGGCTTAATTCCCTATAGATCCAACCTTTATCTAAGATATTTAATGTGACTATTTTCCAGACTGTACCATTTCTTTTAATTTTAGATGCATCAATTTAATTTCTATGAAAACATTTAATTTTTTATATAATGGAGACAACTTATTTTATCAAATTAAACACTCCTAAAACATCATGCAGATGATGTTTTTTTTTTTAATATAAAGACAACATTTTTTTTATTATATATATATATATATTTTATAATATTATCCCTTGTATTCATTTTTCCAAATTACCCCCCTCCCTCTATTCCCTCCCCCCGACGACAGGCAATACCATACATTTTACATGTGTTACAATATAGTCTAAGTACAATACATGTGTGTGAATATCATTTTCTTGTTGCACAATAAACATTAGAATCCGAAGGTACATGCAACCTGGGCAGACAGATATTAGTGCTAACAATTTACATTCCCCTCCCAGTGTTTCTTCTCTGGGTGTATCTACCTCTGTCCATCATTGATCAACTGGAAGTGAGTTGGATCTTCTTTATGTTGAAGATTTCCACTTCCATCAGAATACATCCTCATACAGTATTGTTGTTGAAGTATACAGTGATCTTCTGGTTCTGCTCATTTCACTCAGCATCAGTTGATTTAAGTCTCTCCAACCCTCTCTGTATTCCTCCTGCTGGTCATTTCTTACCGAGCAATAATATTCCATAACTTTCATATACCACAATTTACCCAACCATTCTCCAACTGATGGACATCCATTCATCTTCCAGTTTCTAGCTACAACAAAAAGAGCTGCCACAAACATTTTGGCACATATATGTCTCTTACCGCTCTTTAGTATTTCTTTGGGATATAATCCCAGTAGTAGCGCTGCTGGGTCAAAGGGTATGCACAGTTTGATAACTTTTTGGGCATAATTCCAGATTGCTCTCCAGAATGGCTGGATTCTTTCACAACTCCACCAGCAATGTATTAGTGTCCCAATTTCCCCACATCCCCTCCAACATTTGTCATTATTTGTTCCTGTCATCTTAGCCAATCTGACAGGTGTGTAGTGGTATCTCAGAGTGGTCTTAATTTGCATTTCTCTGATCAGTAGTGATTTGGAACACTCTTTCATGTGAGTGGATATCGTTTCAATTTCTTCCTCTGAGAATTGTCTGTTCATATCCTTTGACCATTTATCAATTGGAGAATGGTTCGGTTTCTTATAAATTATGGTCAGTTCTCTATATATTTTGGAAATGAGACCTTTGTCAGAACCTTTGTTTTTAAAAATATTTTCCCAATTTGTTACTTCCCTTCTAATCTTGTTTGCATTAGTATTATTTGTACAGAAACTTTTTAGTTTGATGTAATCAAAATCTTCTATTTTGTGATCAATAATGATCTCTAGTTCTCCTCTGGTCATAAATTCCTTCCTCCTCCACAAGTCTGAGAGGTAGATTATCCTCTGTTCCTCTAATCTATTTATTATCTCCCTCTTTATGCCTAAATCATGGACCCATTTTGATCTTATCTTGGTATATGGTGTTAAGTGTGGATCCATATCTAATTTCTGCCATACTAATTTCCAGTTTTCCCAACAGTTTTTTCCGAATAATGAATTTTTATCCCTAATGTTGGAATCTTTGGGTTTGTCAAAGATTAGATTGCTATAGATGTACCCTTTTTTGTCCTTTGTATCTAATCTGTTCCACTGATCTACCGGTCTATTTCTTAGCCAATACCAAATGGTTTTGGTGACTGCTGCTATATAATATAGCTTTAGATCAGGTACACTTAGACCACCTTCCTCTGAGTTTTTTTTCATTAGTTCCCTTGCAATTCTTGACCTTTTATTCTTCCATAAGAATTTTGTTGTTATTTTTTCTAGGTCATTAAAATAGTTTCTTGGGAGTCTGATTGGTATAGCACTAAATAAATAGATTAGTTTGGGGAGTATTGTCATCTTTATTATATTCGCTCGGCCTATCCAAGAGCACTGAATGTCTTTCCAATTATTTAAATCTGATTTTATTTTTGTGGCAAGTGTTTTGTAATTTTTCTCATATAATTCCTGACTTTTCTTTGGTAGATGGATTTCCAAATATTTTATACTCTCAACATTTGTTTGGAATGGAATTTCTCTTTGTATCTCTTGCTGTTGCATTTTGTTAGTGATATATAAAAATGCCGAGGATTTATGTGGATTTATTTTGTATCCTGCCACTTTGCTGAAATTTTGAATTATTTCTAGTAGCTTTTTAGCAGAGTCTTTGGGGTTCTCTAAGTATACCATCATGTCATCTGCAAAAAGTGATAGTTTAATTTCCTCATTTCCTACTCTAATTCCTTGAATCTCTTTCTCGGCTCTTATTGCCGAGGCTAGCGTTTCTAGTACTATATTGAATAGTAATGGTGATAGTGGGCAACCTTGTTTCACTCCTGATCTTACTGGGAAAGGTTGCAGCTTATTTCTATTGCATATTATGCTTACTGACGGTCTTAAATATATACTCCTGATTATTCTAAGGAATAATCCATTTATTCCTATACTCTCAAGAGTTTTTAGTAGGAATGGATGTTGGATTTTGTCAAATGCTTTTTCTGCATCTATTGAGATGATCATATGGTTCTTATTAATTTGATTATTAATATGGTCAATTATATTAATAGTTTTCCTAATATTAAACCAGCCCTGCATTCCTGGAATAAATCCTACTTGATCATAGTGTATTATCTTGGAGATGATTTTCTGAAGTCTTTTTGCTAATATCTTATTTAAGATTTTAGCATCAATATTCATTAAGGAGATTGGTCTATAATTTTTTTTCTCAGTTTTCGATCTACCAGGTTTAGGTATCAGTACCATGTCTGTGTCATAAAAGGAGTTTGGTAGGACTCCTTCATCCCCTATTTTTTCAAATAATTTATATAACATTGGGGCTAATTGTTCTTTAAATGTTTGGTAGAATTCACATGTGAATCCATCTGGTCCTGGGGATTTTTTCCTGGGGAGTTGATTAATAGCTTGTTCTATTTCTTTTTCTGAAATGGGACTATTTAAGCAATTTATCTCCTCCTCTGTTAATCTAGGGAGCCTATATTTTTGGAGGAAGTCATCCATTTCACTTAAGTTATCAAATTTATTGGCATAAAGTTGGGCAAAGTAACTCCTTATTATTTCTCTAATTTCCTCTTCATTGGTGGAAAGATCCCCCTTTTCATTTGTAAGACTATCAATTTGATTTTCCTCTTTCTTTTTTTTGATCAAATTTACCAAAGGTTTATCTATTTTATTGGCTTTTTCATAAAACCAACTCTTGGTTTTATTTATTAATTCAATAGTTTTTTTACTTTCAATTTTATTGATTTCTCCTTTTAATTTTTGTATTTCGAGTTTAATTTTTGGTTGGGGGTTTATAATTTGGTCTTTTTCTAGCCTTTTAAGTTGTAAGCCCAATTCGTTAATCTTCTCTTTCTCAATTTTCTTCAAATAAGCCTCTAAAGATATAAAATTTCCCCTTATTACCGCTTTAGCTGCATCCCAAAGATTTTGATATGATGTCTCATCATTATCATTATCTTGGGTGAAATTGTTAATTGTTTCTATAATTTGCTCTTTCACCCAGTCATTCTTTAAGATGAGATTATTCAGTTTCCAATTACTTTTTGGTCTATTTACCCCTAACTTTTTACTGAATGTAGCTTTTATTGCATTGTGATCTGAGAAGAAGGCATTTATTATTTCTGCCTTCCTACATTTAATTTTGAGATCTTTATGTCCTAGTATATGGTCAATTTTTGTATAGGATCCATGAACTGCTGAGAAGAAAGTATATTCCTTCCTATTGCCATTCAGTTTTCTCCAAAGGTCTATCATACCTAGTTTTTCTAATGTTCTATTTACTTTTTTAATTTCTTTCTTGTTTGTTTTGTGGTTTGATTTGTCTAAATCTGAGAGTGCAAGGTTGAGATCTCCCACTATTATAGTTTTACTGTCTATTTCTTCTTGCAGTTCTCTTAACTTTTCCTTTAGAAAGTTAGATGCTATACCACTTGGTGCATATATGTTTAGTATTGATATGGCTTCATTATTTATGCTACCTTTCAGCAGGATATAGTTTCCTTCCTTATCTTTTTTAACGAGATCTACTTCTGCTTTTGCTTGATCTGAGATAAGGATAGCTACCCCTGCTTTTTTGGCTTTACCTGAAGCATAATAGGCTCTGTTCCAACCTTTTACCTTTACTCTGTATGTATCTCCCTGCTTTAAGTGTGTTTCCTGTAGGCAACATATTGTAGGGTTCTGCTTTTTGATCCAATCTACTATCCGTCTCCGTTTGATGGGATCGTTCATCCCATTTACATTTACAGTTAAAATTACTAATTCTGTATTTCCTGCCATCGTATTATCCCCAGATTATGCTTTTTTCCCTTGACCCCCCTGATCCCCCTCCCCGATATTTAATTTACAGACCTCCCTTGTGACGCGCAACCCTCCCTCTTTTTTTTTTTTTTTTTTTTTAGGATCCCTCCCCCCTCCCTCCAAGTCCCTTCACTTATTCTCCTTTTCCTTTTCCCTTTTCCTCTCCCCCCTTTTAATGAGGTGAGAGAAAATTCTCTGAAAAACAAATATGTTAATTATTTACTCTTTGAGCCTCTTCTGATGAGAGTAAGATTCACACAATGATTCTCCCCCTCACTAAGTTCCCTCAGATATGGTGTATTTTCTATGTCTCTTCCTGGGATGTAGTTTCCCTCTTTTTATCACTCCTTCCCCTTTTTCTGAACTGACCTCCTTCCCTTTACTACACCCCCCTATGCAGATGATGTTTTAATGGTCTTTCCATTATTTAGAAATACTCATTGGAGCCTATTGTTAAATAGGAAATATAATAATCATCTTAGCTTTACATATAAAGAGTTTCAAAATCTGGCTCTAACCTGCTTTCTTATTCATTTTTTATATTACCTCACTTCTTAAGCTAAACTTACTTGCTATGCAGTTTCCTAAACTCAGCATTTCATATTTCCTTCACCATGCCTTTGAACAAGTTGAACCTCATTCCTAAAATGTTCTGGCTCTTAAAATCCTTGTCTTCCTTTAAGTTTCAAATCACATCTCATAAGAAAGCCTGTCATGCTCTTCCACTCCTCGCACTCTCGTTTATCACATTATCATGTATATACTTACATGTACATATATTATATCCCACTGGTAGACTATAGTGGAACTTTTTAATGGCTTCTTTCCATAATCAAATTCTTAATCCAATTAGAATTCACTAATCCAATTTAGAATTACACTTTATGGGTGTAAGATATACTTTACCATGCCACTCTTTAATTTTGCAAATGATGTTTTTTAAAAGAATAATTCATTTTTCCAATAATTTTGATCCTTAGATATCTCTATTCAGTTAAATCTATTTTTCATTCTTTTTGTGAAATACCACCTACTTTGATTGAGCTGTGATTTTATTTGTTTGATTTATAACAATGTACTAGACATTGCCCTTCCATCTTGAAAACTCTTTACTGAGTCTTCCCAGAAATTTGCTATGGGAGTACACTAAATATCTTGAAGATCTTTTTTTTCTAGAGTTGGACGGTATCTTTGAGATAATTTTATAGAATTCATATCTGAACAAACACAATTGCTTCTACAAGATTTGCAATAAATCACCATCCAATAAATCCAGATCTTTACTTTAAGATCTCTAATGATAGGCCCCCATTCCCTTAAGTAGTGGTCCACTATACTTTTGGACAACTTCAAGGATTAGGAAGGCAAATGTTAGATCAAGGATAAATTTGACCCTTTCTGATTTCTACCCATTCTTTTCAGTTCTCCTGTCTGAAACTATGCAAAACAAGTCTAATGTCTCTTCACGCTTTAGCGTTTCAAATATTGAAGATAATTATCATGCCTCTCCCCCTAAACCATTTTTTTCCAAGTCTAAACATCTTCAATAGTAACCTTAAATATTCTTATATTTTTACCATCCTCTTACTCTCCTTTCTTCCTTTGGATATGCTTTATTTTGTGAATGTCTGTCATATAATATGATACCCAAAACATAATATGCCATTTTAGCTGTACAGATGTACTCTGTAACTCTGGCTAAACACAGAATGACATTATCTCCTTCCTCCTGTCATTCAATATGGTAGCTACTCTTCTCAGATATGTATTAACTAAAATTGATAAAGACGCTTTGACCTCATGGTCCTTCTGTTGCACTATAAAGGGTCCTTTTATAGAAATCCTAAAATTTAAGAAATGCTAAAGGTACATGAAATCTGTCCATCTGGTACCTTGTTCTTACTATATAATTGTCTCATCTTTTTTGTTGTTGTTTTAGTTAAAATGAGATGCAACAAAAAGTTATTGTGGTTGAGAAGATTGATGAATTGTATAGTAAGTTTTTTGGGGTCATTAAGATGAATATCCCTGCAGGTATCTGTAAAATTTTAAATGCTAACTTTATTGCAAAAACTTAGAAGAATTATCTGGGGTTTGAATGAACCTCAATTCATTTCAACAAACATTTATTAAAACTTAACATGTGCAAGAGACAGGCAAGTGACTGAACATAAAAAGAAAAAAAGAGTCAAAATGGGCCCTGCCTTCAAGCAGCTCCCCCCCCAAAACAAAATCATAAAAAGATACATAAGAGGCAGGACAGTAAAGTAAAATAAAAAGCTAGCAATAGCAGCAGAAAAGTCTCACTTCTGACACTTAATATATATGTGACCCTGGACAAGTCAGTGCTCTAAGTAATTCTGGGATATTGACTGAAAAATTTGAGGACATAGGGGAGTTTATTGATCATGAAGCAGAAATGCCAAAGGGTATAGTAAAATTGGATTGTTGAGAGAACTTGGCTGCAGTGGACTAGGGAAAATAGAGGTCATTCAAATAGATGTTGGAATGCATAACAAAGTCACATAGATGAATTGAGTTCAGACCAAGTTATAGTTAATTTGTCAGTGGTTAAAGGAGACTATATTAAGGCAAGCAAACAGTTATTAAATTTTACAGCATCTCTGTTTGCAAGAGACTAAATATGGCTAAGAATTTGGAATTTCTATATAGATGGTCCTTCAAAGACATTGTCAAACTAAGCCATAGTGTACATTTCTGGCGACATATTTATGGTAACAATTACATTGTTTTAGGAAAATTCTGAAAATTACTTGGCAAGAGAAAGTACTGGACACTAAAGTCCTTACTTGAGCTAAACTGCCAAACATTCAAACTCTACTTCAGAGAACATAACTCTAACAGGCTGGCTGCATTGTTCTATTTTATAGAGAACTCACAGAAGTCGAGCAATCACACAGAGATCAGAAAAAGTGATGCAAGGACACTCTCAAGATTTTTCTGCAGAATTTTGGAATTGATTGTGAAACAAAGGAGTCCATGGCATAGGACCACCCAACATAGTGGATCCAAAGAAAGTGTGCTCTTTGAGCAATGAAAAACTACAAAAGCTCAAATGACATGTTAGATGCAAAAATTTAGAGACATCTTCACTCTGAATGTTCATGTGAACGATTTATGCATAACCTGTGGTAAAACCTTGAGCTAATATTGGTCTAATCAGTCACAGTCAGATATTCTCTACCTTGATTCCAACATAGTGGTGTTATTTTGGTACAACTTGTGCACAAAGACCAACAATAAACTCATGGTAGCTCATGCCCACAATGATTATTCATCTATTATTTCATGACTGTTTGTAGCCACATATACATGGATTTAGATCTGAATCCTTATCTACTGGGTTGTTACTTGCAAGGAGTGGGATCAAGAAGATTCATAAGCCATAAATATCTCATCTCAAAAAGAAAAATGAATACGAAAACCTTCTCATCACCTAAAGACTATGGTTGTATATAGTATTTAGTAAAGCAGGAAGGACATTAGCTGGCAAAAGAACCTAGAAACTTGTCTTACTTTCACAACTCTGAATTACTTCAGATAGAGCAAGATGCTCAGTAATTCAAGAATCCTTTGTTCTAAGGACTGAACTTTTTACCCTTTTCATTTGCCCTTTAGCTAAACTTTATTTTATATGCTGTCTCCCTCAGTAAGAATGTGAATACCTTGAAGGAGAGATATTTTATCTTTCCTATTTTTATAAACAGAGCTGGGTAAATAGTAAGCATTATTATTAAAGTAAGTGCTCTTTCATTCATTCATGTACATGCTAAATATATAAAAATAAAAGGAAGACAGTCTGTTACCTGAAGAAATTTATACATTAATGTATTTTGGGAATCAAATTAGACTCAATAAAGAAAAAAGCACTTGAGCTGAAAAATCAAAGTAAGCAATAAGGTGGGACCATCTAAGAGACATCTTATGGAAGATCTACGAGGAACTGTCCCTCAGAAAGCTGAAGGTGGGTGACTGCAGTTTTTGAGGGAAATGAGATATGCATATATGAGAGCCATCACCACAAAGATAGTATCTGAACACATTATAGTTGGAGAGAACATTAATAAAGAGAAGAAAAGATGATACCTATATTAGAACCATATGTAGAGGTCAGAATATAGATGATAGAATAAGAAAATGAGGAGGACCAGTTATATAGTTGGAGAGAAAACCAACATGGAGCTCTTTCACAAACTCAGGGAGAAAATATCTAGGCAGTAGGGATAAGTATCAATAGTGTCAGCACACTAGAGAGATGTCAAGAAAGATAACGACAGAAAAGTTCATTTGATT
Organism: Sminthopsis crassicaudata; assembly: GCF_048593235.1. NCBI lineage: Eukaryota > Metazoa > Chordata > Mammalia > Dasyuromorphia > Dasyuridae > Sminthopsis > Sminthopsis crassicaudata. The sequence continues at coordinate 146,016,849 of NC_133619.1, forward strand.
GAACAAGCAAGAGATCAGTGTGAAATTTAACATCATTTTGATAAACATGATGATGATGATGAAGAAGAAGATGATGATGATAGCATTTATATAATATTTACTATGGCTCAAGCATTGTTCTAAGTGCTTTATAAATATCACTTCATTTGATTTTCACAACTCTGAGAGGTTTATATATTATTAATCCCATTTTACAGTTGAGAAAACTAAGTCAAAAATTAAATGATTTGTCCCGGGTCACTCAGGGCAGATTTTATCTCAGGTCTTCTTTATTCCTAGACCAGTACTCTATCCACTATGCATTTTAGCAGCTGAGGTGAGCTGTTTCATTTGAATGGTGACAGTAGAAATCAGGCAGGAGCTCGTTTACAAATCAATTACATGATGAAGTGTAAATAAAAGAAGACAGCTCTTCTCTAGGACTTAGGAATCATAATGAAGAGAGTTTTATGGTGACAGGTTAAGAAAATGATTAAGTGAAATGAATTTTCAAAAGCTTATCAAGAAATTTTTATTAAGCATTTATTATATATAGACACTTTGCTGATTATCAAGCATATGAAAAAAAAGCAAAAATATTGCTCCATTATCAAGTACATCACATTCTAAAGTACAAATTTTATATATATATATATATATAGTATAAATGGAAGATCATTTTAGAAGAAAGGAATAGGAGTAGTCTGGCCATTTTAGGCAATAGGAAAAGATTGTCAATGAGAAGAGATGGAAAATTAATTAATTAGTAATAGAAAATAACTCATAATGAAAGCTCCCAGAAGAGACATGGGGAAAAGGAACCAGTGATACAAGAAGAGAGGCTGGTATTGGCAGAGAGAAGGGACACCTCTTCCTTCATGACTGGAACAAAGGAGAGAATAAGGAAAAGATATTGAGGTGACTTAAAGTGTGCAATTTGAAAGAAGAAAGAAGAGCTAAAAGGATAGTCTTTAACATTTTAAATAAAATATGAGATACTTTTGAGACAAAGAGAGTGGGGGTGAGAGTCAATAAAGTAGGTAACTTGCAGGGAAGAGAGAGACAAAGGAATTTTGTAACAAAGATAAGAATTTGTTTTAAGACTGACTTTTTTGCCTTCCTTTTTAGACCTAGCACTTAATACCAGTCCTTGACTCAAAAATAATGCCTTTTTATTGACTAACTTTAACTTCTTTTTTACTCTTTTTACTACTTTAAAAATAATTTGCTAATCTAAATTTTATATTTAAACATAATTAAACTTTGTTCTCGGTCATGTAAATATATATATATATATATATATATATATATATATATATATATATATATATATATTCCTCTGTTTTCTAGTCATTTAAAATATTCTTAAAATAGGTCATTAAAAAAGCTATTGTTAATATTCTATAATTTGAAAGAGTGAGGAGGAAAAGGAAAAAGCAATTTTTTCCCTGGGAGGCATATTTTGTTAGTGTATGACTAGTTTAGAAAAAAATAGGCAAAACATGTTAACACTTTTTCCACGTCCATAATGATATTTGATGCAACAGTCTTTGAAGTACTTTACAAATCCATGCCAGTTACTTCACACCAACAGCTTTTGAGTTAATTTCTAGTTCACCCTAACTGAGGTGACATAACTGTATTTCAGCAGCTGTTTGCAGCAGCTGTTTGCAGCAGCTGAATACTAACTTAACTAAGGGATATTTTAACTCTCAGATAATGGAGGTTTGGAAGAAAATATATTTATAGATCATTGAATATGATTAAAATACTAATAGATCATCTTAGCTATTTAATATGTAGTCATGACTGATCTATCATGTAGACCAATTTAAATTTCTTCCTTCAGTATGGCCTGATAAGTTTCTCCCTTTGCAAACGGGCATATCAGATTGAATTTGAGCAGACTTTTATGGGCCTGAGTGTAAATTAGGTCTCCAAGAAATAGTATTATAGGAATTTCAAAGGTAATTGTGGATTGGAAGAATTTTAAGAACTGATAACATAACTACAGAATTAATGTTCTTCAAAGGTAAAAACAAGTTGTAGAGTATATTTACCTCATTTTCAAAAGTTATATATGCTGAGTATGAGACAATGAATTAAAATATACCTTTTATTTATATGATAAGAGGACAAAATACGACTACCACAATAGCTACAAATTCAGACAATGATTTCAGCATCATTCTTTCATCTCACTTGTTATAGGATTGGGATACATGTGTTTTCTTTTCTTTCAATAGATGCTTTGCTGGGAGAGTCACATAAAAGCACCTCAAAAGTGATGTCTATTATTGCCTCCAAAATAATGTAATAATCTTATTTCCATGCATTAAAAAAGTAGTTATAAGCTTATATTTTAATCTTAAAAATAGGAAAATACATGTCACAAGCTGAATGCCTTTTTCAGCAGCTGGAAAATTATGTTCTGACTCAAATAATATTATTCTGCCTCCCCCAGAATGTTTTGGCTCTGAGAGCTCATGGAGAAGAGACTGTGGTGATAAAAACACATCCCAGCAATGAATTTATTAGAACAGCATTTTTATTGTAAAGACATTGTCAAAAGAAAATGGTTTATGATGTTGCTGATTTTAAAAACATGAATATCTCTCCTCCCTCTTTTTTAGTGAAGCATGGTAAAAGATGTTTTTTAATACTAGCTGGAAGTGCAGAATTATCTATTATTTCTTTCTTGACCATTCATGAGCATTAGATGCAGCTTTTAGATTTTAAAGTATACTTCATTAAAAGAATTCTTACCATCCACATTTTCCTTTTCTTTGAAGAAAGCTCCCTTTGTACCTTGTGGTTATTTTTTAAAATGTTCACTTTTTCTTTCTTCCTAAAAACTGAAACTGCGATGTAGATACAATAAATCAACTTGTTCTTTTTAAATGAATAAATTGGTATTATGTTACAAAAACAATTTGTAGACTTACTTTAACTTGTAATTTAATCTAAGAATTTAGCATTCAGGAAGTGGTTCAAAAGTCTTGAAGCTAAATGTTACTTTAAGTAAACCAGAATCTTACTCTAACACAATGCATGATAATATGGATATATAAAGAGCCAAATATTTCTTGAAACAGATTAGCATAAACAATCATATAAATAAAGTAGCTTAATACAACAATATGTAACTGTAAACAATTATCATAAAGTTTTTCACCATACATTTTCCTTGGGATTTTAACTATTACTAAAGTAATGAAAGATCATTTCAAGTAGGTTTCAAGTAGGTTCATTTTTAAAAATATTTTTGTACTTGTGCCCTTTGCACCTAGCATGGAGCCTGACACATAGTATATTCTTGTTTCTTGAAGACTTGTTGGGTAATTGATTGATTTGTTTAACTTCTCTGCATCATTATATTAAAAAAAAAGAATAGTGGATGGATCCATTATAGTAAGGTTTATGTTTTTCGTTTTGTAACATTTTGGTTCTTCAAGGTTTTCAGAAATTGTCATAATGACCTAGTCACTAGGTCAGGATATTAGCAAGATTAAGATTCAAATCCTGCCTATGATAATTACCTAACCTCTTTGTACCTTAGTTTCCTTCATATTACTTAATAATGGCCTATTTTTACTAAGGTATCAAAAGTCCCAATTTTTTATGCCCCATTTTTCTTCCTATAAACATGGCTTTTTTGCTTGACTCACTGAAGCCTCTTGCTGATTTCTAGTTGCTACTATATTTTTTGGATTGATATCCCTTGACACACAGATCAACTTATATGGAAGATCATAAACATTGCTTTGCATATCTTCCTAAGTGTAGCATGCTTAGTTTAAAGGGTTTAATATCAAATATTACATGAAAACACACAAGGTTTCATGTGAACTAGTAATCAAGTAATCAACAAGCTTTTATTAAGTACTTTCTGGGTTCTAAGAACTGAAGATGCAAAGTTAAAAATGAAACAATTCTTTCCTTCAAGAAGTTTACCTTCTACAGGCAAAAACAACAACAAACAAGCATGTTTTGGTTGTTCTACATTTTCACACATAAGTATATTGAAAATAATAAAAAAAAGGTAATACTAAGGTGCAGGGGAGGAAGTGAATGATTCAGGAAAGACCTCATATGAGAATTGACCCTTAAAAGGACTTTAAAAGAAAACTTGGATTCCAAAATATGGAGACAAATTGGGACCATTTCCCAGGCTTGTGAGAAGGTACAGAGATAGAAGATGAAATGACATAAAAGAGGAAGAGCAAATGCCCAGCTTCTCTGGGCTTTAGAGTATGTAACAAGGAATAACTTTAGTGGCTTTAAATGTCAGAAAAGTTTGTCTGAGGCAGTAAGGTAAAACAGTAAATAGAATCCTGGACTTGGAGTCCACCTATCTCCCTCAGTTTCTTCATCTGTAAAATGGAGATAAAATAAAACCTACCTCAGAGGTTTATTGCGAGGATCAAATGACATCATATTTGTAAAGCACTTGGAAAACCTTAAAATACCATATAAATGTTATATAGTAATATGTGGGATCCTAGAAGTCATAAAAGTTAGATTTGGATAAGGTCTTAAGAGACCCTTGAATCCAAGAATCTTATTTTGCAGATGAGGAAACTGAGCCCCAAGGAAGAGCTGGTCCAAGATCACACTGCTAGTACATGTGTGAGGAGAGATTTAAACCCATTTCTTCTTCATTTGAAGCCCAGAATCCAACTTCTATAACAGACTGACTGTCAGACAATAAGTACCTACTAGAGTTCATGCATTTAAACAGGAAAAGTTATAAAATTATGGAGGGTTTTTTTTTTCAGTTAACCATTTTCAGACTTCTAGGCACATTTACAGGCTTCTAGTCAATCCTCTGTCTTGGTTTCTCCTCCTTCCCAGTTGCTGACCCTTCTTCTCAGATCTCATATTCAGAGACAGCTGGCTAGATGTTATCTTAGAGCCCAGTCTCTAGGCAATGGATCATATGTGGAGCAGCTGTGATGATAAAAAGTGGTGGCTGCTACTTTACTATTGGTAGTTTAAGTAATTATTGGAGTTCTCTGACTATCACTAGATACTGTCTTTGTGATATCTACCCCCCTACTTCCCACCTCAATTGCCTGGGTTATTCCTCCAGCCAGTACACTAAGCCTTAGATTTAGTTTTGTCAGTAATGGTGTGGTTTTTTTAATTATAAGTTTAATAACCTCCTCTCCTTTGATTGCTTAGTGTCCTGTGCCTGTTTCATTCCTATATATAAGCCTAAAGGTTCTACCCAGATGCTAGGGCTTAGACCCTAATCTTTGAGCAGGACTGTTCTGTCTTTCCTCTTAGGGGTCCATGATTTCTTTGATGAATATTTGAAGATCCCGGTCTATGTATTTCCTATGTTAGGAGTTTCACACTTCTCTAATGATACTAACTAGCATAGATCATTCATGATGTATCTTATTTGACAGGAAGCATGGAATGAGATTTGAAAACACAGAATGTAGGATGATGTTCACAGATTATTAAAATAATTGCACACTCTATTATGTTATATTAGAGCTAAATTCTAAACCATGTAAAGTTATGGAGGAGTGCCACAAGATAGTCCTGGCTATTTAGAGTACCCATAACCTATTTCCTATGGATAGCTACTAGTAACAAGATCTGTTGGCCTAATGCTTAGCAAAAAGACTTTTCATAAGGAATTTTTTTTAAATATGGCATTTTAGACTAGTGATTGCTTGTTCAAAAACCATTCAAAAAGCACAATGCTACCAGAGAAATTATTCTATCCCATGAATACTTTTGTGATATTGATGAACCAGTTGTCATAGGGAGTGCCTGTCAATTTATATCCTGGTAGATGGCAATGAATCAAATCCCCCTGGCTTTAAGCAGACTACGAACAGGTTGACTGTTCTTACATGTGCTAATTCCATTGGACTCCATAGAATAAAACTTTTGGTGACTGAAATTTCTCTTGTCAGCCTAAAATTTTCAGAAATTTGAGCATTTGTTGAGAATTTATGGGAATTTCAGTCATTTACAGAATACAAACTACACATGAATGAACAAACAATTTTTTTTTTTCCAATCTGGTTCCTTCAAGTCCCAGACTCCTAGGTTTAATTAAAGATAAAAAAGTCATTTTATTGAGAAGAAAAGATAGATTTCATGTTGAACAAAATGATATCTGGGGATTTTGTAAACATCCTTCAGTGCTTGATTTTTCCCTTGTTGTGTCAACCAGACTTTTATATATATAATGTTATGTTATTTTAGAAGAAATTTCATGAGAAAATTAATCCATCAAGGAGTCATTATAAAATATTCTCAATCTTTGTACAACATTTAAAATGCAAATGTGAATATTACCTATATCTTGAATCTTGTTAAAAGTAAATGATTATGGATAGCTTAGTGATAGCTTTGACTTAATATTTTGGAAGTTGAAGTCTCCTCTTCTGAGGGAGTAATCAAGGAATGCACCTCTAAAACTACTTACTCCAAATAATTGAATATGAAGAATAGTTCTTTATACTCAATCAAAAACTTTATTTCAAATAATATAGACTAAGTAGTAATTCACAGGAAGGCAGTTCTCTTAAGACTAAATAGAAATAGAATAAGTAATGTTTTGAATGGTCCTGACAAAACAAAGGATACTTATAGCAAGAGATAATGAGGTTCTAGTTAGGAAAATTATCCAGAAGTACACTTTAGCTTCTGATTTGCTACTCAATTTACAGAAAGGCAACTATATTAAATTTCTCAGTAAACCATGCAGCTGACTCTGTTTTACCCTTCTTCCCTGCCTATCCAAAAGCAAGTTAGTAGTCTTGGGATGTAATCACAGATGATGAAGCATTGAAACGTGTCATTGCTCCTTCATTGTGTATGGGCATCTTTCTAACACATTGATCCCTCATTTGTGGCCACATCATATTACTGCATCTACAGAGCTGGGAGAAGAATCACATATCCTTCCCGTACTTGAAAAAGAAGCTACCTCTCTACAACCTCTACTTTCTTCACCTCTCAAATGGGCATATAAATCCAGTATCAACCTCCTGGTTTGTGTTGTGAGTTTTAGAGAATCATATGGAAGTGTCAACTATCATGTTCACAATCATCATAATTAGCAGACATAAAGGAAATCAGAGCACCACAAGCACTACTTAGTTTTTTCTCAGCATGACACAGTAGAAAAAACACTTGTTTTGAAATCAGGTAACCTGATAACTCTGCTCTAATACTTCCTACTTGTCTGATTTTGGACAAATTGTTTTACGCTCTTTAGGGTTCAGTCTTCTCAACTTTAGAATGAGGGAATCAGACTACAAATTCTCAGAGGTTGTTCTCAGCTCTCAATTTACAAGTTACTATCCTTTATGCCAATTATACCTACAATTAAATTACAGCTGTATTTCCACATTACCAAAATAGATATTTTTAATATTTATTCTGAGGCATTGATCAAACAAATAATTGATGTTCAGTAGAGGATATTTAAGTAGTAGGTTATAAGTGTATTTTAGACATATTCCTATTTAAAATATTGAAATTTCATACACTTGGGACTCAAGATAATCTTTATTTTTGTATATGTTCCATAAATTACAGTATTGGATGATATTCACAGGTTCCCTTCAACTTCACTGAGCTAGGTTTGATTTATATGTGTCCCCTAAATATTATATTGAAACAGAGTTTTGAAGGGAGTTCAAGTTTAAAAAGGAAGGACTAAGGAGGAGACAGATACAGAAAGAAATAAAAAAAGACAGACAGACATTCAGAGACAGAGAGCGATGAAACAGAGATGAGAGATGAAAGAGAGGGAGGGGAAAAAGAGAGAGAAGAGAGACTTTCAATCATGGAGTGCCACAAAATAAAAGCACAGAAAAAGGAAAGGGACATCAAATATTATAAACAGCATGTAGATATGTTTGTTTTACATATAGAAAATATAAGGATGTAAGAAAGAGTCATTTGTAGTCTGCCCAAAAAGATCGACTAGAATCAAAGTGTGAAGATTTGTAAATGCCAAAGTGAAGGTTTGCACTTTATCTCAAAAGCAATATATGAACACTGAAATATCTTGAGTATAAGAGTGGTATGGGAGATTTTGTACTTTGGAATATCATTTTTGCGGCTGCACAGAAAATGGATTGTAGAGGTGATAAATAAAACCACCTAATCTAATCTCTCATTTTCAGTCTGAGGATTTAAGAACTTATTCCATGCCCCATGCATCTGCCCATCTTTCTAGACAAAATAGGGCTAACTGCCTTTCTTGGTTACTTGGTGGCCATGAAGGGTGTCTGTTGAACAGATGTCAATCCATCTGGGACTAATCAAGTGCAAATTAACCAATCAAACTAAAGGAAGGAATTGCATTTTCCCCAGATAACTTGAAACATGTGAATGAGTACCTAGGATTGTTTTGGTGTTGTTGTTGTTGTTTTGTTTTGTTTTGTTTGTTTGTTTTTTTTTTTTTTTTTTTTCTTCTGAGGCTGGGGTTAAGTGACTTGCCCAGGGTCACACAGCTAGGAATTGTTAAGTGTCTGAGACCAGATTTGAACTCTGGTCCTCCTGAATTCAAGGCTGGTGCTCTATCCACTGCGCTACTTAGATGCTCCCCCCCCCCAGGATTGTTTTTCATAATTTTTATCTTAAATTGTCTTCTTCCAACTATAAAGGAACAATAAAACAAATTATTGTGCACAAATACAGAATTTTCAGCTAAGGAGTTAATCCTTCACATTTGTCATTTAAATTGCTATATTTGTTAAATAATAATTCTGGTATTACCAATTTATTTCACTTACAAAATCTAAGGTTTTTATGTTGGTCCACAATATTCTTCTGAAAATAGCAGATAGAAGAGGATTCTGAGATGATGAGGAATAGGTCAGTAAATTTCACAATCTTCAGAATTCCCCCACAAACAGAACAAATTCACACCTCAGGGGGAACATAGACTGATGAAAAATCAAGAAAACTTGGGACAGAACAGGATCTTCCTGGTACAACAAAAGAACATCTGAAAAAGGAGTTCAGGCTAGGGATTAATCAGAGTAAAGTATAAATACCTCCAGGCTAGTTCTGCTAAAAGAGCTAGTGGAAGCAACAGCCTAAACTACAGGAACTTTCAACTCTGGGTCAGCATAGGACTTTGGGATCTGAGTCCAGGAAAACTGAGGGAACCTAAGTTGATTAGGAATGCCATTGCCCACTTATGTTGCAGAGACATGGCCCTGGTTGAGAAGAAGCCAGAACATGAGTGAGTGCAGATGCAGGAGCACAAACACTGTTGGCTGCAGGCATTAGCAAGAGGTGGCAGTTTGTAGAGGACCAGAACTGTGAAGAAGTATGCTTACAAGGTGTTAAAACAGTGGAATTGATGAGATATGGTTCTCTAGTATACATATACTTAGTAGCATGGTCATGTAATGGTTCTCTAGTTTACACATAATTAGTATGCTGTAATGATGTAATTATATTAAGGTATATAAGGGCTAAGAAGGACTAGAAATGAGACATTCCATTTTTGATCAGCCTCCTGGTGGCTGTCCTTCTTTCATTACTTCTCCACTAAGATCAAGGAATTGGGCTGATCCTTCAGAAAGCTAGCCCAAACATTACAGCAGCTCTTGGTCTGTGGTTTCAGGTCAGAAGGGAGAGTTGAAGTAAAGCCAGAGATACCATCCCCCATCACATGATTATAAATGATTATACTAATATTTTTCATTCAAATAAAGTAAATAAAATAGAATTCAACCATAGAAACTTACTATGGGAATAGAAAAGATGAGGGTTTATATTCAGAGGAGAATAGTGAAATAAAAAGTCTATTCTATCCTAAAGAGTAATATTAAATTTTTTTTCTGCCTAGAGAGAATTTATAGAAGAGCTCAAAGAAATATTTTTAAAAATAAAATAAGAGACATGGAAGAAAAACTTTTTTAAAAAAATACAAGAAAAACAAGATTATATTAAAAAAAGTTCACCAATTTTAAAAATATATAATCCTTGGAAAATTAGAATTGGGCAAGGGGGAAGCCAATGAAGCTACAAGAGATAAAGAAATAACAAAACAGAATATAAAGAATGAAAAAATAGAGCAGATTGTGAAACATAAGAAAAATCACAGTTTGGAGAACAGATCAATAAGAGAAAATGTAAGAAAAAATGAACTACCCAAAAACTAGATGAAAGAACCTTGATACAATAATGCAAGAAATAATATAAGAAAACCATGCTGGAGTAATAAAACATGAGAGGAAAGTAAAAATAGAAAAAAAAAATGCACCAATTATCACCTCAAGGAGACCTTTTGTGGAAAACACATTAGAAATAATATTATCAAATTTTGAAACCTCCAGATCAAAGGGAAATTTTTGCAAGAAATAAAAAAAAGAATAATTTTAAAAAAAGAAAGAAAATTTATTTTGAAAAGAAAAGCTAGGCAGCTGCTAGAAAAGGCAGCTAGGTGGTGCAATGGTTGAAGCATCAGCCCTGAAGTCAGGAGGACCTGAGTTCCAATATGACCTCAGACATTTAACACTTCCTAACACTTCCTGAGCAAGTTACTTACCCCCAATTGCCTCAGTAAAAATAATAAATGAATTAATAAATTAATAAAACCAAACCAAACAAAAAGAAAAACAATTCAAATAATTCAAATATGATGGAGCTACAATTAGAATTGTACAAGACTTATCAGTGGCCAAAATAAAAGACTATAGATCCTAGAATCACATATACTGGCAATCAAAAGTACTATCTTGCAGCCAAAAATATCATGTTCAGCAAAATTATCCATAATGTTGAATGAAAAATATATGGACATTCGAACTTGCAGATTTTTCAGGATTTTGTCTCAACCAAATCTGAACTTATTAGAAAATTAACATATAAGATCCAATATCAAATATTAATTTCAATGAACTTAATATGGACAAATTATTTTTTACATGGAAATGTATTTCATATGTTTAAGATTGATGTCAGTAATGTTGCTCAAAAGAAAGATTAGGGCAGAGTTGAATATGATCTATCTCTAAAAAAGCAAAACTATCAAGTAAAAGGTAAAGATAGTAATTATGTTATACAAATGAGCTGCAAAGAAAGAAAAGGCACAGAGGCATTAGAGAGGGTAGGAAGGCTCATAGTTCTGAAAACCTACTTATATGGGAAATAGATTTAATATGCAACACTACATATTTACCATGAAGGGTACATTCCAAAATTTATACAGTAATGGGGGGGGTGAGGAGGGAATAGGATAAATTGAGGTAGATTTATGGCAACAGGATGAGGATATAGATTAATGAGCAAGGGAAAAAAGGGAAGATGGCATAGAATAAAGTGAGGTCCAGCAGTGTTTTAGATTAACAGAATGGAATAAGATGTATATAACTTAATGGGAATGGGATGAAGAGGGAAGGGAAAAGTGGAGTATGTTAAGTAATAATAAGGGAAATTAAGGAGCAGAATTAACATAGATGAGTAACTAGATATAGGAAATAAGAGATATACACAGACACTACAACAAGGATCAGAAGTAAAATTTATTATAAAAATAATAGGGTTACTAATCATTTATCTTGGAGAAATTAAAATTTAAATTAGTCGAGAAAAATTTACATTTTATGTCACATATATTAATATTGCTTTAGATGTATATTTACATATTGATGTTTGTGTGTATGAAAATAGCAGATACAGTTTTGGGTTGTACTTGGAATATGATTATCTTAAAATGGTGATATCATTTTACCATGATGCTTCTGAATCAAAATTCCTGTCATACTTTTCATTCAAGAATCTGACAATTTCAGATGCTGCATATATAGTAACAGTCAACATATAAGTGTTCATTCTGAAGTTTGTTGGCAAGGAACAAACGGCTTCCAACCCAATTAGAGAGAATTTTTACAACAATACATTTTTATAATGGGAATAGTTATTAAACTATCCTGCCAATTTTATTGGTAACATTTCTGAGTTAAAAATAATATCAATCTAAGAGTACAAATACTTTGTGAAGGTAAATATGTAGTCACACATATAATTCAGTATCCTTAATTAACTAAAATAAGGCAGTTTGATGGAACAATGGATAAAATGACCTGAATTAAAATCCTGCCTAGATACTTACTAGCTGTGTGCCCAATGGCAGATTCTCTAAACTTTATCAAAAATTTGGGTTATAATAGCATCTATCTCATAGGTTTGTTGTGAGGATCAAATAAAATACTTTTAAGTTAGTCTATAAATTACAAAATTAGGTGTTAATTTTTTTTAATCAACATAAGAAAAACCTTGCCCTCAATAATCCATTAAGTCTATGAGGGGTGAGTTAGGAGGGATATGCTAATGAACCAATAAACACCACTTTTTCCATACCTGTATTATGGTGGCACTAGGGACAAGATCTAAAGTTGGTGATGAGAAAACACACTTGAAGTGCCTACTCTAGTGACTATTAAGTCTTTGTCTTTGGCCTTGGTTTGGAGAAGACATACAAGAATGTCTCAGCTGTGTATAATTAAAATGCAAATTATACTTTGCTTCTTTACCTCACAAAAATGTTGTATATACTCATTAGAAAAAAAGTTTTATTCCTTCAAGAAAAGTGTATTTATGTGAGTGTTAATGCATACATGCATATATATGTGTGTATGTGTGTTTATGTATATGTGTGAGAGAGAAATATAGTCACTTATGTTTCATGGATTGAATAACTCATTGAATTAGTCCACCAGTTTATAAACCTTGAATGGATAATACCAATGGATGATGAGTTAGGAGCAAAAATGCCTAGAAGGAGATGATTAGATTGGCTTGTTTTTAAGAATTATGAACACTTTCAGTAATTCTAAGGGGCTTTCTTCTATAAAATAACACCAGTATTCTCATGATAATGTTATGTGACAGTGAATCATGGGATGCTATACTCTCAGAAGAATCAAAATTGTAGGTGACAGTGGAAAAAATACATGGTGGGTATAAATAGGTTAGTATAGCACTAATGATGACATATAGGACATATGAATGAAAAAGCGTCATTGAAGACATTTTTGACTGGAAAAGGAACTAGCCTAGTCATATATTGAAGCAGACATTAGCCTGGCATTCTTGAGATATACAAATAACTAGAATAATTTTAGGGCGCATTAGGGAGAATTTGTGGAAATATGGGGACAAGAATGACATGGAATCAGAAAGCATAAAGAAGTTATGATTTATAACCTCTTTATTTATCAACATAATTATAAACCCTTCTAAATATTTGCATAATCAATATTTTAGCTGTGTTGATGGTAAGAAAAGGGATGGACCTGGGTTTTGGTGCAGAAAGGATAATGACAATAGAAGAAGATGAAAAAGCTGAACTTCTCAACTCAGCTACTTCTTTCTCTTCCAAGGAGAATAATGTTCAGTCCATTGAAAATGGAACAAATATGATTAAGAGACAGTTGAAACTAAAAATATCTGAAGAGATTATAGGGGTGAATCTAGTTACCCTCAAAAAGTACAAATCACTAGGGGTACATGAAGTAGGATACTAAAAGAACTAAATAATGTAACTGCTGAACCATAGTTAATGATCTTTAAAAGGTCCGAAATGGGAGAACTGCCACAGGATTCAGAAAGGGCAAATGTTAACTTGAAATTTAAAACTTATGGACCAGTGAACTTTACTTCAGTTCCTGGGAAAAATCTACAACACTTAGTTAGAGGCATAGTTTGGGAGTATGTAGAAAAGAAAGCCAAGATCACTAAAAATAAGCATGGTTTCATCAAGAACTGGTCATGATGTTTTATTACTCTCTCTGAGCCTTCTTTTATTTTCTTATTTATATTTTAATAATTTATTAATGCTTTGTGTTTTAAAATTCATTTTGTCTGATATCTCTATCACTATCTACAAATTAACCTTTTCTAACAGTCTTCCCTTAAACAGAATCCCTACTTTGTAATAGATAAATTCAATTAAGACAAATAAATATATTGGTTGTGTGTGTGAGAAAAAAGTGGTTACGACGAACTGACCCAATTTCCTTTTTGACAGGGTAAAAAGCTGGATATTTCAGAGAAAAGAAGCAAACATACTATATATGGACTTCAGAAAAACATTGACAAAGTCGTTCTATCATGGGAGACAATATAAAATGCTAATAAAACATTTAGGTGTGAGACTATATGAAATGGCAATAAAACATTTAGTTGTTTTCAGCACTGTTTGAATGACTAGACTAAAATGGATCAAAATTAATTTGGAATGAGATTTTCAGTGGAATACTCTCCTACCAATGACTTGTGTGAAAGGCATAAAAAGCTTTCTTGTCAAATAAATGTATGTATAACACAAAATTGAGTGAAATTTACAATGTTTTGGATTACCGATTCAGGATCCAAAAAGTTCTTAACATATTAGAATGGTGAGAAATATCATATAAGATAAAGCTAAAAAGAAATAAACATAATGTATTATATTTAATTGTAAAAAAATTAGATTCACAATTTTAAGACTGGGAAGAAAGGAAACTACCGTAATTTCTGTGGGAAAAATAGTTTTATATTTTAGGAAATATGATGTCATGTGAATCAATAATGTGTTATCATAGCAAAAAAAAAAAAATCTAACAACCACACTCCCCTTTTTCCTCCCCCCCCCCCCGCCAAAAATAGCATTATCTTAAACATCTTTAAGAGCCATGTAATTTCCATATTTAGAGAAATAATAGGCCCATGGTACTCTGCTCTAGTCACAACATTGCTGGATTACTGTTTTTAGTAGTAGATACTCACACTTAGAAATGATATTAACAATCTGGTATATATCTAGAGAAGATAATCAAAGGGAGCCAGGACAACAGACCATGCCATATAAGGACTGATAAAAATAACCAAGGATTCTTGGACAATTTAGGAGAGACAAGATAGCTTCTTCAAAGATTTGATTGGCTCTCATGTGGAAGAGAAATGAGAATCATTCTTCTTGGTCCTAGAAGTCAATACTAGATGGAATGGATAGGAAGTCAATGAATCTTTAAAATAAAGAAGCAACTTTAGGCTTGATGTAGGAGGAAATTTCTTGATACTTTGGATAAAATTTCCCAGACACCTAGACATGAATTTTGAAGGAACTTTCCCATATCACTGGTTCTGATTTTTAGGGAATAAAGATATCCTAAAAGTCTAAGTCCAGTTTTAAGCTATTAAAGTTTTGAAGACTCTGAAGCTATTGCACTGTCAATATTTAAAGATAAGGTACTTTCTGAAGGAGAATCACCATTTTGGATACTTACTTTTCTATTTGTGGTCATCATTAGACTTCAAAAATTTGAACTGCCACATTTTGTCTGTTTGCCCTAAAATATTAGAGAAAAGTATTTTATTACTATTAAAAAATGGGAAAAATACATTGTAGAGAAAAAAAAGCAGAGGGTTGGGGAGAAGTGATCTGTCTCTGGTCATAGTAATTTCCTTTCCCTATAAGTCTTTAAGTGGAAGCAAGTTACTATTTTCCAGGTATATCTTATATTCCCATCTCTCAGAAACGTTAATCTTCCTTTAAGGATCTGCCCTGGAATGATTTCCTCCATAAAATCATCCTTGATTTGTAGGCCCTCTCAGTTCATTTTTTTCCCTAAAACTTGAAGGCACCTCAGATGCTACCATACTCCAACTTCTTCATATTACAGATATGTAAACTGAGGCCTAGATACGTTAAATTACTTGCACAAGGTTACACAGTTGATAGCTAGATAAAACTGGAATTGACTTCAGATTCTCTGACTCCAGAGCCTGTGTTCCTCTCATTATAGAAATCTTCCCTCTAATAAAACATAAATTCCTTCAGAGAAAAGTTTTGTATTGATTTGGTTTGGTTTTAGTGGTCCTTACAACATACTCTTTGTCTCCTCCTCATCCTATTCCTTGACCCCCTCTTTCTTCTTCTCCTCCTTTTCCCCTTTTCCTATTCCTCCTCTTCCTTTTCATCCTCCTCTACTTCTTCATCTTCTTCTTCTTTCTTCTCCTTTCTTCTCCTTTGCCTTCCCTTTCTCATTCTTTTTCTTCTTGTGTTTCTTGTTCTTCTATCACTAACTGTATCACATAGTAACTAGCAACTTTATTTGTGCATAACTGTTAACAAATTTTTCCATCAGATACAGTTGACCAAGAATATCTTTTAAAGAATAGTATGAAATTTGACAAATTATTAAAAATCAGCTTGTTAAAATGCAAAGTATTTTCATTATTAATATTCCAGCTCAATTTGAAGATGTTCCATACTTCTGCTGAATGCTGAAATATATGTGATTCATTAAACTCTCATTCATTATGAAAATAGACTTGAAAATTATATCATTTGTAAATGGAATCATTATGGAAGCAATTTACAAAATATATTAAGCCCTTTCATGATCCTTCTAAAAGAATACCCTATACTTTTAAGCACATTGCAGGGCAATTATCATTTTAAAATTTTGAGCCTTATTTTATTGATTATTTTATGAAGTATTTTCCTCCACAAATATCTAAATTTGAGTATAATTAATACTTGACTCACACTTTACAACAGTTTAAAGAATCCATTTAACTATCAACACTGAATACAGTTAAAAACAAAAATTCAAATTTTAATTTGTAATCCCTTATTGTTCTCAAAAATATGTAGACTTTTTTTCTCCCATTATAGTCTATAAGGAGACATTTGTGGCTTTCAAATTTTAGTTCATCATCTTTATAAAGAGAATTTTTCCAGGAAGACTTGGGTTCAACTCCTGACTGATTTATACCTCACAGGATAACTCTGTGCAGCTCACTTAACTTTTCAATGCTCTAGGCACCTCTTTAAAACTAGAAATGATAAATAATATGCTGACCTGAACTGGCAAAAGGAATTTCTTTACCTGGAAGTTTCCTCTTCTAATGAAATTATAGGTACAGGCTTTATTTCCCATCCTTATAAATGTGTAAGACATAGAAGCAAGGCAATAATGCTGCATTAAATAAGATATTTAATCCACTTTAGAACTTTAAAATCAGATATCTGTTTGAAACTAAGAAGGGGCTCAAAGTAGATTTTATGTCCTTCCTGTGCTGCATAGACTCACAATACTGTCCATTCCTGAGAACATGCCAGTACATGTTTGTTTCCCGGAAAAATAGAGGCCCATTCATTATTCATAGAGGACCTCTGGTACAGTAACACATTCATTCTCTCACAGCTTCATGACTAGGGTTTTGTGAAGCTGGAAGATGTTATTTTTGGAGGATAGTTTACCAATTAAAAGTAAACAGCACTTGATTGCTTAATAGTCTCCTTAACATTGATTGGCTATGACTGCAAATGGACATTGGGAGGGTACTAGTCTCAGTGCTGCCAGCCTGCTTTCTCTACTTAAATTGAACATCTTCAGTGAGGACCAGTTTGGACATATATCATATTTTCAACTTCCAAATAAGAATTTTTTTAAAAAAACACATTTTCCTTTTTATCCATGTATTTTATCCATAAATGTTATTAACTGAGAGTTTTTATCCTTCTGATATATAATGCAATTTTTGATATCTGTTCAATTAATTTACTTCTAATGTGACTGGTCCGGTGATATTTGATCCAAACTATTTCTTTGGAGCTATTAAACTAAAAAACCTATTTCCTCTATATTATGGGAGTGGAAGACAATTGAATACCAATTCTGGATCCCTACTGCCTATTTTTTTTTCTGGGTAGAGAGGCAGAAAAAGTTTCCAGTTTTTGAACTGAATAAAAAAACTAAAATATTCAAAAACAGTTGACTGTCCTGTTGAAGTAAAAAGAATAACTGAAGTCCAACATCCTCAAAGAACTAGTCACAAGCTGCTAATTTCTTGAATTTAATAGAGTGGCAATAAAAAAGTGCTGGCCAGAAATTTTAAGTTAGATCCATATTTATTCATTGCACTTTTGGCATGGAGACAATAAATAGAAATGTAAGAACACAAACAAAAGAAAATATTAAGATTTATTTTATGTTCCTGTAAATATAGACCTTACACACACATAAACATCCAAAGACTTTACACAGAGAAAACATACATGTACATCTCAGTTTATAATTTATATCTTAACTCATTTTAATTGATGCTATTTTCCTTAGTACATAGCTGAATATTATTAGAAAATTTTATATTACTCATGAATTACAGTAAAGAGTTCATTTGAGTTGAATTTGGGAGGACTAGAGTTCAAATTCAGTCTCAATGATTTATTAGATGTGTAGCCATGGGTAAACAGTTGCCCATGTTTCAGTTTCCTACTTATAAAATAAGAACCCCTTAAAATATCTTCCAGCTCTAATATTATGATTTTATGATTCATAGCACACTTTAGAGTCAAAAAAATACTTTTTATATTTTATCTTACTAGATCTTTGCAACAATCCCATGAAGTAGGCAATAAAAGTTTTATCTCCATTTTGTAGAATAGGAAAATGACATTGAAATTAATTGATTTTTACCTGACATCAGTCACCCAGTCTGGAAGTAATAGACCTAAGAATTGATGTCCTATACTTTTTCAACTTTGTATGCTCGTTATATATTATAAGCTTTAGTAATACATAACCTCTCTCTCTCTCTCTCTCTCTCTCTCGTGTGTGTGTATATATATATATATATATATATATATATATATATATATATATATATATATATATATATATATTCATTCAAAACTTAGAAACCAATATGGATTAGTGGATTTGAAGAAGGGATTCTGGAGTTGCTGTTCTCACTCTGATACTTGCTCTATATATGACACTGGGTAGCCAATCAGTTTCTTCTATAAAATAAAAAGGATTGGATTAAATTATCTTCATGGAACTTATAAATGTTAATACTAACAAGAATCTGAACACATTATTTGGCACCTAGTAAATGCTGATGTTCACTGTATCATTGAGCTAAGAGATTAAGAAATTTTGTCAAACAATTGAGGCAAGCTTTTGGAGAAATCATCCAGCATTATAAATAAGGCAGTCTATTTGTATTTTCTGTTGAAATGGGGATAGATGTGAAAGAATGAAAATTGTAAAAAATTACCCCTAGGGAAGCATATTCTAACATATTCACATCATAATTTTCATAGGCATGTTTTATGAACTGAAAGGAACATATTTCTCTGCTTATTTGTTCTGTTAACTGCACCCACTAGTGGCTGACCTGCTTCCTTTAAGTTTTGCTGTCTACATAGTCACACATACACAAGAAGCATCCTCATAGTTTGAAGAGATATAAACTTAGTCATTAGAGAAAAGTAAGTTAAACTGAATTAATGACTTGCACACCAATTATTAAAATAATATTTATGTAGTGAGAAAAATTAAAGTTATTGAAATAGAATAATGGCACACTGACCCATTATAAGTAAGAAAAAAAGACTTTGAGTTTTCTCAGTGGCACTGATGGATTTGTGATGACCTATTTATGTTATTTTGCCAGTTCCTTCTTATGAATACATTTCCCCAATAGCTAGTTAAGGTGCCATTGATAGCCAAATAAGAAAAAACAGAACATATTATTGATCTTGTTAAAATAGCTCTAAATAGCACATGCTATCAGGTTATAGGCATAAATTAATGCATCTTAATTGAAATATAAAGCCCAACTCAAAAATATCAATTTGGAGGAGACAAATTCTACCCATTATAACCATCTTCCTTATACCAAACAAAGTTATCCTAATTCTAATTTTCCTCCATTAATATGATTCTCAGTAAATAGCTATTTATCTTTTAAAACATCTTCCCCTCAATATGTTATCCAGGGTTTTTCTGATTATTAGGAAACATACATACATATGTAGATGTATGTATACTTATAAATTAAATTAAATGAAGCATCTACTATTCAAAGCTCAAAAAAGACACTCTTTAAAGGAAAAGTATAGAAAAGAATGAAAAAAAATATATAGATACATGTAAGAAAATTTAGAAAAATCATTCACATATATTTTATTCAACTCTAGAGTTATCTATTTTTAATCCCAATTCATTGTAATTTCTTACCAAGTTATTGATAAATGAAGCCTTTTTAAACTTTGAGGATGCTTAAATTCTTTTAAAAGATGAGTCAGATTTTAGAGCAAAGTTTTATCTCTCCTTCAGATTTTTAGCGTTATCCCTAAAATACTGGAATTTTCTTTTTCCACTGCCCTTGGCTCTATCCCTATGTGTTCTTCTCAAAGTTAAGTGCCAATGATTAATTCTGAAGTTTCACTTAACCAATTAATGTCAATTAATTCTTATGGCAATGTGGTTAGAAGATAAAGACTTGAAACCTTTATTTGAATGCTTATGACATTCCTTGCCAATACACATGGACAAAACAAGTCAGAAAAGAAAAAAAGGCAGAAACTGGCTTGACCTTTTTGAACAGATCCCAATTCTGGCTTTTAACTAATCAACAATCTCTTCACCACATGGTTAGCAGGCTCGAACCAGTTAAGGAATGTCTTGCTATTCCCCAAGTTGAGGAGCAAGGCACTTTCATTACACATAATCAATCATGCCTTTCTGGAAGAAGGTTTCAAACTTTTTCCACATGGGATGGCAACAGGCAGAATACACTGAGAATGTAATTTATAGCTCAATTGGTCAGACTTCTATTGCATATAAAAACAAAGTTCAAAATATGAACTAAAAAAATAGAGCATTTTAACCTTATGGTAATGAAAGTTATTCCAAGAAGCTTATAATATAGGCTTTTATCCACCTGGGGATTTTTAGAAGATTATTAGAAGGTAAACTACTTGAGGGCAGGAACGCTTTCATTTTGTGTTTATATGGCTTGCTTAGCTAGGGACTGATTTAATTGATGTAGGTATCTTAAAGGTGATGTCAATGACACATAGAGGTGCTTAGTAAATGCTCCTTGAGTTGAATTTTATATATATATATATATATATATATATATATATATATATATATATATATATATATATATATATATATATATATATATAATTTTGTAACTTTATTTTAGGGGCAACATGATATTACGAATACATATTTAGCCTTGGATTCACAAATGTGTGAATACAAATGCTTCTGGCATACGCTTACTGTGTAACTATGGACAAGTTACTTAATAGCTAACTTCTTATGACAAGGTTTCTTAACCAGGGGTTATAGATAGATTTCAGGAGTTCCATGAGGTTGGGAAGAAAATTAAATTTTATTTTCATGAAACTCTATGGACTTTAAAATTACATTGTATGAAAGCATCCATAGGTATCACAAGATTGCCAGAGGTAGTCTAAGTTTAAGAAATTTTTCTAGACTATAAATTAATGAGGAGCTGATTTACATTAATAGTTAGAGTTCCTTACAGGGAACTTCTTCCATCAATGAAATCAGATGTCTGTTCTAAATATATTAAATAAGAATAACAAAACAAAAGGAACTTAGTGATCCTGGGTCTGACAAATCCTTTATTTTAAAAAAAAAAACTCTATTTCTAAAATACTATTATGAGTTTCTCTCTAATAAGACAAAGTATAACAATCCTAGTTGTAGCTACAGGAAATTGCTCCCAGTTAATAACCTGGTAGAATAAAATTTTATTATCTCAACATATGATACTTCTATAGTGAAGATCTATATTGTCCTGCTCCATATTGAAATGATCAGCTGAAGTTCATCATCACTGAAAACTTTCAAAACATTAGACAAATTTCACTGAAAAAAATGGAACATGATTCAGAGATGAAACTCAACAAGATGTGAATAGCAAGTCTGCATAATATAAGCATGTGAAGTTACTGGTCTTGCCCCTAAATTTACACTTCTCATCTGTCTCAAATTGAAAACTACCCAGAACTCAATGTTCTTCCTTTGAAAGAAAGAACATCAGAGCTTTTTCTCTATATGTTTTAAATTTGTGGTTTAGACACACAACCATCCCATACAAGATTAATATTTGAAATTCTAACAATTATTACTTACCTAAATAGATTGTTTTTTAAACTATTTTATACTTATATTTTACTTGTATAAGGATGTCTATATTCTACATAAATATTTATGCATAATAGTGATATACTTCTGTACTTATTGAACTATTTTATTTATATAAATATATAGTATATATACATATAATATTGCCTTTAAATACAAATTTTATTTATTAATGTAATGGATTGTTAGAATTTATTTTATTTTGACTTTTCATTTCTAATGACAAAATATGTATCTTAATGGAGTTAAGATGATACAGGGGACAAGCATGGTAGATTGAAGAATTTATTAGATTACCTTCTCTAGATCCTTACTTCACCCTGGAAACTCATGTAGCCCCTTTCAATCTCAGTTTCCTCACCTATAAAATGGGGGTAATAAAAGCCCCTGCTTCCCAAGGTTATCTATGCACAATGCTTTGCAAGCTTTAAAGCACTGTATAAATACTAGTGTGAATCTGAATTTCAATAAAAACAATCAACCGTCCAAAGTTGAGGTCTTTAATAAGAGCTTGTGAGCTATGATTTGGGTGCTACACTACAAGGAGCTGGAAAGAGGGTCTATAGAGGGTCCTGCAGAGAGAAAATGGTTGGGAGGGGTTTAGCATCTCATAATTTCATAAGATAAATTGTTTTGTACAACAAGCAAAAGTCCATAAAGAAAACTTGGGAAAATGGTCAAAGGATGTGAACAGGATTTTCAGATGACAAAATTAAAGCCATTTATGGTCATATGAAAAATGGTCTAAATCATTATTGCTCAGAGGAATGCAAATTGGTACTGAAGTACCAATGCACACCTCTTAGATTGGGTAAGATGACAGGAAAAGATAATGATGGATGTTGGAGGGGATGTGGGAAAACTGAAACACTAATACATTTTTGGTAGACTTGTGAACTGATCCAACCCTTCTGGAGAGTAATATGGAACTATGCCCAAAGGGCTATCATACTATGCATAGCTTTTGATCCAGCAGTATCTTTATTCGGCTTACATCCTAAAGAGATCTTAAAGGAGGGAAAGGGACCCACATATGCAAAAATGTTTGTAGCAGCCTCTTATGGAGTGGCAAGAAACTAGAAATTCATTGAGTGCTCACTCGATGGAGAGTGACTGAATAAATTATGGTATATGAATGTCATGGAATGCTATTGTTCTGCAAGAAACAATTAGCAGGATGATTTCAGAAAGACTTGGAGAGACTTACATGAACTGATGCTAAGTGAAATGAGCAGAACCAGGAGATCATTGTACACAGCAATAAGATTGTACAATGATCAATTCTGATGGGTATGGCTCTTTTCAACAAAGAGCTGATTCAGGCCAGTTCCAATGATGGATGAATGCTA
This sequence comes from Sminthopsis crassicaudata, assembly GCF_048593235.1. Lineage (NCBI taxonomy): Eukaryota > Metazoa > Chordata > Mammalia > Dasyuromorphia > Dasyuridae > Sminthopsis > Sminthopsis crassicaudata. The sequence goes on from NC_133619.1 coordinate 146,040,142, forward strand.
TCTGCACCCAGAGAGAGGACTATGGGGACTGAGTGAATACCAATATAGCATTTTCACCTTTTTTGTTGTTGTTTGCTTGCATTTTTTCTTTTTCCTTTTTCTTTCTTTTTATCTGATTTTTCTTGTGCAGCATAATTGTGGAAATATGTAAAGAGGTATTGCACATGTTTAACATATTGGATTACTTTTCATCTAGAGGATGGGGTGGGGGGAGAGAAGGAAAAAATTTAGAACACAAGATTTTACAAAAGTAAATACTGAAAATTATCAATACATGTTTTGAAAATAAAAAAGCTTAAGTTGTTTTTTTTCTTCTTTTAATGCAACTTAAGAATCTCCAGAAGAGAGAGCTCAAAGATTTATTAAATATTCCAAGGCTGGAAATAAAAATCTCAGGTCAGCCCTAGCCAATTCATTAGCCTAAGAACAGATACCAGGATAGCTTCAGTCAATTCTTAGTCATTACTACTTTCATCATCCTCATCATCATCGATATCAATAAATAAATTAAAAATGAATAGTAAGTCAGAATACAGTTGTTAATTAAATTGTTCATAAATGCAATTTTTAAAGTTAACCTGGGAACATTCCCAGCTGGTCATGTGATAAATGATGCACACTTAAGAGAATTTGCAATAAGTCCTCTTCACATGATGTAGAATTTATTTGAATGATTTGTAGGATAACATAGAAAAGGAGTATATAATAAAGATAAGATGGGGTGCACTCTGCAACACAGCAAAAAGTATTTTGTGTGAGACAACAGATTCATTGACTATCAAAATTCTTTGCCCAAAGGGATTTGATATAGGATGAGGCAAAATTTTCAAATGCAGTCAATTAGTTAAATATGTCCTATTTATTCTCCTTATAGAAAAGCTTGCAATTATGTGTTGCACTATTTTTTCAGGCTGTAGAATGCTTTTATTGACTTGCTATTGGGATAACCAAAAACTAAACTTAATTAAATAATTACAGTTTTAAATTCTCTTGGCTAAACACTGCTATATCAATTAGGCAAAAACCTGATTCAACAGATGGACGTCCCCCTCCCCCCATTCTGAAGGCAAAACAGAATCTGGCTTCAGAGACTAGAAAGAACATTTCAAAGGCATGAACTACCTCTTGTCCCTTGGAGTTCTGCCTCCCTCCAGGGACCATTAGCAGCCCAGCTGGTTTTCAACTGCCCTAAAGATATAGTTTTAATTGGTTTGTATTTGCATTAGGTGAATTCTTGGAGCTCAATAAATGTTAAACTATCTACTAGGATCCGATGGAGGGAAATCTATGAAAAGAAAATGAGTCATTGTTTTCACCATTACCAACCATCATTCACCTAAGTTTACCTTTCTCTTTTCATGTAACTTAGTAACCCACTCAGTGCCCATTGTGGAGGTACCTGGATGCATTGAACTTTTTAAAATTTCTGACAGCTTTTTCATTACAATATCTGTTTTCAATAGATAGGTTAATAGTGCCATTTAGATTTGTGACAAACTTAGGTTTTTGGATACTAAGAAGTCCAGTCTTTCATTTTCATAACATTTAATTTGAATTGATTTATCCTACTTTGATCAAAACATATAAAGAAGAAATTAAATTCACATGGATTCTCATACATATATCAGAACAAGTAAGCCAAGGGATAACTAAAATTACATGCCTATTTTGCAAGTATTTTCTTTTCTTTTTATAAATGTTTTCATACAAAAACATTATTACTTTATCCTGAAAATTGATTGGTATTTTATAGTTATCTGCTTCTTTTAGAGTAGCAAAGAGAAAAATTAGATATTAATCTGTCTCTGTAATGATTTTCTCATCATTTCCTCTAGTCTTAGAGAAAGAGGGTGTTGTTCCTATTCTTAAAAGCTAGATGTTTCATTGCATTACTTTTCTTTATTGGGGATGGCATTTTCAAGAGTGAATTAGAGTGAAGACATTGGTTTGACCTTAAATCTGCTACTAGATACACCTTGATCTTGAGCAAGTCTTCATATCTTTGCCTTGCTTTCCTTACATATAAAATCAGGAAGAGAATTAAACTAGATAACCCCTAGTTTCCCTTTTGATTCAAGTTCAGATTCCATTTTTTTTAATGGATTCATGTTTCTTACTTTATATTTCTTCATTAGCATCTTCTGTTTTTCTCTTCTTCCAAAACAAACAAGTCTCCCTTATGAAAAAAAAAATCCAGTTCTACTCTTCTATATAAGCTCCTAGGTGGTATAATGCAATGAGTTTAAATTTTTAGTTAGGAAGACCTGAATTTACTAGTTGTTTGACCTTAAGGAAGCCACCTAACTTCACTCAGCCTCAGTTTCTTTATGTGTAAAACTGTGATAATAATAGAATCTACTGTGGAGGGTTATTTTGATGATCAAAAGAAACAACACATGTAAAGTCTTTTGAAAAGTGGAAATCCCTATGTAATGACTAGCTAATAATATTCTACCTCTTCCTTTCCCTCAATTTTACTTCCAAATTACTCCATGTTCCAGATCCTCTTTCCTTGAGTCAAGCTTCTCTCTATTTAGGCACCCTACTGGACAGACTTTCTTTAATGCACTCAGGAATTTTCTGTTTCTGAAATTTTAGCTGCAAATTGATACCATCTCCCAGTTATTAAAATTTTCTATTCTATTGTTTTGACATATCACAAAATCTGTCATTTCTTCCTACATGTCAAATAAATTATTTTGCTTCTTTTATCCACTTCTTTTCTTCCAGTCCCTCAACTGTAGATGTCTTTTAGCCTCAGACTTTATAGGGCTTTCCACTTTACTGTCTTTCTTATTGATCCCCATATTCTCCTGACCTCAATTGTGATGGTAACTCAAAATCTCTAGTTCTGTGGTGTCTTTCAAACTGTTTTGTATCTCAAGTTGACTCGCACTTATTTCTGAAAATAAGCCATTAATTTCATCTCCTAAAACCAACTCATCATCCCAAATTATCTATTTTGGATTTAATGTGGTATAATAGAAAGAACGCTGCAATATAAAATTGAAAATGCAGCATTTTAATTTGTGCTTTCAATACTTTCTAGTCATGCATAAATTTTATTTTTCTGAGTCTTAGTTTCCTTATTTGAGAAATATATTGAAAATATGTGACATGTAAAAGATACCAGTAATGAAGATCAAAGGGGGAATTATATATGAAATTACTTTAATATAAAACACCATATAAATATATATTTAAAAGACTACTTATAGTAGTTATAGGAGTTATACAGGAGTTATTAAAAGGCAGCATTTACTCCCCCACATAAAGGTATGAGACTGTGTCTTTTCATCTTCTTATTCCTAAAATATCTAGTACAATACTTTGCATATTCAAGACACTCAATTGTTTGTAAAATGTTAATTTGTTAATCTTTTAGTTATTTGGGCTCAAAATTTTGGTGTTATTATTGACACAGAAAGATTGTAGATAAACCACTGGGTTTGAAGTCAACATGACCTGAGGTACAACATGACCTGAGGTGAACTTTGCTTTAGGTATTTACTAGCTACGTGACCCTAAATTTTTTTTTCAATTTTCAGCCTTTTCCCTCAATGATAATATTGGGCTGAATAATCTGTATGATCCCTTCCAACTCAAATTCTATGATCCTATAATCCCTGTGCTTTCTTTACTCAGTGAGGCATTAAGTCTCCTCAATTCTTAATTTGAAATGTTTCTATTCCTTTCTCCTTGCTACCATTTTTGTCTACTTCTCATAATCTCATATATGGACACTGATTGATGCTAATCTGACATTGATTTGTAGAATGGATTTAAATTTTCCAAAGACAGATCAATTTTCCTGATCAAACAGACATTTTTCATGGTTTCCTATTTTCCAATGGTACTGAAAACCAAGCCCCTCTCCCAGTTTTCTTGGCATAATCTGATTACCTATCAGACTTCAAGCAATCCAATATATGTTAACATCAGCATTCACTTTTGTGAAATCTTGTATTCTGATTTTTTTATCTGTCTCCCTTTCCCTGCATCCTTAGACAACAAGCAATCCACTATAGGTTAAATATGTGGAATTCTTCAAAACATATGTCCATATGTTATATTCTGCTAGAAAAATCAGATCAAAAGGTGAAAAAATGAGAAAGAAAAAAACAAAAACAAAAACAAAAACAAAAACAAGCAAACAATATCACTACCAAAAAGGTGAAAATACCATCATGCTTTGATCTTCATTCAGTCTCCATAGTTTTCTGTCCAGATGTGAATAGCTCTTTCCATCGCAAAGATCCAAAAGACCCAAATTCATCACATTTGATCAGTATACAATCTTGTTGTTGCTGTGTATAATGTTCTCTTGATTTTGCTCACTTTGCTTATCACTCATGCTATTATTTTTGAAAATACAACCATGAAAATCATTGCAAGTTATATTAATAATAAATCTTCAATGTCACCTACTAAGTTATTGATAGAAAAATGTGAAATGAATGAAATATCATTGAAACAAATTAAAATGTTTCTACAAAATCCTAATTGATCTAAATCAATTGCCATATGAAGAGAAAACAAGAGTTTACTACTCATCATGTTGCTGAGATTAAATGTCTTTCAAAATATAAGCTCACTGACAAAATTTTACAGAGAAATGCAAATAATTATGAATTCTTTTGTCTCATACAATATGGAAGAATAAAAGGAGAGGTTAAAGAAGTTTAGTTAAAGAAGAAATAAGAAAAGCAAATTGAAGGATGAAACTAAATATAACTAACAAATAGAAAATGGGAAAGATCTGTAAAGATTGTTTTCCATAATGAATTTAAAAAAATAACTAAGGGCATTGTAACTAGCACATTTATAATCTAAAATTATAGTTGATATCCTGCTAGAAGCAACAGAAATGGGTATAAAGAAAACCAGAATTGGAAAAAAATCAGCAGAGTATGTGAAATTCCATGCTTATGGTTACATAATTTGAAGTGGATCAAAAGAATGGATTCTCAAGAGATTTAAAAATGAGAGAGTAAAAAGTAACAAAAAGTCTAATTTCTCATGTATACAAAAAAGTTTTATTGGAGTAACATATATAGCAATCATGACCCTTCCTGGTGCTTCTATGAAGAACAGGTGAACTTTACAAATGGTCTTCTATACAACTTTACAATGACATAATTGACTGAAAAATGTAAAAGATACAAAATCTCACTATTCTTATATGTTTGCAGACTACCAGAAACATGACACAATGGAACAAAAGTCTGCTTTTAAAAATTCTTCAAAAGTGGTTTTATATGTATATGCCAAAATCAAACTTATCTAAAATATGTAACAGGCATAAAATTTTACCTTTTCATTGAATTACAGAAAAGAGGAAAAGTATGGAGACTAAATGAAGCAGACTAAATGAAACTTATAGATCGTGGCATAGCCCCAGACATTCTTGTTCAGAAAATTACTTTATTTTGATTTCCTCATAACCCTGGAGAGGTGCTTTCTCCTAAATGAGGTCCACAGTCACTAAAGAGACTTTGACCTAACTAAACACAGAATAACAGTGTGAAAAATAAAGCACTGCATAGGAAAGTAGTAATATGTAGGTACAATTTATACTTCAGAAATTTATTAGCTATGTGAATTTTATCGAAACCATTATTAAAAAGAAAATGGTGATGATGATAACATTTAAATAGTTATTTACTGATACTTCATTTGATTACTTAAATAATCCCAGGAGTCAGGGTCTATTATTACCCCTATATTAAAGATGATAATCAAGATAGATAGAAATCATATGATTATCTAGGTTACAAAATAAGTGTTTATAAGATGCTGGATTTCAACATAAATCTTCCTGACTCCAGATCCAGTGCTCCATCCATTCTACTACCTTTATTTGTATGAAATCTGTAAAATAAGTAAGTTGGTCTTGATGATTTTTAATATCTCCTCCATTTCTATCTCTGATCCTATGTTCTGAAAATTGATAAATAATTCCATAGTCCAGAGTAGACTATGAATTTGAATCGAAAACCCATTGAACCAGTGTATGAAAACAAGTATCTTGCACAGCTGTCACAAATTGGCAATGAGTGGTCCTAGAATTCCACAGACTAAATGGATTGGGTGGGATTGCCTTTCAGAATTAGTATAGTAATTTTCAATGAAAGCTTTCTAAACTTCTTGAAATAAAGACTTACCTTTTTATTTTTTTTAGAACTCCAATATTATTCTGTTTACATTTTATTCTCAGTGAGTCATGGAATATTACAATCTACTAAGAACTAGAATTGAAGATTTCCCAAAGGGCAAGGAAGAGTAGAAGGGTGGGTGTGAACAGATTGCAAAACATTAAAAAAAAAAATTGCACAGCAGAAGTAACAAAAATGCCATTAGATAAATAAATGCATGACGGGTGGGGGGGAGGGGGGGCAAGATAGAGTTTGGTCACATAGCAAAAATATCCATGCAATGTTAAGAAACTGTGAAAAAAGACCTCTGGCTCACTATATGTAGTATAATTATGACAAACTATAAATGGTCTCACGAGATGGGCAGACATGGAATGGTTGCAATATTAATCATTAAAGGGAATAGAAACTTGGATGTGATAATGGAACCATTAGAGTAATTTTTAAGTGAGGATTTCAAAGCACTCTACCAGCATGACAATATAACTTCATATATGTTGATAAAGGTAAAATTATCTCAAATTAATAAATGAAGTAACTAAAAAGGAAAAAAAAAAACCTTAGCTTTTTTTCCCCATTAGATTCATTGAAAATGGCCCTATATTTCCTCATAGATAACCCTTTTTATTTAAGTTGATTGCATAAAAACAAGAGGAATATACTAGCCTTAAAATATTTTTCTAAAGTTTCTTTAGGAATACTATTATCTAACTATTCAACTACTCAGCAGACAGAGAGTACCATCTATTCATTGATAATTCAGCTAATCTTATCTTAAAAGAGGGCAACATCTGCCCTTCCTCTCTGACTTGGGTAAAAAACGTTTTGGATGACAGAGGTGAACATCTTGCCAACAATTGTAAAAATAATAATTTTTTTTTGTTAACAGTGTAATATGTAACGGTGATCCTTTCTTTTCAGAAATTCCTGCTACAACCACTGAGGCATAAATACAAATGATACAACAGGTTAGCTTTTCTACATCTTGATATTAAACTTTGACTTTTAAAAAATGATCTGGATGCTATTTAGGTCATTAACACAGAGGTGACATATTTATTATATAATGCATATTATGTTATTAATATTTGAATAATAGCTTAATTACTGGAGCAAATTAAACTAATAAAGTTGTGCAAAAGAAATTGTATAATCACTGAATTGTCCATATTTGAGATAGTGGGAAGCAAATCAAATTAAAAATGAAAACACTCAAATGCAAGTTTCATTAGTTTGCTGCAAATTGGGGATGTATCTTCACCTCCCTTAAATTTCAATTTCCTTCTTTCCAAAGGAAGGTAGATTGGATTAGATATCTTCTAAGGACCATTCACATTCTATGTTCTATTACTTTATTACTCTAGTCCAACTTCTTCATATTTCAGACAGGGAAATTAGGACATGTGACTAAGTTTCAGCTACAGAATTTTTTTTAAGTAAATTCAGATATAAGATTCTATATATGCATTATGTGTCTTCCAACATTAGGTGGTACAGTGGATAGAGCATAGAGCTTGAAATCAGGAAGGCTCCCCTAGGAAAATCATTTAACCTTTCTTGCCTGAGTTCCTCATCTGTAAAATAAGCTTGAGAAGGAAAGGAAAACCCCCTCCAGTATCTTTGCTAATAAAGTACCAAAATTATGTCATCAAAGGACTTAATGGCAAATTTCCAAATATTAAATTATATTTATAAATCATGGGATCTATTTTGTAGAACTAAATCAAAAAGGTCTTAGCCATTAAGAAGAAGATAGACCAAAAAGCAATGATGATGATGGTGGTGGTAAGTATGATGATGATTTGAATGACTCACAATCGTTAGCAACATAAGCAAAACATTATTTGCTATGTCATTGTATGTATTGATTTTATAGATGAACTCCAAAGATCCAAGATTTTTCCACTTGAAATTTTTGGTGTACAGTCATGATAACCTCAAGTAAGTCTGTCTTACCTTAAATTTTCATTATTTTGTCAGTTTCAATAGAAGCAACCATTTCTGTGTCCAAACTCCAAAATATCATAGCTTCATCTGTTTTAGAGACTACTGACTTACACAGTTCTTTTTAGGAAATTCAAGTTGCCCATTAGTTGAAGAATGTCAGTGGAAACTGTGATGAAATGAATTTTCCTTCTAATCTCTTTTTACAGCTTTTTGGAATAAAAAGGAGTAGTAAAGGAAGAGAGAGGATAACTTTTTTACTTAGGAAATCTACTGCAAAATTGAAGGAATATGAAAGGTTTGTATGTGAGAACATCTGGAGAAAGCAACGACCTTTTAAAATCATCCATTACTGACTCTTTATACTTTCCTTTGCCTTGGGCTTACCATGGGCTCCTTCTTCCCCTTTGCTCTCAGAGTTCCCTTGGCACCTTGGAAATCTATTTATGCGGATTGCTAAACTAAAGCTACCCATAGAAGTTCAAGAAAAGAGAAAATTTGAAGTAAAGGACCAAAAATGGTAAGACAGATTGTTCCCTTGTCAAGTTCCCTTGGGGTTCTGCTGCCTGTGAATAGGGAGAAAAAAAAGAAAAGAAAAAGAAAAAAGAAAATTATCACTTAAGAAGATTGCTCTCTTCCAGGGCAGTGTTTGCCCTAGAATATACATTTTCTCCTCTTCCTAAATTAGGACCACACACACAAAAAACTAAAAATTAATCTGCATTCTGACCTCTATACATACAAAAATGGAGTTTTGCATAACAGTATATATACTAGAACGATTCTTCATCTTCTGGTCCTATAGTTTACCAGTTTCAACTCTTCCCAGTTTCTCTATAATATTTAATTCTTTCAACTAAGGTAGGAATTAGAAGCAGGGTCGGGAATGTGAAAAAAAGTGTACCAGGGAATGATAGATTCAGGCACGTTTCCTTTAATCTCTTTGCCAAGTGAAGAAATCCACTCCAGGTTTTTCATTCCGCTCGGCCTCTGTATTCCGGCTATGCAATGTGTAGCACGTTTCTCTCTCTCTCTCCTCTCTCTCGCCTTCTTTCTCCCTCCCTCTCTCACACAGTGTCTCCAGGATTTCTCTCTTCCTATTTCAGGAGGGCTCTCACAGACTCGGGCAGCCTGTGCGAAGCTGAGCTTCCCCTGGATCCTGTATATACACAACACATACTCACACGCACTCACCCCAACAAGAACTATACGCACCGCGCACAGACCCGCTCACTCCAGTCTCTCCATCCTCCCCTCACGCCGAGGCAACGCGCGGTTCCCACCTTCACTCTCCCACGGGCAAAGCCGGCTCGTGGGGAGTCCGGATTTCTGCCTCTCGGGAACTCGGATCGCAGCCTCGAACCCCTTATGCCTTTCCCCCCTTCTCTCTTTTTTTCTTTTGGTTTTGGGGGATAGAAGAAAAAGGCGACTGCTTTCCCAGACAGCCTTGGTTGGCTGGCTTGCCATCTTCCATCTGGCTTATAAAAGTTTGCTGAGAGCAGTGCAAGAGGTCTGGGTTGCTCATCCCCTCCACTGGCGGCGGGGGGTGGGGGTGGGCAAGGGGATAGGGAGGTGGGGGGAGGGCACTGCTAGCTCCGGAGGCATCCCGACGTTTGGGACAAGGTGAAGACGGTGCCGGACCTGGGATTTTATTTACTGAGCTGGATTTGCATGCTACACCATGCCTTCTCGGATCGGGGCTCTGCTTTTCTTTTTCACCGGGCTGCAGCTATCACTTTCAGTCGAGGCGGATGTTAAAGCTCGTAGCTGCAGTGAGGTCAGGCAAGCTTATAGTGCCAAAGGATTCAGCCTGGTCAATATACCCTACCAGGAAATAGCAGGTAAGTGCTGGCGGGGAAAGGGGGCAAAGGAAGCCTGGAAGGGGGCTGGGTCTAGCCGGCGCGATCCTGTCCCTGGTCCCTGTTCTCCCTTCCTTCTCCCCTGTTGCTGAGTTGAAAGTGTTCACTTTCTGCTGAGCCTTTTTCCTCTCGAACTCCCGGAGCCCCCAAAAGGCGGCGGGGCTGCTCCTGCTAGTTAGTTGGGTCTCCAAGCTACCTCATTGTGTGCACATGCTCCCGAGTCTCACCCCGCACCCCGCATCCCCTCCCCACCCCCTTCTCCTCTCCCCGCTCTTTCTTCATTGTTGGTCATCTTCGGGCGCGAGACGGGGGACTAGTGCGCGGTGGCAAGACGAAGGATGTCAGTCACATTTCTCTGGGGGCGGAGGCCAAACCCGAGCGACTGCCGCGCCACACTGGGTTCTGAACTAGCATCTTGGAGTCCGGGCTGCCTTCGCCTGGGCAAACTTATTAGAACTACTGCTGCTGCTGCTAGTGCTGCTTTGCAGGAACCACAGTCTCGGTGGCGCCTTTCCCTACTCCTAGGTCTCCGCGATGCCTGGGATTGGGGCCGAGGAAAGATGCACAAGGTCTACCCTCAGTACTCATACTCTTTCCCTGCCTTTTATACACATATGTCACTGCTCTTTTTCCCTCAGAGAAGGGAGTCCAAAGGTTCCTGGGACCGGGGTACAGGAGAGGTAGGGTTGAGAAAGAGCGTACTCGCTGTTCTCCTGGCGGAGAGTGGAATGTTGTCCACTAGGGACTCCCGGCGCCCAGCCCCCCGAGACTGCCGGATGTCTGCAGTTTGGGGTTTCATTTTTTGGGGGGGAGATTTCTTAATGGAGTATCTGTTTCAGATCTTGGGCGGGATTTTGCCTGAATGTTTCTTTATGTTTTCTCCGATTGCGGTTGGTCGCTCGTGGTTAGGAAACACCCCAGCCACCCTCAGACCTGGCTCCGCACTGTAACGTGGGCACTCTCAGTCTTTCCTTGCTTTCCAACATGTAGGAAAAGAGAGCGAACTTACTGTTGTGGGCAGCTGCAGTTTTTGTTTTTGTTTTTTTCAGTGGGGGAGAGATGTAGCTTTCCGCCTCCCGACAGAACCAGTCTCCCTGCCTTGCAGATTTCTCCACTGGGAGCTTGTTTATATCCCCTGTGCCTTTACAGAGCCATGTGTAACACATAGGTTCAAACAACTTGATCTGCATGCGTGCGTGTATTTTCCGGCTCTTAGCTCCAACCAAATCCGTGCATCTCCGGGGCTCTGTGAATGAAACGTGTCGGGGAGAGATAATCCTTTGGCTGGGAACAGAGCTGAGAGGGAGAAAAAGAGGGAGAGGCCAGGAGATGCTTGGGGAGGTGCAGTGGAGGCGCGGGCTGCTCAAATTGGTCAACTCTAGTCCTCAGTGACCTCGAAAGGGAGAATGAGGGAAGTCTTGATATTTGGCCAACGGCCTCTCCTAGTTTTACACACCAAGAACTGGGCGACTACGGGAAATCAATTTCAAATTGCTCATTTGAAAAGAGGGAAAACTCCCCTGTTTTCATTCCTCTTAGAACTGATTGATGCCCTATTATTATGGTTTTCATAGATTTAGTTGCATGAACGTTTCAGCCTCTCACCTAAATGAGCAAATTTATGCCAATTTCAGCACTTCAAAAAGGTGCCAATACATCAAGCTTGACGCCTTGGTTCATTATACAGAGTAAACCTTTACTAATTCAAAGCTAGAACTTGTGGTGACTCAGGAGGCTGCTTTCTAATTCCCAGTCACTCCTTCACTCTTCCTTAGAACCCCTAATTTGTTAATGAATGAATGAAAAGCTACTGTCCCCTTGAGTCCCAGCTCCTTAAGTTTCCTAGTTCTACTTTCCCTTTGTTTACTGTTATTTCATTCTTTTTAATTAATTGATAAGAATCAGTTTATTTCCCGCTTTTAAATCACAAGGAATGAATTCAAACTTTTAAGACTTGAAACATTTGTGTCTCTTCTAAGAACTTTTCCCTTTCTAGTTATGTTTTTCCTAACTATGCTTTTATACATATATTTCTGCATGTGAATTGAGAATATGATGTTTTCAAAGAAGATGTTCTAGCATTTAAAAACTGCTTCTGTGTCCTGAAGTGGATAATGAGAGACTGAGGGACTCAGGAATGCAGCTCATTCCCACCAGAATGCAAATCTACTTAACAGTAGTAGAGACCGGATTAACAGAGTCAATAATTCCCATAGCCATCCTTAACCAAGTGGAATGTTGAAAACTTCCAGTGGTTAATATAAATAGGTCAGTAAATTGTTAACACCAAAGGTTTCTTTTTTAGTTTTTTTCATCCCTTTATAGTTACTTGCTAATTGGCCATGGGTTTCTAGAATGTGTAGACTCTTGTTAAACTCTCAAACTTTCTAGGACTCTAAGTGCATTGTTTATTTTTTTTTCCCCCCTTAAAGCTGCTGTCCTTTGATGATAGTGGACATAATCACTGTCAGGTCATTGTAGGGTCAGAGGCACATTTGATAAGAAAACAAATGCATGGAAAATAACTGCATTTTAAGCTAATTTCTTTTACATGTTGTAGAATGCTTTTATAATAATTACTTAGGAAAGATGTCCTAGTATTAAATGGACACTGGTTCTTTGTTGCCAGATTCAGTTTTATAAACCCTTAGATATTGTTCTCTTTTTTTAAAAAACCCTTTTTTCTTTTTCTCATTTGAATGAATGTTAATGGTTTGTTTAGTGGAACAATATATGCATTATAATACTAATATGAGGCACATTGAATGGAGTCCCTGTCATTTTAGGTATTTGAGTATCTGCCTCTTTTAAAAAAAATGTAGATAGTTTGCTTAGTAATATAGCTGAAAAGTACTAAATCTATTACTTATGGTTATTTTGACATTTATGAAAGTTTCACATAGAATTCACAATTGTAAAATAGTGTTGCCCTTTTCTCTCTGCAACATGAGAATTTTCTTCAAACTGAACAGATGAGGGATAGTGTTGGGTAGTGTAACAAGTTATACTTTCATAGAATCTTTGGCACAGAGAAGACCTACAGGGATAAATGTATCCTATTCATCTTCATCCAGGATAACAGTTAAATCACCTATGATGAATTAGAATCCATTCATTTTTTAGGCTTTTAGGCTAGAATTGAGTCTGCATTTAAAATTAAACCATTCATAATTCACTAATTTCCTTGTCTAATCTTTAGGGAAATTGTCATCTTGTTGAACCCAAATTCTTTAGCTTTCCATATACTGTTCTCAAAGTTTTCTTCCAACCTGTCTCCTTCAACATTTTAAATAACTATATTTTCTATATTGGCTTTATTTTTCCATCCATTTATCATTTTGGAAGTTCTAATTTGATCCTTCTTTAATAATGGACCCCAAATTGACAATAAGAGTCTGCAAAGTTCTGTTTATATTGTCACTGTCATGTTATTTTGGGTTTCTTAGTTTATGATTTTAGGCTTCTCAGTATCAAAAATTTTGTTTGTTGATTTGTCTCCTCCCTTTCCCTCCTTCATCAGTACTCTGTTTCTGTCTCATGATCACCTAATGAAGTTTGTGGGCTATTTTTTGTGGTAATATGTATGCATATCTAATTTATCATTGTGTGTTCCATAACATAGTCCCCTAAGTAGTTAAGAGCATAATAAATATTTGCTGAATAAATAAATACATAATAAAATTTTACTTACCTTTTTTTGGTCCACTTTATTATTCTTTACTATTTATATTATCTTGCACTTGGGCCTTCTTGACTACTTCTAAAGATAACTATTAATTCTGAGTTTATCTTCTAAGGTATAAACCACAGATTGACTCCAAATGCTTCAGTTGTGCATTTTCCTCATTCTTACATGATCTAAATGTGTGCCATGAAAAAGAGATCAAAAGCCTGAATAGATAAAGCCAAGTAGTGTGCATCTGTGGCTTTTCTTTAATCTATTGGCTCTTTCCATTTGTTAAAGGGTTTTGGATTAGTCTGATATAATTTATTCTTTAGGAGGTGATATAAAAAGTTGAGGGGAGAGAGGAAGAGCTCATTTCATAGAGCTGCACAAAATCAATACATTTTGAGTTAGTTCTCTGCTTCAAATGTTAATTTTTTAAGTTGTCACTTCCTAACTAAGTTCTTAGTTCCTATCCTACCTTTCTCCTTTCTTTTAAGACCCAACAGTAAAATCATTTCTCTCTTATGGTTTTGAGTGTCATATGTTATTTACCTTCCCCTCTCAGAGTATTCTTATCAAATATATCTATATTTACATAGATATATAGCTGGATCTTTCTATCTATAGGCCTATCTTTATATTTTTTTATGTTGTTTACAAATGGCATCTTATTTGATGCTTTGGCTTTGATGATATTTGTACATCCAATATATACTTCCTTAGTAATTTGTCCTATGTTATATTTTCCTGAAGGAACCACTTATTTCACAACTTTTATTTAACAGAGATCCTTTAAAATTAACTATGTCCTTTAAAGACCTCATTTTAAGATAAACAGACACAGAAACAGTAATTTTGTGAATAAACAAAAGTGTGTGTATATATATGTGGTGTGTGTGTGTATTCTTATTCAAGAAATAATGAAATGCATGAAATTGAAGGAATTGTCTGGAGCATAGAAGTTTTAATAAAAGTTTACTTTTCAGTTAAACTCACAGAATTGCTATTTACAAGGTTGACTTTTTTTTCCCCCTCTCTCCTTAAAACACATCTTATCTCAGAAGAGTTCTAGCAGCTCAGCAAGGGTAATATTAGCTGCAATTTTGAATTTTTTTGTCAATTTAACTGAAATTTAAAACTAGTTTTGACCCGGGATTAGCTTTTTAAAAAGTTTACAGGCCTACATTTTGCCATTAGATAGCTTCATTCAAATCAATTCATAGAGTTTATACTAATTTGCATGTTCACTGTAATAGACAGTATCCCATTGGATGAGGTCTTAGTAGAAGTGTATAGATATTCAAAAGATTTTAGAGATCCTGTATAAGATTCTGTTTTGAAAATTAATAAATAAAGCAATAATACTTTACAGAGAAAATTAATAAAGCAATAATTCTTTACTTTTTATACATTTTATCTTTTTCAATTTGTTTTTTCTTTTTGTCTAATGTAGTGTTCTTTAGTTTATTTTCCAAAGGACTTTTCTAATACCAAATTTTTATTGACTACCAGTACTTTTCTATATTTTGTGGAGTATTGTGGATTATGGAATTGTGGAATGGAAGAAGCTTGCTTGACTTGAATTCTGAGGTAAGAACTAGGAACAATAAATGGAAGGTCTGGAAAGGTAGACATAAGACCATTCCTTTTTAGACTCCCTTAAATTAAGGAAATTTCTTCTTTATAATTCTCTGGAGTTACATCTTAGGGAGGTAAGTGAGGTTAGGTTTCAAAATCACTGTATAAAAATCACATATAGCTAAAATTATCTTTAAAGGTTTCTTTTAAAAGGCTAGTTTTTAAATTCATTGTTATTTGAAAAATTTCCCACTTTGACGAGAGTTTTGAGCAATACATAGTTTTGAGCAAAAGAGCAAAACTTTTCTTGCAAAGTTTTGATATTATTAGGCAAAGGAGTATGGTTCATATCTTGCAACCCCAAAATTTAGTACCTTTTCAATTCTCACCACATTCAATCATGTTAGAAATGTCATCACTCACTCATTCACTTGGAACTTAACTCATGGGGGAACATTTCTCTCTGTGATCAAAGCATAACACTGGAGAGGATGAAAAGTTGAAGAACAAGGGGTTAAGCTAAGTAATACCTTCAAAACAAACAGCAATCTTTCAGCTCTACTTTTTTTTTTTTTTTTGTCCTTTCCTCATGGAAGGAAACAGCAGCCTAAGTTCTTTTCCATGAGAAGGGAAGGTTCACAAATGCTTACCATTTTTTCCATCATAAAAGTTCCAGCTGAGGCCACAGTAAAGGGAATCTCTGTGTGGGCAGGAAATACAAATCCTCATAGTAGGAGTGTGATCAGAACTGTGAACTCATATTAAGAAAAAAGAAAAGTTAAGGGACCTGGTGATTTTCCCAGGTGGCTGAGATCTAGGGATGTCAGTTCCTTTACTTGGGTTGCTTTGCTCTTGGAGCATTATCAAGAAAGAGGAAGGAAAGGAGGGGGTAATCCCAGCATTGAGATATCATTGGTTGTGTGAGCCATAAATCTAGGGAGCCTCATAACTTGATTTCCCCAAGTTAAATCTGTATTTAGAGAGCTGGTCTGCCTCTGTATGACTGGCACCCATTTGTTTGATTCCACCTTCCAGAAAAATATAAACTATATCTGGACAAGTCTTTTAATTATTTGAAGAAAGTTGTGATATATCTTCTAATTATTTTCTTTTTTAGGTTAAGTATTCTTGATTCCTGCAATTCTGACTTACCTAATATTGTTTTGAGTCTTCTTCTCTTTAAGCAGTAAATTGCAGTGTTAACTATAAACATTTGCCTGGGTTTTTAACTTAATATCCCTATGGACAGATTTCAGGAGGTCTTGGAACTTGGGAAAACTGTTATTTTCATTGACTTCTAACTGAAATTTAGTTTTTCGTTCAATTAAAAAATATTCAAGTTTCACCTCTCAGTGGATTCCATAAAAGAAAGAGGTTAAGAATCCCTCAGATAAATGAAAGAAAGAATGAAAAAAAAAATTTCAAGCATTGTACTGTGTGCTATAGAGAGTACAGATAGAAAAATAGAAAAACAAAGAAAAAAAAAGAAATGACCCCTTTTCTTAATGAACTCAAATTCTAATATGGGGAGAAGTAATATATGTGAATAGTTGTCTTCAGGTGGGATGGGAAGGCATGGTGGATCTAGGAGTTTATAACAGGATAAGTGGTAAGAGCTGGAGGTCTGAATGGTGTTATTGCAGAGCAGGTGGCAATGCTCTAGAAATACCTGGAGTAGGAGATTTCAGAGGGGAAAAATTAATGTGAACTAGAGTTGTTGGGAGACTATGAAAGAGATAGGACTTGACAAAATCCTAGAATATCTGAATTAGAAAGCAATTTCAGAGGCTTTCTTGGCCAACTTTTTCTCATCCAGAATTCATTAAAAAATTTCTGGTAAGGGGCAAACCACTACTAAATTAGCTGTACTCCACTTTGTACAGAATATATACATACGTGTGTGTGTGTATAAAATATGTTTGCACACATATATTGTATATATACATTCTCAATATGTACATATGTGACACGAACATCAATAGATGACACACCTATCCAAATAATATATAAGTTTTGTTTGTGAAATGGCATTAATCATATATGCCTGTACATTGCATAATAATTCATATTGATTATTGTATACTTTCAAATATTAAATTAAATGACTTTATTAAATCTGAATTAATGATTGGGACTAATTGAATGAAACAGTAAATCTGAAACATATAATGGAAAATCACAGCAACATCAGATAAATAGAGATAAAATAAAGCAAACATCATTTTTAATATTCATTGCTGGTTCCAATTAAAATCGATTTGAAGAGAAGAGAATGACAGAATTATTAGATAAATACAATGTAGGTGTCATTTGTAGTTTTCATTTACTCCTGTTACTTTGAATCTAATTGGCAATAATAATGGACATCAGCTAAATGAGGGAGGCAGCTAAGTCAACTTCTTTGTTCATCTAGGCACAACACCTTTCTGTGGGGTAAAAAAGGTGAAAGTAGAAGTTAGAGGTTAGAGTGGTAAGGATTGGGGGAAAGATGACATCACCAAAATTAACATATATTTAATATCATTGCCTCAGCCTATACCTTGTAAAGATGTATTTGAACATACCTATTCTACTTAGACTAATTGCCCCAGGGCATCATAATGTTGAAATCTGGTTTAATGATTTTTGTTTTATGAAATTCTAAATATCATCCCAAGGAATCATTCAGGGCATGGACCATTCAGATGTAAGGTTGTAGCATACACTCACATACATATACACATACATATTTATTTATACATATAAACACATATATAGACACATGTAAAAATACAAATACATCTATATGAGATACATATGTATGTTTATGGTAGGAATGTGTGTGTACTGTTTTCCCCACTTAGAACAATAGTGGTAGGCATTGAAAAATGAATGTTGAATTATATTGGATTATTATTATATGGATTGAGGAATCAGCTCCGTGTTGCTAACAGGGCAAGACATAGTCAATATCCTACCTCTTAATGGGAGGATGAGAAGAACTTTTACAAAAGAGCTACATAACTTTCATAATGCTTATAATATAGAGAGTATGACTTTGCTTCAAAACCTCAAGAGATGTAGCACATAGAACAAGAGATGACCTGACCAGACAAAAACTTAAGGGAAGATGTCTCTTGTATATATTTTTTTTCCATTTTGTAGCTTTCGTAGCTGTCTCTTTTCCATTTGTAGCTTTATTCCCTTCAACTTACATCATATTTGCTTTTAGCTTTCAACTCAATGCTTTTTCCCTTTATAATAATTTTGATCCTAGAAAAGATATCTTTCCCAGCTAGTACTTCTTGGGATTGTGAAGCATGTGATCCATAGACTGGTGTAACGGGCTGAAGGTTATTCAGTAAAACAGACATCTCTTTTCTCAAGGGAGAGTGGAGTTAGAGTTTGTGGAAGGTATTTCATAAGGATTTGCAAGCAAATGGCCTTCCAAGAAAATGCCTAATTCAGTATGAACATGTATGTTGTATAAATGAATATTTGTATAATATAATTTTACGATAATTATAAAAACACTAACAAATAGGTTTGATAAATGGGGAAGGTTTGGTCTGGGGAATGGGTTTAATGAGTTGAGACCACATATCATATATGATTAACTCTGAAACAAATAT
This sequence comes from Sminthopsis crassicaudata, assembly GCF_048593235.1. Taxonomy (NCBI): domain Eukaryota; kingdom Metazoa; phylum Chordata; class Mammalia; order Dasyuromorphia; family Dasyuridae; genus Sminthopsis; species Sminthopsis crassicaudata. The sequence continues at coordinate 146,058,956 of NC_133619.1, forward strand.
GAGAAGGAGAAAGATCTGTAACCAGGTCAGTTACGAGACTGACAGCATATTATTTGATGTTTCATCATCATCATTATCGTGTTTATCAAGTGTCAACCAACTTGACTAATGCTCTATTGCTGTATTAATGAGAGTACAATTATAGAAGTATCTTTACATAGACAAAACTCCATTCCACAGGATTATCCCTAACCACAGCCAGTCCTTTTAGAATTATATGCCATAAGTAAAAAAAAAGAATCATAATTATACAATAAAAGAGAACTGTCCCACTTATAAAACATATTTTACACTGAGAATAGATCATCTTCATGTATTTAGAAGACTTGGGTAAGGCTTAACCTTTCCTATCATTTAGCTCTGACTCATTTTCTTAAATATCTTTACTCACTAGATCGTGTGTGTGTGTGTGTGTGTGTGTGTGTTTGTGTGTGTACAAATACAAATAAGCACTTGGAAGACCTGGAAAGAAAAAGTAACAACTAATTTCAAATTATTATTTAGCTCTAACCCATTTTCTCAAATATCCACTTTTGCCCCCTGGATTCTTTATGTGTATGTGTGTGTGTGTGTGTGTACATATATACATAAGCACTTTGAGGACCTAGAAAGATTGATAATGAACTTAAAATTTTTATTCAATGTACTTGAAAATTTAATAAAACTTTAAAAAAGAATATATAAATGGAAAAATCACTATGTAAAAGCGTAGAGTATTTTTAAATATATGTCTTGGTTTTTCTTTGAGAAATAACTTTAAACTATTTGATTCAATTATAGATTATTTGTTTGTCACATTCCTTCAAAGCTCAATAACTTTGGAGTTTTGAAGGTTTCAAAAAATGTTTAAGATCTACTTAAAAAGGATTAACTCTTTTAAAACAGGGTTATTACAAATCCTTGAAGTCACTATTCCCACCTCTTCCAATGTGATAACTTAGACTGATAGCCTTGAGATTCATATTATAGTATACATTGTAGAAGTAAATATTTCTGAAGTAGAAAGTTGAAATATAAATGCACTAGTGATAAATGAAATGCTGGATTCCTGGATACCATATAGTTTTTTGTTACCTCTTTTCCTTGAACAGATTTGCAATGAATTCTACCTGGTAACATATTTCAAACTACTTTTACATTACCAAGTGCTAATGTGTTAAACTATTTTATTGCTCTTTTACTACACATTTCATTATGTAGTATCTTACTCAAACACTGTTTCAGAGACATAAGGGTATCAGGAAGCCAGAGAGGTCAAGCACCATGTTAAATGTATAGGCCATTCTTTTTATATGACTGTAATAAAGAATATGTTCATTTCATTTATATTACTACATGACTCTCATAAAATCCCAGCTTCAAGTTGAATATAAAATTGCTTGTAAAATGGTCCATCGTGTAGCAAATAATCAACAAATCTGTTTTCTGAGCAATCTCACTTTTAAATTACCACCTTTAATATCTTTTGAAATCCTTGAGGATTGCAGTATCACTTAGAAATCTCTTTGCCTTAAGTTCTTCATCAGAGTATACATATATGAAATTCATTTGTGCCAACCTACTCTCTACTTAATAAAGGAAAAAATGATTTAATAATTACTATTAAAGTTTACAATTGAAATAATAAACTTTGAGCATCAAATTCTTTTATGATGGTAAAATACCTAATTAGACTCATCATAAAAATTTAATTACATTTTTAAAGAATTAAAACTCTTTGTTGCCCCTCATATGTGATGTTAATGTATTTACAATGGGTATGGATTCTGCTTTTGGAATGAATGTTCAGTAATTTCAGGTCTACTTAATAAAATAGTAAAAAATTACTGATAATATAGTTTAAAGAAAAAAAGGTCCCATATTAGAAATGTCTTACTGGCTATAAAAATAAACTTTTCAATTTAAAGAGAGTAGTACTTATCCATCTATTCTTGTTGACATTGAAGAAGGATGATTTTGATTGTTCAGAATAGCAATCAAGATTGATTTTCCATACCAAAACCAGTATGTTATTGTTACCCACTATTTTTTCTTCCTTACTTCTAAAGAATAAAAAATCCTCTTTAAACTTTTAAATAAGACTTCACTTATAATTTTAGCCTTTAATTTTGAAACAAGTTTGCTGATAAAACCATTAGTCCTCAGAGATGTAGCTTGATTTCACTAAAATGCCCTTGTACTTCAAAAAAAAAGTTCAAAAAATGCTTCATTTCTTTGAAAGACTTTGAAACTGTTATTTTGGGGAAAATAAGTATTCCTCACAATTACTGTAATTTATAAGGAGAGAAGAAAAGACAAAGTCCAATACAGATTCTCCCCCCGTCCCCAATTCAGCATCTCTCAAAGGGAACTTAAGTTGATAATTCTGAGTTTAATACACAGTACTAGTCTCTTGTGAGCTAAGTTTGAAAAGTTTATTAATAGGACCCAAGTTGTTCCTAGATTCCCATTTACCTTTGGAGAAAACAGTGACTGCTCTCTTCTGGCAGGGACCGTGAATGTCCAGAAGGAGGCTCTCCTGCGTAACATCAATTGGAAGGTGCACTACCTTAGGCCACATTTTAGCCTGGTAACTGTGGAATTGATTTTCACGGCTCATGACAGAAGCTGTTTTCAGCCCATGAAAAGGAAGTAGCTGGGGCTGATACTTCTAACACAAACAGCAAATTGCTCCATGGATTTTGAGGTCTGTTACCTTAAGGTTCTAATGGCCTTTTAACAGTGTTTCCAGCTGAGCAGCAGATGTAAGGGATACTGAACATTGAGAGCTGCTTGGTTGGTGCTTTTCCCCCCTCCCTTTCTGAAAGAAGCACTTTTACAGCCATTGTGCTAATACGACATCTTTGAAACTATTCAGTCACACATATTAGGTTTGAAAATGAGAGAAAAAAATTCACATAAAAAAACCATTCTAGGCCAGTGTTTGAAATCTACTACCTGAATAAACTGTGTGTTCTCATATTGGATGATTTGTTTCTGGAAGCTTTATGATTATTTAGCATTATACTTTCACTATGACTATCTTTAGGCCCTTTTGGAGAAATCTGTGATTCATCTCAAAATTTCATCCTTCCTCTCATTTATGTCAGACTTTTCCATGACATTTTCTGGAACTCACTTGACAGCACAAATATTTTATAGTATCATATGAGGGGGAAATCATTTGAAGCCCTTCTAAAGATGGGAAATGTGAAATAGATATATTTAAAATCCAACTGATATTTATATGTATATATACATGTACATACATATCTATACACATTTATTTATATATGCATATATATATATATATATATATATATATATATAATTTTCTGGCTTCTGAAAAATATATGTTGAGCTGGATATTTTAATTGTAGATCAAACTATCCTTATTTACTATTTATGCTCTCTTTTGAGAGCAGGTAGTGATCCCCTCATGGGGAGCACAGATTTACAAAAATGCTGTATGTTTAAACTGTTTCAGTTTAAACTGAAATTATTAAAGCTGTGAATTAAAAAAAAAAAAAAAACAAACAATGACTTTCTTTATCTTACATCCCATCATTTCCTAAATTAGACAAACCATATTATAAAGTTTTTCATGATATATTGGAACTCTAGATATAGTTTATTAAATATGAAGTAATATTTGTATTTTATAATTTTAGTAATTATATATCATATTAATGTACAATTATTAATATAAATTATTACTTGTAAATAGTAATATAAATTTAATTACCTAATTAATATAGTTTTGGGGTGGGTAGGCAGTGCCATAGATAAAGAAATGGACTTGGAATCAGGAAAACCTAAATTCAAATCTATCTTTAGAAACATATTAGCTATGTGACTTTGAGAAAGTCCTGTTTGCCTTAGTTTCCTTATCTGTAAAATGAGCTGGAGAAGGAAATGGCAAAACACTTCCAATATTTGTGCCAAAAAATTCTCCAGAGTTGTAATAAAGAGTCAGATATGACTGAAAAAACTATTAAGAATAAAGTTTCATATTGTTATTCAGGATGAGAGAGCAAGAACTGAATAAGCTACATAATCATCTCACCTTCCTCAAAAATTTATCTCATTTATTTTGAATATATTTTGCTTACATTATTTATGTATATATTGATTTACATCATAGCATATAAATTCCTTGATGGCAGGATTAGATTATTTTATTTTTGTTTTTGTATCTCTAGCATCCAGAACTGTGCCTAGCTTATAGTTGTGTTTTGTTTTTCTCAGTATTGGCCTTATTGATGGCATTTCAGGTAAAAACTAACTCAAGGATTAAATTCTGGGTTTTTTTTCCTATTCCTTTCTCTTCTGTTCTTTCTCTTTCTTCCTCCCTCTCTTCCTCCCTCCCTTCCTCTCTCCCTTCCTTTATTCCTATCTTTCTTCTCCCTCCCTCCCTCCCTTCCTTCCTCCCTTTCTCCCTTCCTTCCTTTATTCCTACCTTTCTGGCTTCTTTCCTTTCTCCCTCCCTCCCTTTCTTTCTCCTCCTTCCTTCCTTCCTCCCTCCCTCCCTCTATCTCTTTCTTTCTTTATTCCTTCCCCCTCCTCCTCCTTCTTCCTGCCTTTCTGCCTTCCTTCTTTCTTTTTATTTTTTGCCTTCCTTCTTTTCTTTTCTTTTTTTTTTTTTTTCCACAGTTATATCCACCACAGTTCATATTTCTGAGTTGGGGGATAAATTGGTGAGGAGATATTTTCTTTTTGAGTATTATCTTGTACCAGATCAAAGTTTAATCTTTGTTAAACTTAAATATTTTTATGTTATTCATAATTACTTTTGAGGAGCCAGTTTTCTGCATATAAATCTTCATTCAAAATTCCTTGAGGTATAAGTTTTGAGGATCCATTAAAAGAACAAGATTTTGGCTCTATCACAAAACTTATATGCAGAAATACTTATGTGATGCTGTAACTATTTTTAAATACTCTTTTCCATTATTTTTTTCTCATTTTTTAATTGATCTTCATATCTTAACACATCAACATCCAATAAATCCAATATTCCACACACTGTTAGCAAGTCTTAAATCTGTTTTGATTGCAAAACATTCATTCTCAAAAGTCTTTAATGCTTCCCACTACTTGAACTCTAAAACCAGAATCCTTAGTTTGATATTCAAAGCTCTCAGCACTCTAACCAATTTATCTTTCTAATTGTATTCCAGAGTCTGGTATTGTCTCTTTTTTGTGATCGAATCAATTGAAAGTTTGTTTTTATTTTTTAAATTAAAGCTTTTTTTTCAAAATATATACATGGATAATCTTCAATATTCACCCTTGCAAAATTTTCCCCCTTCTAAATTTTGTATTCTAAATTTTTTCACTTCCTTTCCTCTACCCCCTCTCCTAGACAGCAAGTAATTCAATTTATGTTAACAAGTACAATACTTCTATACATATTTCTACAAATATCATGCTGCACAAGAAAAATCAGATCAAAAAGGAAAACAAAATGCAACAAAACAACAACAAAAAGTGAAATTACTGTTGTGATCCACCCTCAGTTCCCACAGTTTTCTCTTCCTTGTGATGACTCTCTTCATCACAAGACCATTGGAACTGGCCTGAATTATCTCATTGTTGAAGAGACCCATGTCCATCTGAATTGATCATAATATTAATTGATCATTGTTGCTATATATAGCAATCTCCTAGTTTTGCTCATTTCACTTAGTATCTTCATGTAAATCTCTCCAAGCCTTTTTGAAATCATCCTGCTGCTCATTTCTTATAGAATAATAATATTCCTCCCAATCCCTCTATTTTTGTCCGCCTCCATTTTTTATTTCCTTCACAGGCTAATTGTACACTATTTCAAAGTTAGATTCTTTTTGTACAGCAAAACAACTGTTTGGACATGTATACATATATTATATTTAATTTATAATTTAACATATTTAACATGTATTGGTCAACCTGCCATCTGGGGGGGGGAAGGGGGCATAAAATTGGAACAAAAGGTTTGGCAATTGTCATTGCTGTAAAATTACCCATGCATATATCTGGTAAATAAAAACTATTATTAAAAAAAGAATAATATTCCTTAACATTCATGTACAATAATTTATTCAGCCATTCTCCAGGGGCATCCACTCAGTTTACACTTTCTTGCCATTACAAAAAAGGGCTGCCACAAACATTTTTGTACATGTGGGTCCCTTTTCCTCCTTTATGGTTTCTTTGGGATACAAGCCTAGTAGAAACATTGCTGAAACAAACAAAGGTAAAGTTTCATAGCCCTTTGGACATAGTTCCTAATTGTTCTCCAGAATGGTTGGATCACACCTACACCAACAATGTTAGTGTCCCCATTTTGCCACATCTCTTCTAAATTGCCATTATCTTTTCCTGTCATCTTGGCCAATTTGAGAGTGTGGATTAGTATCTCAGAATTGTCTTAATTTACCCTTCTTGGAGCAAGAATGATTCAGAGCATCTTTTGATATGAGTAGAAAAGGTTTTAATTTCTTCATCTGAAAATTGTCTGTTTATATCCTTTGACCATTTATCAATTGGAGAGTGACTTGAATTCTTATAAAGTTGAGTCACTTCTCTATATATTTTAGAAATTAGTCCTTTATCAGAACCCTTGAATATATATAAAAAAAATTCCCCAGCTTATTGCTTCCCTTCTAATCTTGTCTGCATTTTTTTGTACAAAACATTTTTAACTTAATATAATCAAAATTATCCATTTTGTATTCACTAATGTACTCCAATTCTTCTTTGGCCACAAATTCCTTTCTCCCTTCTCCATAGATCTGAGATGTTCTTCTAAGTTCTTCTTATTTCCTTATAATATCACTCTTTATGTCTAAATCCTGAACCCATTTTAATCTTATCTTGGTATATGGGGTATTAGGTGTGGCTCAATGCCTAGTTTCTGCTGTTGTAATTTCTAATTTTCCCAGCAGTTTTTGTCAAAAAATGAGTTTTTACCTCAAAAGCTGGGGTCTTTGGCTTTGTCAAACACTAGATTATTGTAGTCATTGACTATTTTGTTCTGTGAAACTAACCTAACCTTCACTGATTAACTACTCTATTTCTTAGCTAGTACCAAATGGGTTTGATGACTGCTGCTTTATAATACAGTTTTGTCTTTATTTGCACTATTTTTCCATTAATTCCCTTGAAATTCTTGATCTTTTGTTCTTCCAGATGAACTTTGTTATTACTTTTTCCAGCTTTACTCTGTAAAGTAATTTCTTTGTAGTTTGATTTGTATGACACTGAATAAGTAGGTTAATTTAGGTAATATTGTCATTTTTCTTTAGTCTGGCTTATCCATGAGCAGTTGACATTTTTCCAATTGTGGTTAGATCTGGCTTTATTTGTTTTGTAATTGTGTTCATGTAGTTCCTGAATTTGTCTTGGCAGGTAAATATTTGGGAGTTTACCAAATATTTTATATTATCTAAAGTTATTTTAAATGGAATTTCTCTTTGAATCTCTTGCTACAGGACTTTGTTGGTAATATATAAAAATGCAATAATTTATGTGGATTTATTATGTATCCTGAAACTTTGCTAAAGTTGTGAATTATTTCTAATAGTATTTAGTTGATTCTCTAGGATTCTATAAGTATATCATCATATCATCTGTAAAGAGTAATGATTTGGTTTCCCCATTACCTACTTTAATTTCTTTAATCTCTTTTTCTTGTCTTATTGCCAAAGCTCATGTATCTAATAGCATAGTGAATAGTAGTGGTGATAGTGGCCAACCTTGTTTCACCCCTGATCTTATTGGGGATGGTTCTATTTTATCCCATTTATTCTGTCTTTCTAACTATGTTTCGTGTGTTCTCATTTTTATGTATCTTCACTCTTTCCTTCTCCATTTTTCAATTCAATTCTTATTCCATTTCAAGCCCTTTATCATTACAGAGCTTCTCTAGCACATTGAAACCCAGAGTTCAACATTTATATCATTATGGTTTGTGCTGCTTTTTGAAAGTTGATCTCATAATGCGACCATCCTCTGTGTTGCATTGAACTGTTTTTAATGCTTTGTATTCACTTTAATATGTTTATAATGTGTTTATATATCCCCACATCAATTAGATTTTAAACTCCTTAAAGACAGGGGTTGTCTTGTATCTCTAATTGTTTCTTTCATAATGCATATCTCTGAACATTGCAGGTGCTCATTTGCTTATGCCCTTCCAAATAATATTAAACAACATGGAGTTGTCAAGTTGTCAAACTGCCAAGATAGAGGTTTTATTTAGTTCTGTTTTAAATTAATGAAGTTATTTAAACTATACTGACTTAAACTTAGTGGAAAGCAGTTTGAACAAGTCTGATAATTATACATTATTGTAATTCAGTCATGTTGAATATATTTTACTTTAAATTATATTCCCTCCAAAGCAAAATGGGGCCAAATGGACCACATTGTGTATGCATAGGACTGTCTCCAAAATTCAAAGTAAATATTTTATTGAAAAATATATTTTAATTAACAGCTGCAGCAATTTTAAACATCTTGAAATTTAATAACATGTTTATTTCATGTTTAATGACATTTGCAAGAAGATTGCATTCAAAAAAGTTCAAAAGCCAGTAAAGAGATCAAGCATGTAATTATTTGTTTACAATGGAAATTTTGAGTGATAGCATGTGCTTTGTAGAGTATACATCCTAAGAATCAAGTGCCTTAAAAATTAATTAAATTAATAAATATTTTATCATCTTACCCTTTTTGAAATAACAATCAAATTGTACAAACAATGGCTTCCTGCTAAAATTTAGAGGGTTAAAAACATAAACAAATGTAGAAATCACTATCATAACTAATTTTTCTCTTGCTGACATTGCCTTAATTTTTTCTTATATTTTCTTCATGTTGTAAGTTAGCTTGTTGATTTGTTCTGCTTACCTGAGCTGTATTTGCTACTGTTTTCTTCAACATCCAAATTGCTACTTATGACTTTGTAACTTACACTGACTCATGAGGTTTTTCAACTTGCTGGCTTTTTGCTTTAAATTATCCTTTTTTTTTACTAGCGTTACTAAAAAAATTAGCCAGTGTTCATTTAACTATTGGTACAATTCACAGCTATAATTTAAGTAAATAGTTCACAGAAATAGGAACTGCCATGATTTCATTATATTCACCGAAAACTCCTGGGCAAAGAATTTATTAAAAGAATAAATAAATAGTTAATATGTTATAATAGATTTTATATATATATATATATACATATATACATAAGTGCATACATGCATTAATATATAAATATAACAGATAAGAATTACATGATTATATTGAAAATTCAATCTTAAGACAGTTTCCTACAGCATAGAGACATTAAGTGACATTGCCAATTACAGAATATGTCAAAGATGGATTTGAACCCAGAACTTCTTTATTTTAAGGCTATCTCTTTACTATATTATGCTGATATTGATAATACAGAGGACTAAATCTCTATGTTAGCAGCTAATTAAAAAAAAAAAAACTTCTTAAGAAGCCAAATGGACTAATTTTGGAAAGTTTAATCATTGGTACAAGTTCAAGTAGACATTGGTTCAAGTAGACTTACAATAGACCTATATTCTTTGCAAATAATATCGAATTGTATAAATTTGATTTTGAGCCAAAATATGTACCTTCCCCCATGTCCTCCAAAAAAGTCTTTGTGCAACTTTAAGTTTTAATAGCTTTTAAATAAGCTTAAAAGGACACAAAGGTTTTGGGAACATTATCCAAATGATTTCTAAAGAAGAAACATAAATAGAACCATATTTATGTTATATTCATCCTTGTTACAAATTATAGGTTAGTAGTCACATGGAGATTAGGATTCTATTTGCAAGCAACTCGTAATTTAATCAGTATTTATTTGCATTTAATTGTGGAAATTTATGAAGTACTTGTCAGTCATACTCTGCTGTATTTAATCTGTCATAGCAGATAATATATATATGCACATAAGTGCATACATGCATATATAATATAGCTGATAAGGATTACATAATTATATTAGATAATTTACGTGCATAAATATGTACATACATACATACATACATATACATATTCATATACAAGAAATAGAATGGCACTAAAAGTATACCTATTTTTGAGGAAAGCTTCAATTAAATTAACTTATGCCCTGACATCTTTTTCTATCTTTATTAAGAACATTAAAGAAATAAATACGAAATATGTAGTTTTTTTACATTATGAGTAGATATCATTTTTTGTTGTTATTGTTGAAGATCTTGAAATGAAGTTTTCTATTTTGTACTTGTATTCTATCCCTTTCAAAAACTTAGGTCTGAACCTTTTTATTCTGCCCTTTCTAAGCTTTGCATATGTGGATTGTTACCTGTGTCTTGCAAAACATAAAAGAAAATTGTAGAGGGTGCCCAAGTAACAAATTCTTTTTTTTAAATAAAAGCCTTTTCTCTCATTTGTAATGTGTTCTCTGTTAAAAGTAACAGCTGCAAAAAAGCAAGGAAGGCAGAACACACTAATCTAAGTTGTAAAATATGTTTTGGTGGCTCAACAGAGATTTAGCTGTTTCTGAGCAAAAAATCAAAATCTAATTTTAAAATGAAGGTATTTAAAAGCATGGCACAAGGGAGCTTTATTTGTCAAATTGGTGAAAAGCCAGGAGTGAAGTATACTTTGACTGCTGCTGTTAGAAGATAGTCTGTCATGCTGGCTATATTCTAGTAATGAGCATTGTTAATTGAATATCAAGCACACAAGTAGAATGCAATGATTAAGTGCAAACACCTGTCTAATTCAGTAAACCATCACTAAGGAAATGAGTAAATTATCAAAAATCATTTTTAAAGAGAAATAATTGATTATTGAATTTTATTTTTTAAATTATTTCCAGAAATTAATAACTTTATAAATTAATAATTGGTTATTGAACTTTATTTTCAAAATGATTTTCAGAAATTAATAACTTTATTAAATGGAAAGTTTTCTTCCATTTGAAATTAGAATATTTTTAATTTCTAGTGCATAATGAAAACATTTATCTTGGATTTTAGAATATAGGCTTTTTTTTTCCCTCTAAGGGATATAGAATATAGGGTATGTTTTGATTATACTCTATGTAAGTGATCTTTAAAAATAATAATTTGTTCTGTGAACCTAAATTTTTTGAATTGATATACTAACTTTGAAAGTGTCATTTTAACCTAAACCAGAAGGTTCTATGGTTTTTATACTTCAGGGACCATGTTTTTTTTTTTTTTTTTTTTTTTTTTAGTGTGTGTGTGTGTGTGTGTATATGTATATATATATATATATATATATATATATATATATATATATACACATACATATATATATATATATACATACATATATATATATATATATATATATATATGCAACACAACCAGTCTATACATTATACAAGCACAGGAAAAGTTTTGTGGAGATATTGATGATGATATTTATTTGAATTGACATACCTATCAACTATTCTTATATCCCTGAAGCATTTAATCTGGAATTGCCCACATTCAAAAGAGATTCTGTATCTTTTAGAGGAGTTAGCCAGACCACTAATTGCACTTCTTATTCCTTTCCTAAGATTTAGATTTCTTGAGATCTTTATATAGAAAGAAATAACTGACCAAAAGCCAGTCTTTCAAATGGATATATGAGACTTGGCATTGGGTTGCTTAGAATGGAATCTTTACTTGAACTGGTGAACTTAGAAACTCTTAAGGGCAGTTAGAAATGTATATAGTATAACTAATACATATTGGAGAAAGTTTAGGAAGAATTATTTTGAAACAGTTTAATTGTCAAATGGTAGGACTCAAATGAAACAATTCAAATGATAAATGCAACTTAAGAGACTAATAATGCAGTTCATGCTTTTTAGAACAATTTTTCAATCTTAAAAGTCAATCAAGAAATAATAGATTCGTAATATTCTTTATTTTCATTTTTAAGATGTTATTTCAAAGACTAGCAGCTTTATAACTACTGAAACTGATAGAATAATTGATGAATTCTTTGTAGGAGCATCTTTGTAGCAAGTTAATTAGTAACTTATAGTTTGACTTTACTTTTTAAAGCATCTCCAACTAGACACTGTAAATCATTGTTTATTGAACTGTCTCTATCGGTGAACAGCTACACTGACCCACAACTTCTTTATATCTTCTATACCAAATTCTAAGTTTTAAAAGAAACTTAGAAAATCTCCTTTAAAATTGAAGAAAATATTTATTGATGTCATTTGTTTTTATTTCACTGATGTTTATGAAAATACCCCACTTTCTCTATATTCTCCTCCAATTGAATTCTCCCAGAAAAAGCAGAATAACAGTTAAGCAAAACAAACAAGAATAACCTCAAAACCCAATACAGCAACTATATTTAATATTATCTGACAAATTTTCCCCATGGTAGTTCTCTGTCTTTTTGATGAGAATATGTGTATCTCCTGATCTATTCTCTGAGCTGATTAGTTTAATTAATAGTGGAATAAAGACTTTCTTTAATTTCCTTTTCATTTATAATCATTGAACTTACTTTTCATTACTTTTATGATTTGGTTTGTATTTTTTCTATTGATTAATTTTTCTTTCACATAACTATTTTGGAAGATAGCCTTATTTGCCGAAGGTCAGTAGTATATCTGTATATTATTCAAATATTTTGGAGGATTATTATCTTGCATCTTCAAGAAAAATATACAAAAATGAAGGTACATATAGAAGAAAAACTGTCAGTAGCATTGAAATACCTCTAGAATCAACTAGAATAACATTCATTAGATGAGTTATCAATCTGATATTATTATATCAGCCCAAAAAAAGATAGAGGCAGCTACGTGGTCAGTGGATGAGGTACCACTTTTACAATTAGGGAGGTCTGAGTTCAAATTTTACTTTACTTGGTAGTTGTGTGCCTTTAAATAAGTAATTTGACATCTGTAAGGATCAGTTTTCTTATTTATAAAATCGACATACTACTAGCATCTCACAGCCTCATTTTAAAGATTAAATAGTCAAATAGAATAGCATGTAAAAAATTTTAGATACTTTAAAGTCCTATTTAAATGCTCGCTGTTATTATTCATTACCTTATTTAATTTTGTTAAAAACAATATCTCCATGGCTACTTTTGAAGCACAGTACTTGCAATAATATTCTATATGAGTTCAAAGATTTGAGAGGGATACCTATTCCTACTGTTGAAATAATTACTTGTGGTCATTTTGTACACTTATTCTCATTCTTCATATCTGTGTAGATGACTTTTCATTGATATCTACATTCATGTCAGCTATTTCTAAAATATTTATTAAATTATCCCATATGCATATTTTGGTTCTGAATTATGTACAAGCTAGTAAAATATAACACTTCTTACTTTACATTATTCTGGTATCAGTCAAAGTCTGTTACTGTCTAAACTGGACTGAAGGAAACAGATGCAAAGTTGATTAATGACACTGTACTGTCATATGCATCATAGAAAATAAATCCAATGTGGCATATGTGACAAATTAGAATAATTTAAAATGATGTTCCTGATGATCTCTATATTCAGTTTATTAAGTAGTCTAGTCTTAGAAAGAGGTGAATATGTCATTTGTTTTGTAAAGTTTAGAAAGATAGATAGAATGGAAAGAAGGTTATTTAAAAATGAGATATTTTTATTTCATCCTTATAATGTATTTGCATTGAATTCAGATAGGCAATGTTGTTTCACTTATTTTCAAGTGTTTATGTTTATAGTACATAGAACATCTGAATGAAAGTAAAAATAGTCAATATTTGGGATATGTATATAAAACATAAAAGTGCTTGACAAAATATTTCACTTTGTTATAAATGTTTTGGTATCACCTATATATAGCAGAACTTAGCTGAAAAGAAGTTAGTAGGTAAAAATCACGTTCAAGAAAGGAATTTTCACAATCATTTTTTTTCTATTTTTCACAAGAATGTTAAATTTTTTGATATAGCCCATGTCAGTATACTCTAGATTTACATGAATTGTTTGGTTCAGTGTCACATGGCAGATAATGGATGACAGGTAAACCTCATTTGTCTTGAAAGCTCATTTTGACTGGAATCAGCTAAGGTTATCTAAACATGGGATTAGCAGACCAGTTAAGGAATTCACATTTGAAAATTAGAATATTTAGTTGAAACTATAAAAAACAATTAGTGTGAAATAGCAGATAGAGTGAAAAAGTTAAAATTTAAATTACCTGTATTCAAGTCCAAACTCTAAATTATATTCTCTGTGTGATCCTTTGTCAAGGTCACACAGGTAACTCTATAAAATAGTTGATTATATACATTATTTAATTGAAATAATTTCTTTTCTAAAAGATCCCTAAGTAATTAAATCAAAGATTCAGAAAAAAATGAACAAAGGAATAGCGAAAACATTTTCTACATATTTAGTCTATGCATAATGATTTTATTGCAAAGTAAATTGTATGCAGGAAAAGATATACTGAGACTCACTCTTTTATGAGTAAATGTGTAGAAAATGTCATTTGCAAAGCTAAAGGTGGCAGGAAAATTCAGTCATGAAGGGATTAAATATCCACTGTCACACCCATATCTCATTTAATATCATTTACAGCAGGTGATCTCTCTCTTTCTTGTTCTCACTAGCCACTAAAGAGGCTATGATAAGGGTTCTTCTCATCCCCCACTTCCTGTGCTGGGTATAAATGTCCTTTTCCTGCAATTTCCATCCTTTGTAGATATGTCGTCATGCCAGAGAATATGTCTTATGATATTGATAATATAATTTATACTATTTTATGAAAATGGACATTTATTTACATACCTTACTGTTTCTGTTTATTTATATGTTTATTTTATATTATAGCATATTTTATTACATTTATATTTTCATAGATATATTTATGTTACATGTGCATATCATTTATTTATTTATGGCAAAGTGAACAACCTTAAAAAGTAGCTGTTCAAGTCAATATGGCAAAAAATTAATCATTTAATCACTCAGGGATCTATGCTTGGTATTGAATTATTTAAAATTTTAGTTAATGTTTTGGATAGAGTCATTGGTATACTCATGACATTTTCAGATAATACAAATAGAAGGGACAGCTAATATAGTAGTTAATCTAAAAGTATCTTGAGACACTTGAGCATTAGGTTAAATTTAATTGTGAGAATTAGTAGAAATAAATGTAAAGTCTTGCACTTGATTATAGAATCGGATATGGAGATATCCTCTGGATATTTGGATATAGAAAATACAATTTTGCAATTAAATATTGTATGTGAGTGAAATTGGCATGTAATAATTGTTCTGAAAATGTTCTGGAAGTTTTAGTGGGCTTCCAGCAATGAGATATGACAATTGAATGAGCAAATGTGATCTTGAGCATCAAGAAAATGGGTTGTTTTAGTGCAAATTGCTTCTCACACAATTTATTATGCAATAAGACTACAATGCTCAGAATAAACATGTGAAGATTGTTTTCCCTAGTCCTTTAGTTGTTTTTTTTTTTTTTTTTCTTGAATCTTTGCTTTGATTAGTGTAGGGAGATTTTAGTAAGGAAATTCTACCAAATATTGTTATCTGTAACAAACTACTTCCAAAATAGGGAAGAGAAATTTGCCCCTAATACTTTGCCTATGTTGAACCTTATCTGGGACACAGAACATTGTTTAGGTGCCATAAATTGGTAATATAGCTAGATAGTGTCAAGGGCAGGTCAATCAGGATATTGAAGGCTCTTGAGTCTATATTATATAAAGATTGGTTAAAGGAACAAGGGTGTTAGCTTAGAGAGGAAAAGACAGTGGAAGAACATGAGACAGCCTTCACGTGTTTGAAGGGCTGCATATAGAGATGAGATTAGATTTGTTCCTGAGAGTCAAATCATGAATAACATATTGAAGTCGCAGAGAAGCTCATGTAGGCTTGATGTTAAGGAAAAACTTTTTGCCTAAAAGGGAAATGAGCTGCTTGGAAAGTGATGACTCTTCTTGGAGATTGTCAAGTCGAAGCTGAAATGGCTACTTTTGGAGTGTTATTGTAGTGTTAATTTCTTTGGTATTTAAATTGGATTAGATGGTTGCTAAATTCTGTTCTAAATTTAAAATTATGTGCTTCTATGAAACATTACTGAGAGATTCCAAGTGAATTATAATGATTTCCTTTATTTTGTCTTTTTTCATTTGTTCCTGTAATATACATTTCAAATTACAGGGAGGAATGAACGAGGGTAAAATTAATTTGTACAGCTCTGGCTATGTTTAATTTGGTGTAGTTTCTCTATGTCATGTACAGAAAGGGTCAACTGAAGATAAATGTATAAAAATATGTAAAATACTAAACAGAATAAAAAGGCAAGTTGATAATACATATAATTTGTTTCTACTGTAATTGCTTTTCCATTACTAGGATAATTTCCCTTTGAGAACAGTGATTCAATTTATTCTTTAAATATTAGTTATTACAATGAAGTGTCTGTTATAGTAAATAACACTGAATTGTAACAGAGGTACTTTTCTATATTGATAGGTAACAATTTTGGGGAAAGTACCACTATTAAAACTACATATAGGATATTTGGTACAAAGTAATCTAATTCACCTAAAAGTTTTATTTTTTTTTCCATTTTAGATAACTTGTTTTATTGATATAATTTATTTCCTTGAATTATGGTACATTTTACTGTGCTCTCTTAAAAATACTAAAATTTGGGTCGGATGGTTCATTATAAGTATGTTGCTTCTTCAGAATCAGGAATTACAAGAAGTAATGCTTTTAAAAATAATATAGATAAAATGGAAACAACTTGACATCTTATAGCTTCATTTGTTTGGAATTCAACTATGTCATATGTAAGACAATAACAACAAAAAAGTTTAGTAAAATGATTACTAGAATTCCTTTGAGATTTTAGATTCTATGACTTTCTTGAGGCTCCATCCAACATCCAGATGAGTAGCTAAATTCTTCAACATAAGTTGTTGTTTAGCCTCTTTTTCAAAGATCTCAGAAATTGAAATTAAGCAAATATAATTAAGGTAGTGTCTTATTCCAATCAACTTCCAGTAAATATGTTCTGCCTTATGTCCAATTAAATACTTTTTTGGTTCAGTTTAAATCCATTTCTTTTTTAGTCCTTTTGTAAAGATGAGTACATATCTTCATGTGTTATGGGAGAAGTTGTTTTAGGCTCATTTCATCAACCTTGCCCATGTCTATTCTTAATAGCTTTCCGAGTTGAGGGTAGAGTGGTCCAAATCACATCATTTCATTTTTTTAACATTCTGAAATAAAGTGAGCAGATGGTAAAGCATACAGAATGAATGTGTCACTATAAGATATCCCAGATTTATCACCCTGCTTTTTGTAAACCAGATCTCTTGGAAAATTTCTGTAGGTAGTGCTAGAATGAAGTCTCTCTTTCAGACTCAAAATTCTCACTCAGCCTTATTCTCAATGACTTTCTGAAGAAGTCACAAAAAGTTTCTATGTCAGTTCTCATCAGCCTTTATAAGGCCATTCCTCCTTGTGGCAGCTATGATAAGATTCATGGAACTCTATTTAATCTTCTGGTAGCTCATTTCACATAAAAACTAGTACTCAGATGGTATTTACTCTTCACAGGAATTAAGCTGATTTTAGATTAAAGACATGCCAATGAAATTCTCCCCTTCCAACCCTCCCACAGTGTTCAGACGAAAGGACTCATCATGTAGTCTAAATTGTTGAACAATTCATTCCTCTAAAAATGTATATTGTTATACAGATTGTGCATATTAGCTAGACTGCAGATGTTTCTGAAGTTGCCTTTATCATCAAATGCATAAATAAAACTCAGAGGAATATTTTACATTTACATCACTGCAGCCCTACTCAGTCATTTGCAGTTCCTGAGCTTAAAGTTCCACATTCCAAGAAGGCCATAAGAATTGCAAACAGAATTGGGAGACAGGGTCTTAGAGCAGCCTGAGTGTTTCTGTAGTTCTTTTCTGAAGCTAGCTTTAACATTTTGCAAAATTGAATCCAGTATGTGATCAAAGCACTATGCTTTTTATTTTGGAAGAAAGCGTTTTTTAGGACTAGAGCTGTAGGGATTTTCCCTATTGTTTGGAGCTATATTCTTTATAATTGCAAAGGAGAAATATATTTTCTATCTGTAGATAATCCTTTTTAAAAGAAGTTGAGGTCTTTTTCCTGGTTCCAGATCTCTATTACAAAACTTTATGGATAAGGATAATATTTTAAACCAAAAAGAAATGGGGCATGGGGAAGAATCATTTATGATCTGAAAATTTATTGAGAAACTCAAAGCTTTTTAAAAATAATATTTAAGTCAATCATTCAACATGATGTTACCATACTTATTACCTAAGTAGAGTTAATGTGGCACTGAAAATTACAATAAATTATAGAAATCCATATCCAGTCTGTTTGCTTATACACTTTTATCTTGGAACTTAATAAAAGAAGATTCAAAGAAGGACAGATTATGAAATTTATTTTAAACCTGCTTCCTGAGCTTTTAAAGCTGGCTTGATTCCTTTTAGACACTGAACACATGGACATAGCTAATTATATATTTAAAGTGCTAATGTATTTCACAATTTTGATATTACTTTTGTTAAGGGAACAGTGAGGAGAATAATGTGTTTGTTAATGTAGACCAAAGCTACATGACATAGTTGAAAGAAATTGACATAAACTGTTAATAAAACAGATTTTTAAATTTTTGTCCACTTTTCATGTTTAATATAATGGGTTGTATTCTGAAATTAGACTTTGACATATCTATTCCCAAATTTGGAGAAACTTTGATGACTGAAATTTTTAGGATTGTTGGGATTGTCAGACATGAGATAAATAGGATATACCTGTGCCTATCTGGAAATTGTTTCTGCTGTCATTCTTAACAATATCATTCATCAAACCTTTCCTTTATTAATATATTACTGAAGAAGATAAAAAAGTTTATACCACATCTTATCTAAGTTTTTGTCCAGTTGGGGCTTACAGTCTAATGGAAGATGTGACATATAAGTTAACTCTGATACAGGAGTTACAAATACTTAAGAGAATTTAGGAGGGGACTTAAGAGAGAGGTTGCATTGAATCAGGAATCAGATTTTCATCATAGACATGGCAAATAAATTGAACTTTAAAGGATCAACACAAATTAAAGAAAGAAAGAAATTGTAAGGAGCGTGTGTCAGGTATAGGCAGCAATGTGATCAGAGACAAAAATGAAGGTAATTGTAAAAGATACTTTTGAGGAAATGATAATAGAATAACCTAAAATGAAGAAGATTATGAGAAAACTAGAAAGATATAGTAGAACTACAATGTATGAGATTATAAATAAATTAGAAGAACATAGGATTGTTTACCTCTTAGACCTATGGAGGAGGAAGGAATTTGTGACCAGAGAAGAACTTGATCACAAAAGAGAAAAATTTTATATTAAGTTAAAAACAAATAAAACTAATGCAGACAAGATTAGAAGGGAAGCAATAAACTGGTAACACATTTTTCCAGCTAAAGGCTCTGATAAAGGCCTCATCTCTAAAATATATAGAGAATTAACTCTAACTTACAAGAAATCAAGCCATTCTCCAATTGATAAATGGTCAAAGAATATGAACAGACAATTTTTGGATGAAGAAACTGAAACTATTTCTAGTCATATGATAAGCTGTTCCAAATCATTGTTAATCAGAGAAATGCAAATTAAGACAACTCTGAAATACCACTACACACCTGTCAGATTGGCAAAGACAAATGTTGGAGGGGATTTGGGAAAACTGAGACATTGATGCATTGTTGGTGGAGTTATGAATGGATCCATTCATTCTGGAGAGCAGTTTGGAACTATACTCAAAAGTTATCAAGCTGTGCATACCCTTTGATTCAGTAGTGTTACTGTTGGGCTTGTATCCCAAGAGATCTTAAAGAAGGGAAAGGGACCTGTGTGTGCAAAAATGTTTGTGGCAGCCCTTTTTGTAGTGGCTAGAAAATGGAAATTGAAGAGATGTCCACCAATTGGAGAATGGTTGAGTAAATTGTGGTTTATGAATGTTATGGAATATTATTGTTCTGTAAGAAATGACCAGCAGGATGAATACAGAGAAGCTTGAAGAGACTTACATGAACTGATGCTGAGTGAAATGAGCAGAACCAGGAGATCATTATACACTTCAACAACAATACTACATGATGATCAGTTCTGATGGACGTGGCTCTCTTCAACAATAAGAGAATCCAAATCAGTTCTAATTGATCTGTAATGAACAGAACCACCTACATCCAGAGAAAGAACACTGAGAAATTAGTACGGACCACAACATAATATTTCTACTCTCTCTGTTATTATTTGCTTGCATTGTTGTTTTTTTCTTTTCAGGTTATTTTTACCTTCTTTCTGAATACTATCTTCATTGTGCCACAAGATAACATATATACATATATATATGTATATATGTATATATGTATATATATATATGTAAGTATATAAAAAGTACTACATGGTGGAAAAACATATATTAGGCAAATTATTGTGAAATTTGCTTAGCAAACAATAGAGAATTAAGATTTTGAGTAGAGAAATATCATAAGTGATGTTTTAGTTATAAGTAGTGGGGAGTAATGAACTGGAGTTGGAGAAATGATAGAGCCACGAAAACCCATTAAGAGGTAGAGAGTGATGTATGTCTTGTTCTAATATGAAGATAGTGGTAATAGATGAAAAGAGGTTGATAGGATTTGGTAAAGGCAGTGTGGTATTCCAGAAAGAACACT
This sequence comes from Sminthopsis crassicaudata, assembly GCF_048593235.1. Classification (NCBI taxonomy): domain Eukaryota; kingdom Metazoa; phylum Chordata; class Mammalia; order Dasyuromorphia; family Dasyuridae; genus Sminthopsis; species Sminthopsis crassicaudata. Next base: position 146,079,725 of record NC_133619.1, read on the forward strand.
TTATTATGAGTAGGATGATATAGATTCTAATTTTTTCTCTGATATTATTTAGTTATGTGATTTTGGGCAAATCACTTAATCTCTTTAAGGTTCGATTGCCTTCTCTATAAAATAGATATAATGATACTTTAGATTTCTATATCCTCAAATCATGAGGGAAGTTATTTGCAAACCTTAAAGTACTATTTAAATGAAAGTTATTATACAAAATTGTATATGAGAGATAAGAAATATGAATGACAGGTAATAAGGTTTAAAAAACAGAAGACTGGTTGTGTGGTAATACCATTGTCAGAAATCATGAAGTCAAAAAAAGATAAGAATTCGAGAGGGAAGTAAGTGGGTTGAATTTGGTATATATTCAGTTTGAGGTGCATACTGAATACATAGATGGACATTTCCAGTAAATAGGACTGAAGTTAATGATTTAGGAATAATCTGTATAAAGGTGATAGTTGAAACTATGGAATTGAAGGAGATTGATAAGGGGAAATGGAGTGATGGAGAAGTGAAGAGAATCAAAAATATAACCTCAGAAACATTCACTTTGGGAAACAGGGAAGAAGGAAAAAAGTTATACGAAGAGACATAGAAGAACGACTTAAAGAGGTAGGAGGAAAAACCAGGAGAATTAGTAACTCTCAAACCCCAAACAGAAGATATTATCAACAAAAAGATGTGTCATCAGTCGAATGCCACAAATAAACCAAGGGAGATAGGAAATGAAAAAAGCTGGACATTCAATAGAGTGCCTAGTATATAACAGTCACTTAATAAGTGTTTGTAAAGTCATGAGTCATGCTGTATAGGGCTAATATAAGATTGTTGAATGAAAAAAGAGTTATTAAGTATAGACAGACTTTTTAAAAAGTGATTTGTCATTATATGCTAGGGATACATAGGTTAAAAACTGTACAATGCCTACCTTCAGATAACTTCTTCAATCCAATAGGAGAAAGGAGCAATTTTAGGTTATTTTATAGATATTTGGAAACTCACAGAATGTTTTAGAGTTAGGTGAGTAATGATCAGATTTTGCAAAGGAAGATTACTTTGACAATGTTATGAAAGAAAGATTAGATTGGCAAAGGAAGAGAGTTGGAGGGCAGTTAGGATACTGTTAGATGAAGATACTATTTAATGTTAATTGGTTATATAAAAACACAACATTATAAGAAGCAATTATAGTTGAAATTCAAGTACTAGTGTTGAGTGTTGATGATCATTTGTTGTATATTTTAAGTGATCAACCAATGGATGTTATTGAGGCTTTTTAGGGCTTTGTGGCAGAGTTTGGTTGTAATGTGTTAATGATATTGTAAAGTGGCAAGAATTGAGGCTGTCAGTAAAAGTGTACAGCATCATCTTTTAGGGAAAATGAGAACTAAACAGCATGATATGGTAATGGGTAATAAATGGAAAAAGTTGTATAAGAGAACTATTTCAGAAGCAGAAGCAACAAGTCTTATAATTTGATCATATATGGTAGATTGAGAAAGTAAATAGATTCAAAGATGTCTTGAGCCTGGAAAATTTGGGGTAAAGGAGAGTGACTTCAAGAGATAGGAATAGTTGTGATGCATGATTCTAGGGAAAGATACGAATTTGCTTTTGGACATGCTGAAGTTGCCTGGATATAATGGGCATTTGGAAATGTATGATTAGATTTCCCATAAGAGTTCTGGATAGAGACAGAGATTTGGAAAGGCACATTCTCTGTGGCTTTCTGACCCTCACAAACCAAAATTTGTTGGGGTCATATCTTACTTCTAATTTATTTCATTGCTTTGTTTATTGTGATTATCAAAATTACAAGGTACTCCATATTTGCAATGATTTCTAGTTGGCTTAGGTATGGAAAACACTTTGTAAATCACAAAAGACAAGAAGAATGATAGAAAATATTTTAAAAATTATTTCAAATGAATACATTTTAGAGTACTTTACATGCCATTCATTCTAACATCCTCCTGCCTCCTGATTTTATTAATTACTTTATTAAGAAATCTGTCTAATTTTGCTTATTTAATAAAAGTTAACAAAAATATTTTTATGATCCAATGGGGTTCATAGGCTGAAGCCTGTTAAAACAAAACCTTGCCTAGAGCATCTGGCTCTGAAATAGTTACTGATGTTATGAATTTTTAGTAACATATAGAGGGAGTATTAAGAATGTTTTCCCTCAAAATTGAAATAGGAAAGTGTGGCTGTTTTCTAGTCAAGTATAGGTGATACGTTAATAACTTGATCAGAATTTAGAAAGATAAACTATCAGAGTTAGGACTTTGCTGAGAAAGATCATTTATGAAAACCAGAAGTAATAGAGAGTGGTATATAGCCCTGCAGCTTTTGCCATTCTGTGTGTAGTAAAATATGATTTACTGCTTTCTATTCTGTCATGTATTACTCAAGAGGCTCAAAGAAATGAAGACTTAGAATTCCTGTATGGAAATGAATTGAGAGAGGCATGTTTTCTGGATGTGAAAATTGACTGAAACCATGATTCACCTAGCTTAGTTTACAACTTAGTGATCTATAAAGAAAATAATAAAATCAGGATTAAGCAGTAGCAGTGACATTTGTTAATTTCTTAATAATCAAATCTAATTAATATTTTAACCTTTTCATAAATTATAGAGAAATAAAAATATTTTTAAGCTTCCATCATTGCTCCAGGAACATGTGAACAAAGCTTAGTTCTACTTCAATGTTTAAGCTCAAGGTTCTTTGTAGGTTTTTTTTAATGAAATCTTTGCTTTTAAAAATAGGAATCTTATATTGTATGGATATACAAATCTTCCAAAGTAGGCATTTTTTTGTGAAAAGATGAAGTGCATTATATAATTGGGTATTTGCATATTTGTGTCCTTTCACGTGTATTCCAAAATCATTTTTGGTAGTTTTTATGTTAACATGACTTTTGATAGCATTAGTCATGAATATTAGAACTAAACATAATAATTTATTAGGTAGTTTGCAAATGTTATTTACAGAGATGTGAAAGAATCATCCAAGCCTCAAATTATACAGTCTAATAGGTGAGGTAAGTAGTGATTTCTAATGTGATATAGAGAATAATCTAGGAGGGGTACAAAATACTGTAGAGTCCCATATAAGGGTGGGATTGTTCACAGGAAAGGCTTCTTAGAAAGAGGTTCATTTGAAGGCTTTGAAGATTATGTAAGTTTTATTTTCATAGAATTTAAAACTAGAATTGATACTAGAGAAGATCTTAACCTATTAATTTTTTATATGAGAAAACTAAATCCCAAGGGATGTAAAATAAACTTATTCAGTGTTCCACACTTTGTAAACTTCTAAACCAAGTCTTCTAGTCCCTGGATCTAGTATCCTTTCACTAGCAAAACTTCCATTGGCAAAAAAAAAAAAAAAAGGAATCTTTTGTACTGTCATCCATAATACCTACTCACAACATGTTTTAAGTATTTCAGACTGAAATACAGTCTCTAAATATGACTTTGATTTTTATCTAAAACCAATAATGGTTCCCTGGCATCACATAGTTGGCAAGCTTTCTCCATATTACATATTGAAAAACTCCTCCATCTCTTGTCACAGTCTGAAAAACTCATCCAATATGACAGATTGAAAATTTAAATACCTTAACGGCATCATGTCTTTAAATTAATGAATCATAACTGTGACTCAGGCAGCTTTGAGAAGGGCCAGATATATAATGCAGGACTCAGCCAAACTAGTAAGATCTAATGAAGGTCAGTGAACTAAAGATGGGAGCAAGGATAACTTATTTTTCTAGTAATAGATAGTAAGAGTTGAATTCAAAAGAAAATGAAGTTTAATGTAGGCCTTAAATTGGCAAATAATACATAGAGGTGATTAGCAGATTAAGATACAAATATTCTAAGAGAGAGCATAATATTTGCTTAGAAATTCAAACTGTTTACTTAAACATGAGAAGAGTAATCAAGCTCCAGAATTATTGGCATGCAGGTAAACAGAGAACTCCCTTTAACCCCAGTCCTCCAACTCCCAGTCCAAAGTTTTTGCTTTTATACCACTTTTTGCCTGTCAGTTTCTTCCTTCAGTAAAAAGATGCAGCATGCATGATACTTGTATATTTTTAAGCGTCTACTTTTGTTAGGGTATCATTTAACTTTCAGTAGGAGATAACACATTTTAAATATGATGTAATTCCTGACTTACAGGAATTTATTTTCTTATAGAGACATTAGGAAATTAACACATTACTTGACTGAATTTGTGAACTCATTGTTGTGGGTGCTCCTGTCAATTTTGCAAACTCAACCTAACTCTTCCTTTTCATATGATAATATTCTTGTTCTTGTTCTCTTAAAAATACTCCATAAGAATCCTACATTATATTGTGGAAATCTTTCTCACTTGTTATATGGGGACTATTTCAATGGACAAATAGACTATCCATCTATTGTCCTTTATCTTGATTCATGATGGTTCATGGTTTTTTCCATTTGTAAATTTCTTTGATAATATCTTCCAGAATATTTTTGTATGGTGTTTATTATTGCTAATATTCAGCAGCCCATTTATTCCTGCTATATGTTTCTCCATTGCCTTTGAGTCATCCACAATCTTGGCTTTTCAGAGCTAGTAGCTTTTCATGATGTAGAGCCATATAATGTATCACTGAAAGAGTGTTGGTATATAAAAGAATAGGTTTTTATTTTCTGAAGAGTCAGTGTCACTGAAAATACCAAATATTTTGCCAAATGCAGTCATTTACTTATAGTTTTATTTTCATTGTTGTTCTGTTTATCTAATTATTAATATACATTGTTCAAGATAGACATGGGTGGATTATCTTTCTAAGTAAGTATTATAACATGAATAATAAATATTTTTCATCAATGAAATTTTTTCTGTGTTCATTGAGAGGGATAAAAATTGAGAGGCTGATGTCTCAGTTGTTTTATTGTGTTTGTATTACTACTAATGATTTTATCAAATCTTACAGTTATCTTTTCCTCTTTCAGATATTTTGACAATTGACCCTTAAATATTCTCCAAGTTTTTAGCTTTAGAATGCACTTACCTGTATATTCTTCAGCTGCTTCAGCTGACATTTTAAATGAGATACCAACACAGACAGATATATTGTATTCACCAACATTAGTGACTTTTAAAGCAATATATAATCTTGTAATTATTCTTGAACCCTTAAAGAAAGATTAAACTAAGTGCTTTATCATTTCAGTGTCAAGTACATTTTAATTTCTAAGTTTTTAAAAATAGGTATACAATGATGCACAATATTTCATTCTCTGACCAAACCAAATACAAGTTTATAGTAAAAATTTTCTGAATGGCTTTAGTAATATTCACATGATCATTAATTTTTTTTATAATCCAGCTCAATTTACATTCCTTTGGATATGGAAGAAACTCTTAGTAAGGTTTTTAAAATATTATTAAACTTTCTTCTAGGAGTAAACCTGATAGTTTAAAAACTTGCTAGTGGGGAATTTGCAGTAGGAAAATAAAATTAATTCATATTCAGAATCCCCCTTGCTCTTGCAATCACAGTTACTTCATTTGATGGAGAACCTACAAAAATCTGTAAGTGAACGCTTCAGGGAAGAAGTGTAATTTGAGAGGAAAATTGAAGGATAAGGCAGAGTATTGTATGTGTTAGGTAGAAAATCATCGAATTATATGATTAGAATGGAAGAGTAGTATATGTATGTACAGAAAAATATATAACTTCAACTACAATACATGTTGTGAATATCTTAAATAATTCATCTGAGGTATCAGAGTAGAGCTTCTACAATTTACCCTAGTCATATTCGCATATAATATCTGTGAATGATTCAGTAAATGAGACTATAAATATTCATCTATTTTATCACTAGTAACAGCTGAGTTTCTGACTAGACAATAAGGCTACAGAAGGATATTTCATGATGGGGTCCTTGCCCATTGATCTTTCCAATTTCATTACCATGTTAGATATCAACAGTTTAGGAAAGAAAAAAAAGCATAAGGAAAGAAAAGAAATATTTGTGTTAGGCAGCCAGGAAATCAGAATAAGTAATAGGTTTTACTAATATTTGAGTAGTTATCTAGGTACTTATAAAATGCTTAATGGCAATTATTCTTCTCCTCTTAACACATTCACACAAATAGATAGCTTCTATTTTGGGGCAGTTCTGATAGTTACAAAGTTCTTCATAACCAATATTGGCAAACTTGTAGGCAGAAAATAACCTTAAATCAAAATTTCAATTGGAAGTAATTCAGAATTTTTAATTATTAAAATTAATTTTAAAATATAAAAAGGTGAATATATCCAGAATAAACATGGAATTTGACATAAGAAATTTGTCAGATATAATTTATGGTAAATGTTACTTCTCCATCTGCACTTTCATGAATTCTAGTCCAAATGCCAATACTGTGCTATTCTACAACTGGCATAAATATAGTTAATCATGAAAATAACAAAATTAAAAATCTTTTAATCCAGGCAATAGAGTTTTTGTCACGAATCACAATTTAAATTTGGAAAAGTTGAATCAATTTAAATTGGATCATAATTGAAAGCATAAAAAGTATAAAATGTTCTGACTTTGGAATTGTTAACTAAAGGAATTAATTATTAGATTTTTGAGCTTGGAGTTTCTTGAGAGCACTGATTGGATGAAGTGTTAGCCTCAATTCTAAAACTCTTTATTAGTGGCCAAGTTTTGTCAAATAATTTACCCTTTCTGAATTTCAGCTTTTGTATCTGACATGATAAAATGGCAATGTTGCATTAAATAATCTTTATCATTCTTTATAGTTCTAAATGTTTATTTTATGATCTAGTTCAATTCTTCATTTCCCATATTAAAGAACCAAGACCCTTATCTAATCAGGGGCAGGATCAGAATTGGAATTCAGTTTTCCAGACTTCCAGTCTTACTATAGTACATTGAACTTCAAATTCAACTTATTTTTGAGAAAGAATTCAACAGAGATATTTTATATATGCATAATTTGTGAATTTTACTCCATACTAGAGGAGTATGTATACTAATGTGGTTTATTTTACATCACAACAAATCTGTGCAAATTAATAAGAAAGTGCAATTTCAATACACATTTAGAGTATCCTTTTTCTTACAAGAAATAATGATCCTCTTGACTTCCTCCAAAAATATAGGCTCCCTAGATTAACAGAGGAGGAGATAAATTGCTTAAATAGTCCCATTTCAGAAAAAGAAATAGAACAAGCTATTAATCAACTCCCCAGGAAAAAATCCCCAGGGCCAGATGGATTCACATGTGAATTCTACCAAACATTTAAAGAACAATTAGCCCCAATGTTATATAAATTATTTGAAAAAATAGGGGATGAAGGATTCCTACCAAACTCCTTTTATGACACAGACATGGTACTGATACCTAAACCAGGTAGATCGAAAACTGAGAAAGAAAATTATAGACCAATCTCCTTAATGAATATGGATGCTAAAATCTTAAATAAGATATTAGCAAAAAGACTTCAGAAAATCATCTCCAGTATAATACACTATGATCAAGTAGGATTTATTCCAGGAATGCAGGGCTGGTTTAATATTAGGAAAACTATTAATATAATTGACCATATTAATAATCAAATTAATAAGAACCATATGATCATCTCAATAGATGCAGAAAAAGCATTTGACAAAATCCAACATCCATTCCTACTAAAAACTCTTGAGAGTATAGGAATAAATGGACTATTCCTTAGAATAATCAGGAGCATATATTTAAGACCTTCAGTAAGCATAATATGCAATAGAAATAAACTGCAACCTTTCCCAGTAAGATCAGGAGTGAAACAAGGTTGCCCACTATCACCATTACTATTCAATATAGTACTAGAAACGCTAGCCTCGGCAATAAGAGCCAAGAAAGAGATTCAAGGAATTAGAGTAGGAAATGAGGAAATTAAACTATCACTTTTTGCAGATGACATGATGGTATACTTAGAGAACCCCAAAGACTCTGCTAAAAAGCTACTAGAAATAATTCAAAATTTCAGCAAAGTGGCAGGATAAAAAATAAATCCACATAAATCCTCGGCATTTTTATATATCACTAACAAAATCCAACAGCAAGAGATACAAAGAGAAATTCCATTCCAAACAAATGTTGAGAGTATAAAGTATTTGGGAATCCATCTACCAAAGAAAAGTCAGGAATTATATGAGAAAAATTACAAAACACTTGCCACAAAAATAAAATCAGATTTAAATAATTGGAAAGACATTCAGTGCTCTTGGATAGGCCGAGCGAATATAATAAAGATGACAATACTCCCCAAACTAATCTATTTATTTAGTGCTATACCAATCAGACTCCCAAGAAACTATTTTAATGACCTAGAAAAAATAACAACAAAATTCATATGGAAGAATAAAAGGTCGAGAATTGCAAGGGAACTAATGAAAAAAAAACTCAGAGGAAGGTAGTCTAAGTGTACCTGATCTAAAGCTATATTATATAGCAGCAGTCACCAAAACCATTTGGTATTGGCTAAGAAATATACCGGTAGATCAGTGGAACAGATTAGATACAAAGGACAAAATAGGGTACATCTATAGCAATCTAATCTTTGACAAACCCAAAGATACCAACATTAGGGATAAAAATTCATTATTCGGAAAAAACTGTTGGGAAAACTGGAAATTAGTATGGCAGAAATTAGATATGGATCCACACTTAACACCATATACCAAGATAAGATCAAAATGGGTCCATGATTTAGGCATAAAGAGGGAGATAATAAATAGATTAGAGGAACAGAGGATAATCTACCTCTCAGACTTGTGGAGGAGGAAGGAATTTATGACCAGAGGAGAACTAGAGATCATTATTGATCACAAAATAGAAGATTTTGATTACATCAAACTAAAAAGTTTCTGTACAAATAATACTAATGCAAACAAGATTAGAAGGGAAGTAACAAATTGGGAAAATATTTTTAAAAACAAAGGTTCCGACAAAGGTCTCATTTCCAAAATATATCGAGAACTGACCCTAATTTATAAGAAACCGAACCATTCTCCAATTGATAAATGGTCAAAGGATATGAACAGACAATTCTCAGAGGAAGAAATTGAAACTATATCCACTCACATGAAAGAGTGTTCCAAATCACTACTGATCAGAGAAATGCAAATTAAGACCACTCTGAGATACCACTACACACCTGTCAGATTGGCTAAGATGACAGGAACAAATAATGATGAATGTTGGAGGGGATGTGGGGAAACTGGGACACTAATACATTGCTGCTGGAGTTGCGAAAGAATCCAGCCATTCTGGAGAGCAATCTGGAATTATGCCCAAAAAGTTATCAAACTGTGCATACCCTTTGACCCAGCAGCGCTACTACTGGGCTTATATCCCAAAGAAATACTAAAGAGCGGAAAGAGACATATATGTGCCAAAATGTTTGTGGCAGCTCTTTTTGTAGTAGCTAGAAACTGGAAGATGAATGGATGTCCATCAGTTGGAGAATGGGTGGGTAAATTATGGTATATGAAGTTTAGGGAATATTATTGCTCTGTAAGAAATGACCAGCAGGAGGAATACAGAGAGGCCTGGAGAGACTTAAATCAACTGATGCTGAGTGAAATGAGCAGAACCAGAAGATCACTGTACACTTCAACAACAATACTGTATGAGGATGTATTCTGATGGAAGTGGAAATCTTCAACATAAAGAAAAACCAACTCACTTCCAGTTGATCAATGATGGACAGAGGTAGCTACACCCAGAGAGGAAACACTGGGAAGTGAATGTAAATTGTTAGCACTAATATCTGTCTGCCCAGGGTGCATGTACCTTCGGAATCTAATGTTTATTGTGCAACAAGAAAATGATATTCACACACATGTATTGTATCTAGGTTATATTGTAACACATATAAAATGTATGGGATTGCCTGTCATCGAGGGGAGGGAACAGAGGGAGGGGGGATAATTTGGAAAAAATGAATACAAGGGATAATATTATAAAAAAATATATATATAATAAAAATTATTAAGTAAAAAAAAAAAGAAATAATGATCCTCAAGAGTTTATCTGTGGCATCAATATATTAAAGAATATGTTTATTTATACTTGTATATAATAGGTTAAAAAACCAAATAGTCTCTTTATATCATTGTGAAGGCAAAAATACATTGAGCAAAAAATTGTCAGAATATTTCATCTCTGGATCAGCTACTAAATTTTTTAATCAGCATTAGTAATTCTGATTTTTTCTGATTGATTAGACATATTGTTAAAAGGACTTATTTCATTAATATCAGGAACTCTCCATGTGAAAAAAAATTTTTTTCCCCTACTAATGCAGAACAGCAACTGAACTGTCAGGTGACTTATCTAAAGTCACACAGCTAGTAGACAGAAATCAGACTTAAAAATACTTCCTGCCATGCTGACCAAATGTTATATACTGTGCTTTATGTTGTGACCTATTCTACCTTCTACTTAGTTTATTTTTAGCTACTTTTTTATTAGCAAGCATTATTCCTTTCCCTCTCATCTCCTCCATCCCTATGAAATAAAACATTATTAGAAATTATTTTTGACATCACATCTCAATTTTTATCTTTACAACATTAAATTGCAGAGGCTTCTAGATCTGTAGAATCTGTAGAATGAACAGAATGAATCCTGTCTCTTTCCAAAGGGTAGATCTTCATATTTAAAAGTATCATGTCCCTCCACTACTACTCTGAGGGTTTCCTTCACTATACCAAGCATAGCACTTTTCAAATTGTAAAAGCAATAGAAAGTTTTATATTTTTATAATTCCTAGTTGAATGAAGTAGGAAGAACTATCAAGGCCAAACTTAGAAGTCTAATGACTTTGAGTATAATCCATTATGTCTTGGTGTTATTTTGTTTTCATTTGAATCTAAACAAAGAATTATCAAGAAGTAGAAATTGTTTTTGTCTTATTAGCTTTACACATATTTTATAATGTATTATTAACAAAGAGTCATTTAGCCATTAATCATATTGAGGATAAATAGTACAGAGTATTATTAAACAATATAGTGTCTTATTAAACAATGCAGGAAATAAAATGTCAGTATGAGTAAATAGGGTATGAAGTTCTATTTTGTAATTCACAATGAAACCTGAAAAAATATGTACAGGTAATATCTTAAGCTCTGTCATTACTTCACATAAGTTTATGCTTTTTCCTAGTTGCTAATTTTTTTTCTTTCTAGGTTGGAGTGCTTGAATAGAGAATGTTGATATTGTAATAATGTTCATTTTGGATAGTAGTAATTTTCTAGAGAACCAACAAGCATTTGTCTTATTGACTTCACAATTCATTATCTTTATAAAGCATTTACCTCCAATGCCATGTTTTAGACAACCAGTCCCATAAGGACAAAACAGTCTATAAAATTAATTGCAATAAAAAACATAGCACCAATTCAGATTCATTATATGAGGGGGAAATAGAAATATTTTTAAAAAGAAATACATTGATATTATTTTCCCCTCCTACTTTTATTTAGGCCTTAAAATCTTCATGGGAAATTTGAATCATCTAGTTCCCAACTAAATCATCTGAATATCAACTAGATAATGTTTATATATTTAGTATAGAAAATCTATAATAAGATATTTCATTCTATCACCTACTTTTCCTGATTGAGTATAAGGAGACTATTAATAAAAACAAGTTTTGAAAAAGCCAAAAGATAAACATAAACAATGTAGAATTGATATCATTAAATTTTTAGAAGAAATACTACCATTCTTTTAAGTTTTTCCCTATAATTGTGTTTCCAATTTTTAGATTTTTTTCTAATTTTTAATTTTTATTTTAGATTTTCTCCTTTAAAAACATTCATTCCAGGGTTTTGTTGTTTTGTATTCTGGGGACAAATGTGTTAATAGATTATTGTATATTATATCCATTTTTAGAGAACTTACTTCAGAGTGATTATAGAAAGACTTCACTACTTTATTTTCAAGTCAGTATTTAAAATCACAAAGTATTTTGAAAATTAGAAAAAAATTAATAGGGAAAGAACTTTCCATTCCAAACCAACTAAAAGAATGATGGTTCCTGAGAGTTAAATATAGTTAACTATTGCTTTCAAACTATACCTGTTTAGAGTTTTTTCATAGTGTACTCTGTTGAATTAAATTATCTAAAAATTTATTGGTTTTGATTAAAACCTGTCAAAACACAGATGCTGACATATTATTGACACTTCTTACATTGCATCAAGTTTTAGAGGTCGCTGAGAGTTGTAGGGCAAAACTGTAGACACAGCAACTGCAACTATGGGTGTCATAAAATATCCCATAATTAATATCTTTTGGATCATCTCAAGGAAAATGTAAAACTGTGAGATGCCCCAAATAATCTTCTGCAATTTAAATGTATTTGAATAATTTTTTACTGTCACATTTAGGAGAATACTTAATTTAGGGTATACAGAAAACAAAACCTCATAGCATCCACCTTCTGATTACCTGTGCAAATGGTTTCTGCCAGTCCCATTAACAGGAAATGAGTACCAATAGCATCCCATTATCTCTTTAAACAACAGTCATATTTCTTCTCCATCAGAAGTAAATTTTTATTTGAATTGTTATCCAGTAGCATGCAGGGCTATGAAGGTTTCATGTTGACAGCTGAATGTGGAGATCTTTATTGCTTTAACAGAACAAGAGGGAAAGGGGTAAAATGTCAGTGGAGATTGATGATTCAGAAAAGGACAGCTTTATGTTGTGAAAAAAAAATGGAAATAGTGTAGCTACCCAATGGATAGTAACAATAAGAAATTTAGGAAGTAACTGAAGACAAGGAGAACTGGTAATAATTCACAGGGTAAAGTTATAGGAAAGTGAGGTAGAAATAATAGTCATTGTCTGGTATTTTTGTATACCACTACTGGAAAATGGGGAAAAAGTAAACAAAATGAACTGAAGACCTTCACCTGAGAAGAATATAACTTCCTATTTTATACTGAGATTTGGTAGTATGGGAGTTATAAGTAAAATGCAAAAATGTAAGAGTATATTTTTTAAAACAAGTGAACAGGGCATCTAGGTATCTCAGTAGATAGAGCACTGGCCCTGAAATTAGGAGGACCTGAGTTTAAATATGGCCTCAAACACTTAACACTTACTACCTGTGTGAGCCTGGGCAAGTCACTTAACCCCAGTTGCCTTAAAAAAAAACCCAAAAGAAATAAACAGAAGTGATTGAAGAGAAACATTGTATTTTAAGAACATATACACAGAGATGCACATATAGTACATGAGATGCTTGTGTTATGGAAGTAACTTACAGAGTACCTGGTCAGAAGGAAAAAACATATAAGTTTCTGAGACTATCATAAAACCAGGATGGAAAGAGTATATAGTTTTGGTAAAGGAGTCACATTTTGGGGAACATAAACTGGATATCTTTTTGCTAATAGCAAAGCTTTATGAAAAAATATGAAAATGGCAAATTACTTCAGTATCTTTGTGAAGAAAACTCCCAAATTAGATTATGAAGAGAGTCAGATATGATTGAAAGGACTGGATAGTAAGTATTTCATTTGGTGTCATCATATTATGTTTCCAAAGTAGAGATCACAATATATAAGATACACAAAATTAGTACTTTATAACTGTTTTTGAATGACAGATATGGTATATACATTTATGCATGCTTATAATACATGAATGTGTGTAAATATAGATACTCATATCTTTCTCTCTGTGTGTGTGTGTGTGTGTGTGTGTGTGTGTGTGTGTAATATAAATATAAATCCATTTATTTAATTATTTAGGTGGTTATATGGCACAGTGGATAGAGTTCTGGACCTGGAGTCATGGAGACTCACCTTCCTGAGTTCAACCTCAGAGTCACTAACTGTCACTAAGTCTCACCTAGTCACTTAACCCTGTTTACTTAAGTTACATATATGTAAAAAAATGAGATGGAGAAGGAAATTTTATCAAGACAACTCCACAAGGAATCACGAAGAGTCAGACAGAAGTGAAAATGACTGAACAAAAGTGTTTTAGGAGAAAGAACACTAGCTGTTGGGGAATCAAGAAAGGAATGATATACAAAGTGGTGCTTAAACTGTGTCTTAAAGGGAGAAAGGTATTCTGTGAGAGATACTAGGGGGAGAACTAATGCAAAGACATGGAGATGGATTTTGGAGTGTTTTAGGGAAGAGATTAAACAGCAGTTGAGTAAGATCACTGAATGCAGAAAAGGTAAGTTATGTCCAATGAAGCTAGAAAGATAGGTTGGGTCAAAGCTGTTAAAAGCTTTAACACATTTATTTTAAAATTAGTTGTGACTAAAGTATAATTGAGAGTTTTATTTCTTCTTAATTCTCTGTGGCTTTTATAAAAGCAAACATTATATCTACTTAATTTGTTTTCTGTCTCAGCCTTGGAGGTCATCAAATTTAGCTTTTTAAAAAATTTGTGCCAAATTAAAATTTATAGTGTAGGATTTATTTAATCAGTGAAATGAAATTTTATTTTAAAAGCACATAACTTTACAATGGAAGAAAATAGTAGGCTCATTGAATTGAAATATCAGGAGAAGAAAATCCCTCAGGGTATATCCACAATGCAGTTAGCAATGATTTTAATTGGACACCCAAGCCAAGCCAATTTCCAAATCATGTATATGTCTTACAAATAAGGTTTATTAGATCCTTTAAGTTCTTTTAGAAGCTTATGAAGATTTATACTACTAGTTAGCCATTTTGTCTGAGCCAGAGAGAATATTTAATAGTTTTCTTACAACTAATGAACAGAAATGTCTCAACAAATGATATTCTTTAATATGTTTATTACAATCATTTGATGTTCTTTAAGCTTTACACATTTTAGTCACATTAGAGTAACAAAAGTATTTTATGTTATCTCATATTTCACAGGTTGAGAGATTTGTAACAACACTACAATATTATAGCATAACTGCAATACTTTTCTTGTTAGACATTAATAACAGTATTCTTTAAATTGTTTTGATTGATAGGATTCCAAAGCTCAAGTCTTTTAATGAATGATTACGCAATTTTAAAGAGAAAAACAGTTTTAAAATATATTTGATGTAGTGAAACTTTGATTTAAAGCATTTAAAGATTACAGTAGTTCTTTATAAATGCCTATTTCCTTATGTTAATTTTCAGAAGAAAACTATAAGCTATAACCATCTTTAATGTCTTAAGTAACTTAGTATTCTTTTAAAAACATTAATCTATTCCCATGTTCCCTCCGTTTCACCCTGCCTGTGAAAAAAAATGTTTAACAATCATATTTATTATAGTAGCTTGAATAATCCTGGAGTGGGGAAACTTAGATGCAAGTGAAAACCTGTTTATACAAGAGACCAAAGTTGAGAATAGAGATGATTATCTGAACAATTAAACTATATATAGAAAAATATGTTTTTCTTCATTTTGCTTTCTCATTTGGAGATTCACTTTATATAAATATATGCTACTTTGAACTAGTAATATAGAAATTTTAGTTTTTTTTGTAGTGGGTATTAATAATCTCACATTACAGATTTATAATTTGACTTTTGCCTTATTCAGTTTCACCTTCACCTTAGTTATCCAATCATTTTTAAGTCAGGATTGCTCTTTGTGACTCCATATGTGGATTTTGTGGTAAAATAATAGTGGTTTGCCATTTCCTTCTCCAGCTTATTTTACAGATTGAGGGACTGAGGCAAATAGAGTAAAGTGATGTGTCTGGGATGGCATAGGTAGTATTGAGGCCATATTTGAAACCATGAAGAGGATTTTTCCTGGCTCCAGGCCCAGTGATCTATCTACTGTGCCACTTATCTGTCCTTGCTTAGGCACAATTCTTTAAAAATAATAAGTGTTTCCATGTTATGTTTACTTTTTTTTCTCTCCCATGGTTTTTCCCTTTTACTTTGGTTTCTTTCCAACATGATTCATAATGTGTATTAAAAATAAATCAACTTCAAAATTAATTTACTAGAAATTATAATTTATATAGAATAATTATATATCATGTATATATGTATATATGTATGTATGTATATACATAGTTATTATCTAATGGCAGCAAACTCTTGCATAATGGGAGAAAGAAATGTACATGTTAATTTTATGTATGTTTGAAAGGAAGTTGCACAAAGAAGATTTGCAGTTTCAAATGCAATCATTGTTTTGTTGTACTGTGTTATGGAAATGCTTGTTTTATTCCACAAATTAAAAAGAAAAGAAATTTAATAAAAATAAGTGTTTTCAGGTCATTACATATTACTCAATGAAAGAAAAATATATTTCTACTATAGCTTAGTAAGCTGTAATAAGCTATGGCACTGTTATTTATAAAACGTATTTGTATATATCATAAACTCTAAGGTTGCATCATTGTGGGTACTTACTCCATCAGTGTAGACTGTGGCCTTTCTATATCTCAGCAAATGATTTTATAAGTTTCCTTGGCCAAAAATTTCTTTACCTGATTCATGGCTAAACGTTTTGTGAAGAATCTCCTTCACTTAAACCTGCCTAACATTTGAATGGCAATATTGCAAGGCCCATATTCCATCTTGGTTGAAATTTCTCAGGATTAATGTTCCATTGCTATAGACTTTAAGACTCTCATATAGAGATGTGAGTCAGAATCTACCTTTCTTATCTCCACGTTAGTCATTAGCTGGGGTTTCATGAGAACTAAGACCAGTGTGAAAGTATAACAATTTGGTTAGTTCAATGGTCAGTGTTCTTTAGGGCAAGGACAATTAAATTTTTGTCTTTCTATTCCCAGCACCTAACAGAAAGCCTGGTATATTGCTGGTGTTTCATAAATGCATAATGTGTGATTGATAATATTCTTGTTATAGCTTCTTGCTTTTGACATTATTGGAGCCAATGCGATTTCAACTATGTCACTTCTGTCTTCATGTTTGCAACCAGTGTTAGATGTTTTTATTTGAGATTCAGCCCAAGTCTTTTGCTACTGTATTTGTAAACCATGTTTGTGTTTATGTTATGAGTATATAATTATATTATATGATATTTTATATGTAAGATATACATATATATATTTGTGTATATATAGAATAAGATTGTATTGTTCATCAGTACATTCCTCTCTCCTCCCTACTAATGCTTCTAATTAATATTAACACATGAAAATCAAATAGTCTCAAGCATAGTTTCTCAGTTCTCATTTTTTTAACTTCTGATCCCATTTATGAGAGATTAGATCTCTATACCAAGGTGAAATCAAAGAGAAGACATAAAGATAATTTTTTTTTATGTAATTCACCATGGTTCATCAAACCTCATAAGGTAACAGAACTAGTGCTTCTGTCATGAAACTTCGTGTAATGGGTTTGAATCAAAGCATTGAGCTAAGCAAATTATTCTCCTAATGTAATTTGGTAATGCCCTTTCTCATTAGTTTTTAGCTGATGATTGAGGTGTAGCTTAGGATTGATTCTGACTCACATCTCTATCCTCTTCACTTTGCTGCTATAGATGCGTTTTCAATGTCCACATATATTAAGAAACAAACATAAGTGTCATTTTATTATTGGTCCATTTTCTCCATATACCTGAGGGAGAATAGGATGTTGACCAAGGCAAAGGAATGAGCCCCTGAAGGGAAAGTCTGTAGGAATAATTGACAAGGCAGGAGACTCTTGAGAGAGGTCTATCATGAACTGACAATAGGCATAGGGTAAAATCAGAAAGAAAAGAATCTTTTCAGAAAACAGAAAAGAGATGATAGGGGTTTAGGAAGTTAAGATTACGAGATCAAGTGGTTACTGAAAACTAAGGACATCTCTAATTGAATCATATTTTTCTTGTCCTAATACTGATCTCTGTAAACTGATATTATGCTGGAACTGATAACTGGATATTTAACCTATATTTAAACCAGTGTTTTCTGTTATACATTGAATATGTGGAAGACAGAGAGTTGGCATAACAGATAGCAAATTAGACTTAAAGTCAGAAAACTTGAGTTCAAATTCTACTTCAGATATTGCATGTGATTTGACAAGTTACAAAAATTGTGTTTGTCTCAATTTTCCCATCTGTAAAATAGGAATAATAATAATAGCACTTATGTTCCTGGGTTATTGTAAGAATAAAATTAGATAATATTTATTTTTAAAGCTAAACTTAATTTCTTTTTTAACATTCATTGTTATGTAAAATTTTCTCCCTTTGCTCTTTCCCTCTCCTAGGGGAGATATAAGTTGTTATTTGAGTATAATCACATAAAACTTACAACCATATTTTTAGTGTTGTGATAGAAGAAATAGAAAAAAAAACATGAAAAACTAAAAATATTATGTTTCAATCTGCATTTAGACACCACCAGCGCTTCCTGTGGATATAGATTTTTTTTTCATGTAGATTTCAGAAAATTGGTTCTGAGAGAGGGAGGACATTGTGATCCAGGTATGAGAAGTCATTCTCACTTCACTTTCTTCAAAAGAAAAAAAATAACAGAAAGAGAAAGCTTGCTTTTGTTGATAATTAGGGATGAAACACATGTTTAATTTACAAAAAAATAACTATTTTAAATATTAGAACATTATTAATAAAGTCCACAAAACATTTTGTTAATAATATTTCCGCTTTTTATTTTATACATATTTCAAAGGAAGGAAAAATTACATTTGATTAGTTTGCATAACTTATAAGGATGCTTATTTATAAAGACTTCATTCTTTTTTTTTTGCTTATTGTTTTAAAGTGTATTTTAATTAATTAATAATTTATTTTATTTTATTTTTCATTAATTTTTATAATTATAACATTTTCTTTGACAGTACATATGCATAGGTATTATTTTTTACAACATTATCCTTTGTACTCCCTTCTGTTCCGAGTTTTTCCCCTCCTTCCCTCCACCCCCTCCCCTAGATGGCAGGCATTCCCATATATATTAAATATCTTTCTTATAGTATATCCTAGGTACAATATATATGTGCAGAACCGGATTTTGTTGTTGTTGTTGTTGCAAAGGAAGGATTGTATTCGGATAAAGACTTTATTCTTGATGCATTTAAAGGCTATTTGCTTTTTTTAGACCATTCTTTTTGACAAAAGCCTACACACTCCAAAATTAGAATTTATATCATACCTTAAGTCTTACAAATGTTGATAGTACCATTTCTTATGAGAAACAACAAGATATGCAGATAATCACAATGAATAACTAATAATATTAGAGGATTACCTTTTGGTTTGACATTTAGGCATTATTACTGAATTTCATTAGCGTTAATGTGAAATGCAAATGTGTAAAAATATTCTCAGACAATGAAATTCATTTGATTATTACTTATCATGAGATGCTTGTATTCATGTGTTTAGAATTCATATTTCTATTACACATCCAGTCCTTTGAATGGTACCTTTAAAAATACACACACATATATGTATATGCTCACCCTATAGAAATACATTCTACTCTTGCCCTGTCTCAAATCCAAAGGCATGAAGATTTTGTTATGAAAAAAGCAGTTTAGAAATCAAAATGTAATTTGAAATCACCAATTTCCAATGTACAAATCTTATGCCTAGAATAATGTGATGATATAACCAACTAGTACCAGTGTCCTGTTAACAACCCTGTACAGAAGATGAAAGAATAATGAATTACACTAATCAATCTAGATAGATTTAATTAATATTAACATTTTTCCTAATCTTTTTCCTAATCAAGAATCTTAATCTGGCAATTTATATCTGACTATGATGGATTTTTTTTCCTCTCAAAAACACTTAATATTGTTCAAAAAGATGATAAAAATACAGCTCAAAGAAAGATTAAGATTGCTTATTAAAAAGAAAACTATGATCACTGAAATATTTAGGACCTTAGTGCTTATATATAAAACTCTTTCTAATTAATTTGTATGAAAGAAACCTATTAAAAATACCAATGACTAGTCATCAAGGACTCTAGACAATTAGGCATTTGGCCAAAGACAATTCTTTAATCCAAGATTCTGAGCTTTCTATAGTAATTCCAAATGGACAGTAGTGTGTTGCTTGGTAATGAAATCCAGTTTTTTAATAATTTATCAAGTCATGTCTTAAAAAATGTAACTCTTTCTTCAGAAAACAGAAATAAGTAGAATAAATCAAAGAGAAATGATCAACTACATTAGAACTCCCAAATTGTGTTATCATGCAAGTGTCTAAAAACTCAGCAGGACATTTTGGATGTCTACAACTAGAGCAAAGTATAAAATGAATCACGACGATTGTTGCTGAGAGGCAGTTCTATTGGAGTGTTTTGTTTTAAACCATGCAAAGTACTTAAAGTTAGTGATGATCAAACATAATATAACCATTTATATCTCAAGTGTTGTGTGGCTAGAGTATAATGGATAGAGCACCAGACTTGGAGCTAAAAAGATATGAGTTTGAATTCTGTTGCAGAAAGGATTCTCTATCCTTGTGCAAATCACTTAACCTCTGGTAGGCTCAATATCCTCTTCTGAAAGATAGATATTATGACAATAATAGCTACCTAATAGAA
This sequence comes from Sminthopsis crassicaudata, assembly GCF_048593235.1. NCBI lineage: Eukaryota > Metazoa > Chordata > Mammalia > Dasyuromorphia > Dasyuridae > Sminthopsis > Sminthopsis crassicaudata. Next base: position 146,100,275 of record NC_133619.1, read on the forward strand.
TTCTGTGTAAATCTTAAAGTGCAATATGAATATTAGTTATTACTACTATAAGCACCAGCCAAACAGAATTAACTGTGTGTATAGCATGAAATGAGTCAGAGTAGCTATTCACTATCTGGCTATAATAACTTTTTTTCCTCTCAAAAATACTTAACTATTGATAAAAAAGATTGAGCATCAGTCTTCTGATATGAATATCTCTATGCATATGCAAATGATTGAATTTTAATATTTTCATATAAAATTTTAATTGTATAGCTCCTTTAAAACTTAAATAAAATGTTATCATTAAAATAATTCAGTTAGAAAAGTCACCACTTAAGAATATAAAACATGTCACAATGGAATCTTTCCTAAAGAAGAAGGCAGAAAAGTGGAATCCTAGTTTACTTTCTACCATTTATTAGATTCCTGACCTTAGATAAATAGCTTTACTTTCATTGCTTGCTTTTTCCTTTTCTATAGTATGGATAGGGTAAATAATACCTGGCCTATTTTATTTCTAAGGGCTGTTTTCAAGGTTAAATGAAATAGGGCACATGAATATTCTGTGAGAAACTGAGGCTGACTGAGGCTTATCTGTTAATTTACTTTGCTTAAGTGCAGAAAAGGTACATAGTCAAAATAAGCAGTTTTATTGCTATTTTATTAAGTCATATATATGTACTTATGCATATATTATGATTGATAATATATATGCATTATATGTACTTCTTAAAAGTAAAAACTATATAAGAAAAGCTTTCAGTTTCTTTTTCGATGGCCTTCCAAGTTTTTGGTATATTGAAATGTTTGACTTAATGATTGCTAAGTTCACGGTATAAAGTATTTTAAAACTAAAAAGATTTATATACATATATATATATACACACATATATATATATATATATACACATGTGAATGCATATATATATATATATATATATATATATATATATATATGTGTGTTGTATGTATTTATATAAACCACAGTCTATAAGGGAGCTATTATTATTTATCTGGAAAATAATTATATCATTAAATTGATTCTTTTTGATGTGAATGAAAACAGTAAAACCCCAAATAAAACAAAAACAACATCAGGTAGAATATTAGTTCTTTTTTTTTTTTTTATTTTACACTTTATGGGGAAAGCTCTATGTTGAATGTAAATACATGCATATTTATGTTCTCAGAATCATTAAAACAAATAAGGGGGTTGCCCTGTGCCTGCAGAATATGCATTAAAAGAAATAAGGGGGGGGAACCCTGTGACTGCAGAATGTGCATTCTTTATTTAGGTTAATTTTAGGTTCTCATACTATACACTAATGGTAATACATGATTTTTTGAGTTGCTTTCTAGATGTCCTTTCTATGTGGTTCTAATTCATGGAAGTTCCAATCTATACTGAAAGATTTGTGCACATGTACTTCTTTCATTTTTTTTTAGGATCAAAAGGTGAGGAGCACTGTCTGAAAATAAGTGTTGATGCCTCTTTTATATTCTCTGGAGCCAGCGTCTTTTTCATTGTTCATTCAAGAGAGATATTTCAAGGAAATGTGACTCTTTTTTTTCTCCATAGTAACCTATGTTATATGGGCTCACAAACAAAAGAGACATGTCCCATTAACAATGTCACAGCCTGTCTGTGTGCTTAACAGGAAACTAAATATTCTATTAGAATTTTTTTCATTTGATAGGCGAGAATTTTTTGAATGTGTTTCATACAGTTAGGACTGGTCTCATCTTTAAATTAAGCAGGAAAGTGAATATAATGAAGCTGAAAGTAATCATGCATAACCATTTGCTGACCTTACAAGGATCGAGTGCAAATTTGTCACATTGTCTAAATGTTCACCCCCAATAAGAAGTTCTCCCTTGTGGCTTATTTAAACCAACAGGAGAATTAAAGATACAAGATATGGCAATTGTGTTGAAATCCAGTAAAATGCATGAATTAACATGATGATGAAGATAATATTTTAATGCTTGGCACATAAGAGCTAATTCTGTTCTCTCTACAGTTGTACAGTGATGACATATACTATATAACAATTTATATATGTGCATATTTATATACATGCATATATAAATATATATTTGTTTATAAATGGAAATGGTTGAGAGTAAACTAGTAAGTGAATTTTATTAATAATAAAAAGTTATACAAATCATTGTCTTGTGATGTGGAGAAAAGAAAAATCTGGAGCTATGAGTTAAGGAATCTGAGTTCTTTTCCTAGTAATGCTAGTAGAGTGGATAGCTTTGATTTTTTTCAGATGTAAAAATGAGAGGGTTGCATTAGATTCATCATTTTTCTTCTAAATCTTAAAATTCTAAGCTCTTTTCTACACAGTTAACTTCCAATACAATTGAGGACAGTGATACATCATTTTGGCTTCCCATTTCTTGCTTACCCATGACTCTGCACATAAAAAAAATTCTATTCACTCCTATGAAAATGTCATCTTAGTGATTTCATCATAACATTACCTGGATGGATACATAGACATATGTATTGGGAACTCCTAATGAGAAATGCCCTCTACAGATGCAGGTTGATACCTTCTCAGTAGCTAACCGTTCGAAAATTACCTGGTCATAATTTGTCCATTTTCTCATGAGGCAAATGTTTCAGAGATGAGACTTGAATGTAAGTCTTAATAGCTTCAAAGTTAGTTCTCTAGATATCTTTTGACTCTACATTTCAGGTTTTTATAACAAACATTTAGAAAGTAAAATTTACCATGAAAATATAAGGGTGAAGCAATTCTTCCCATAGATCATTAAAAGGTAAATCATTTTGGATAATTCATCTTTGAAAGATTTTAAAATAAATTTATTTGGGGGCTTTATAATGATAGTCTTGGCCTTTTTTAGGGGTATAGTTCATGCCCTCTCAGATAAATCAGTAAAACAACAAGCATTTATCAAGTAGTTACTATATTCCCTGTACTGTATACTTATGAGAAATGCAGAAATTAACATTAAGATATTTTCAAATATACAAACTCTATGCTTGTGGTAATAATTTAATGCCAATTAATAAAATATTAAAGTGACAACCTTGCTTAAGAACCACAGTGGAAGATAACATTTAAGAATTAGTGGCACAGTGTGAGGTCAATGGAAGATACTAATGATTTAGGAAAGAGAAACAATTAGTTGATTGATAACTCAAAGATTAAAGATAAAAAACTAGATATAAAATGATCATTTCAGATACTTTTTAGAAAATACTAAAAATAACACAAATAAACTTTAAATAGTAAGCATACTACCATCATACATTTTTCACAGATATTCAGTTCTCATAGATACTACTTAATATACATATATTCTAAACATGTTCATTAATGCATGGTGAAGCAAGTTTATTATAGTTTTGTGAATAAATAACTTATACAAAATGAATGAACATTCATATGGCAGAAATTAATCCCCTTTTCTACACTTCTCAAAATGACTACTGAAAATGTGTAATTAAACATTTTAAAAAATATAATTGACATAATTCCATTTTCTTTAGTTAAATATTTTTCAAAGTATTTTAATCCCTTTCTTTAAAGATTTCAATATTCATACTAAAATATATTTTGAAAAATACTTTCAAATTTTACCCAAGGTGCCCAATTAATGGGTTATGGCATATATATATATATATATATATATATATATATATACATATACACACACACACACACACACACACACACACACACACACACACACACACACACACATATATATATGCAGGCACCTCTGTGCTAGTACTAGACATAAGACAAAACAGTGTTCGGCAATACCATTGCTTAAATGCACTTCTGAGTGCAGGGCCAGAGAGAAATACTTTAGAATAGGGAAACTGAGGAATACTATCATTTCCAGTCCAAAGGGATTAGGGGCTGGGGAAAGTAGTAATGGTTGCAATTCCAAGGGATCAGGGGCCTTTCTTAGGTAAAGACTAGAAAGCAGACTAGGAGATTAGAGACCAAATTTCTTCACAGATAACACTACCTTGAAAGCATTGAAAACTTTCCCAGAATTTGTTGTGAGAATAGCAATGTGAAAAAACCTGAAACTCAAGAGAGTCTTCCCCCACCCAAGCCAGGAAGAGAACATTAACAGAAAGTTAAAAAAAAAGAAATACCATGGGGAAACAAATAACAAGAAAGAGCCTGACCATAAAAAGCTACTGTAGTTATAGATAAGTGTGTAAGGCAACACATTTATAAGCAAAGCCTGAAAGGAGAAAAGAAAAGGTGAAATGGATAGAAACCAAACAAGAATTCCTAGAAGACGTAAAATTATATTCAGAATTAGAGTTATGAAGAGTAAATTAATTAAGGACAGGAGAGCAAGGGAAGAAAATCATGAAAAGATAAAAGATGAAACAGCTGGATAAAAGAAGTAGAAAATTACTGAAGGAAATAAGTCCTTAAACATTAGAATTGTGCAAATGGAAACAAATGACGTGCTTTTCTATTCAGCTTTCATCTTTTCATCAGGAATGCTGGAATGTTCTCTTTTCCATTGAATAACCATTTCCCCCATGCTTAATTTTGCTGAGTAAGTTAATCTTGGTTGTCATTCTTGGTCTTTTGCCCTCTAAAATAATCATTATATTCCATGCCTGCTGGTTCTTTAGAGTGATGGTTGTTAATTCTCATGAATTTCTGACTGTGGTTCCATAGTATTTGAGCAGTCTCTCTCTGTTGCCTCAATTATTCTCTTTTTGACCTGAGAGCTCTGGAATTTGACTATAAAAAAGCAGAACCAGGAGAACATTGTACATAGTCATAGCAATATTTTAATAAAAATGAACTATCACCTCCAGAGAGATAACTTATGTGTATTAAAGCATACTTTAAAATGATTTTATTTTTTCTTGATCTTTTTTCTTGTCTTTTACTTTATAAGGTATCTAATATGGAAATGTTTCACATGACTTCACATGTGCAATCAATATTAAATATTGTCAATTTTTTACATATTATTGGGAAATACTTAATAAAAGAAAGATATCAAAATAGTGAGAAAAAAATTGTATGATAGGATTTTGTATTTTCTATAGGCAGCAGTTGGCAGGAAGACAACAGTTTAAAATTCCAATTCTGGCATTTATTGATGTGACCATTGCTGAATAATTTAATTTCTAAGCAATAATTTCCTCATCTAGAGAGTCAGAATAGTAACTTGAATATCCTAAAGATAGCTTTAAACCGATATTTCTACACCAGAATTCATTATTTTCTGCCCTAATCCCAACTCTTCTTCTAACTTCCATATTTCTAATGAAGGTAATGTAATCCTTCCAATTAATCAATTTAACAACTTTGGGATTGTCTGACTTTTTCTTCTCCCCTCTCATATCTAGTTCATTATCAGATCTGTTCAATTATCTAGCCAAAACATCACTTACACAGTTGATACTCAGGTTTCATCCTTTATCAGTTCTCACTTGCTGTATTACAGTACCCCCCATTAGTCCAGCTATTATCTCTTTCCTTTCTCCAATCTAACCTTGACAAAATAATATTAGCATAAGCCTGATTTTGCCTTTACTTTGCTCATGAAAATGAAACTAGGGTGTCTCTGTATTACATTTGAGATGAAATTTAAACTGCTCAGCTTGCCACCTAAGGTCCTTGACTATCTATCTCTAAGCTAATTTTTCAGACTTATTTCATATTTCTCGCTTTATTTACTTTGTATTCTAGCCAAATTCATCTGCTTGCTTTGAACTGAAATCAACATTTCATCTTTTGCCATTGTGCATTTGCTAGTCTGTTCCCTCTACCTGGAATGTCCTTCCTCTTAATCTATGTCTCTTAGATGTTTTAACTTTCATCAAAGATCAGCTCATATCTTTACTTATAAAGCAACTTTGTCTCATCTCCCTAATTGACAGTTCTTTATCTATTTCTCTATATCTCTCTGTCTTTCTGTTTTTCCTCCTCTTCTTTCTCCTCCTCCTTCTTTTCTTCTTACTCCTCCTCCTGTTCCTCCTCCTCATTGTCTTCATTTTTCTTTTCTTCCTTCTCCTCATTTCCTCTTTTTTCTCCTCCTCCTTCTACCACTTCTTCTTCTCTTTTCCCTTTGACTTTTTTCTCTTATTCTTCCTCTTTCCTCTCCTCCTCCTAGAAGAAACTAATAAACTTTAAATTTAGAAAACTGATTACACTAATTCACATTTCTTGAGCCTATAGCTGTTATCAAAACATCATACTAAGAAACAATAAATAAACATAAAAAAAAAAAACATCATACTAAGTGTTATAGTAGTTACAGAAAAGTTTTAGAAATGGCTTCAATCTTCAAAGAGCTTACAATCTATAAAAATCTAATGATAATGAGAGTAAATCACCCTTGAAGTAAATAGAATAAGAATGATATTATATAAACATCATATTTTGTATACTACTTGAAGTTTTTTTTTTTCAAAAACCTTTTTGCATTTAATTTTCATACAATTCCAGAATTTAGAGTTGGAAGCAATATAGTGATGATTCGGGCTAACCCCCTCATTTTATACATGAAGTAACTGAATTGCAGAGAGGATAAAAGACTTGAACAAGGTCACACAACCAATATCAGTACAGAGATTTAAACTTACAGGAGTCTATTTTCTAAGCTTTTGTATTTAAGTATGCTATGCTTTCTTTATCTGTATTCCATTCTAGATGCAAATCTTTAGTTGTGTGGCTGTTACATACTAATATCATTTGTGGAAATATCACTAAAAGTCTTATTACATTTCTGATTAAATATTGTTTTTTAAAGTTATAAATTATATGTAATTAGTAGCACCAACTAGAGGAGATCAAGTATGGTTCTTCAAGCTCTAAATTAATCATAGGAATAGCTATTCTCTAAGCAGATATTGCATCATACATGTACAACAACCTCTTAAAGTGCTAAAAATTAATAAAGCAGAGCAGACATTAATCAGGGATGGTATCTAACTGATTTACATAAATTAATTAACATCAAAAGTTACACCAAGCTGCAGCATATCAATACTTGGGAACAGGATTGTTGCCAATGAAACAAAGTAGTAGGCTTATATGGAAAGTCAAGAGAGATTAGATCTTCAAATCATACCAAGGGCACATAATCCAAGGTTTACATAACCCAAGTAATACCATGATAAGGACTTATGGCTTAACAGTGTGGCTCCTCTAAAATATAGAAAAATAAATGGTAGTAAAAATATATCCATTTTGATTTCTTAGCCCTTTATATTATCATAATAGTAATGTCTGCTCAAATACTGGACAAATTTTTTATTTGTCCAGCATACTTCTTCCACATTATTCTAGTTGTCTTCATTACCCATAAATTTTATATATATATATATATATATATATATATATATATATGTATATATATATATATGTGTGTGTGTGTGTGTGTGTGTATATATTATAAATTATATATCTATCTATATCTCTCTCTATTATAATATATATATACATATATATATATGTATATATATTAAATGAAATGGAGTTAAGAGGAGTATGGATATGAGTGTATTTTTTACTAGTGTTTTACTTGTGATTTTATGTGGACATATCTCTTTTACTCATTGGAAGAAGAATAGAGCCAAGATGTCAGAGTAAAGATGGGGACTTAACCTAGGCTTTTCCTAATTTCCTTCCACATATCTTTAAACATTTTAAAATAATGTCTCAAAATGAATTCTGGAGTGGTAGAACACACAAAAAAATGGAGTGAACAATTTTATAGTTAAGACAACAAAAGTTTATCAGGAAAGAGGAGAATGGAACACAATTCAACAGAGGCTGAGCCCCAGTAAGCCAGCAGTAGGGACTGGGAAGAACTAAATAGGCAATAGCAGTATTGTAGAACTCTCAGCTCATAGGCTATAAGGGGATAAGGTAATTGGTTAGAAGGAGACTAAAGGGAACTTTGTTGGTATTGGGGGAACAACTCTGTTGCATTATCAATGTTGCATGTTCTTGTCATTGTTACAAGGCAAGAAGGAATACTAGTATATGGCAGAGCATGAAGTTGTAGTGAATCCAAGGACTCTGTTTAGAATTCTAGCATGGAAAAGAGTACTCATGGTCTGTCACAGACCATAAAACAGGCCAGGAGAAAAGTGACACCACCTCTTCTCAGATCACATCACCTTGGAAGAATTGAAAATTTGTAGAATTTTCACCAATGCAAACTAGCTCTGAAAACAGCAGTAGGAAAAAAAAAAGAAAAGAAAAGAAAAAAAAAACTGAAGTTTGGGACAGCATCCCCTTTGTCCCAGGAGTAGAACCCAACTTTTACATAAAATTAAAAGTCAAGGAATAGGCTCAACAAAAGAACGAACATCATCAATAAAGAACCTAACCATAGAAAGTTACTATAGTGACAGGGAAGATCAAATCAGAAGAGAATAAAGTCAAAATAGATACATGCAAAGTGAATTGTCTCACCTCCCTACTCTCACACCAATAATTTTGGGAAGAACTAAAAAAAGCTTTTAAAACTCAATTAAGAGAGGTAGAGAAAATTGGAAAAATAAATGAGTGATGCAAGAAAATCATGAAAAAAGAGTTGGCAACTTAAATATAGGAGGCACAAAAATACTGAAGAAAATAACTTAAAAAACAGAATAAACAAATGGTAAAAGAGGCACACACACAAACAAGGAAGAGAAGAACTCTTTAAAAAAGAAGACTTGATTGAAGGGAAAAGGAGGTACAAAAGCTCAAATATTTCCTCCATAAGATATCAAGAAAAAAGAAGACAATTTTTAAAATGGAAAAAAATATATCATTTGGAATGCAGCTGTGCTGGAAAATATATCAAGGAGAGATAATTTTTTTTTTGTTTTTGTTTGCTTTTTATTTTTTTAATTAAAGCTTTTTAATTTTCAATACATATGCATGGATAATTTTTCAACAATAACCCTTGTAAAACCTTGTGTTCTAATTCTTCCCCGCCTTCTCCCCACCCCCTCCCCTAAATCCAATATATGTTAAACGTGGTGAAAATATATGTTAAATCCAATATATGCATACATATGTATTCAATTATCTTGCTGCACCAGAAAAAAATCAAACAAAAAGGAAAAATGAGAAAGGAAATAAAATGCAAGCAAAAAACAAAACAAAACAAAACAAAAAAACCAAAAAGAATGAAAATGCTATGTTGTCCTCCACAGTCAGTTCCCACAGTCCTGTCTCTGAGTATAGATGCCTCTCTTCATTTCAAGATCATTGGAACTGGCCTCAATCATCTCATTGTTGAAAAGAGCCACGTCCATGAGAATTGATCATTGTATAATCTTGTTGCCATGTACAATGATCTCCTTGTTCTGCTCATTTCACTTAGCATTAGTTCATGTAAGTCTCTTCAGGCCTCTCTAAACTCATCTTTCTCATTGTTTCTTCCTTCCTTCCTTCCTTCCTTCCTTCTTTCCTTCCTTCCTTGCTTCCTTCCTTCCTTCCTTCCTTCCTTCCTTCCTTCCTTCCTTCCTTCCTTCCTTCCTTCCTTCTTTCTTTCTTTCTTTCTTTTTTGGCAATTGGGGTTAAGTGACAGATCACATAGATAGGAAGTATTAAGTGTATGAGACCAGATTTGAACTCAGGTTTTCCTGACTTCAGGGCTGGTGTTCTATCCACTGCACCACCTAACTGTCCCATGCTGATCATTTCTTATAGAACAAAAATATTCTATAATATTCATATACCATAATTTATTCAACCATTTTTCAAATGATGGGCATCCAATCAGTTTTTCAGTTTCTTGCCACTACAAAAAGGGCTGCCCCAAATATTTTTGCACATATGGGTCTCTTTCCCAAGGAGAGATAATTTAAAAATTATTGAACTACTAAAAACCATGATGAAAAAAAAAAAACAAAAAACTTAGACATCATATTTTCAGGAAAAACTATGTTGATACCTTAGAATCAAAGAGTGAAGTTGAAATTGAATGAATCAAGTGATTACATCCTGAAAGAGAGCCTGAAATCAAAACTCACAGGAGTACTATAACCAAATATCAGACTTCCTGGGTCAAGAAGAAAATATTGCAATTATTCAAAAAGAAATAATTTAAATTTTATGGAAACACTGTCAGAATCACATAGGATTTATCTGCTTCCATGATAAAAGAGTTGAGGGGATGGGATATTTTATTCCAGGATATAAAGCATGTTAAGAATCATCTACCTAACAAAAATTAGTGTAATCCTTCAAGGGGAAAATGGATAGTTAATGAAATAGAGGATTTAAGCATTACTAAAAAGGTGATAGTAAAGGGTGGAATTATTTCAGAAGGTTTGGAGGATTGAGCAAGATGAAGGTCAAAAGCAAAAATAACTCGGGGAAGGACAAAATGAAAGGAGAAAGATAAAAGAGTAAATGGGAAAATAGGATTACATACAGTAATCTTAACTGAAAACATTTTAGAGCAAGTTTCACTAATAATGCCCCCATTTAAAATATAAACTAAATATTGAGCTATGTTTAATTTATAAAAATAAGAGCCATTCTTCAATTGATTAATGGTCAAAAGATATGCCTAAACAGTTTTCAGATGAAGAATTCAAATATAGATATATAGTTAAATGAAAAAATGCTGCATCACTGTAGATTAGAAAAATGCAGATTAAAACAACTCTTAAGATATTACTTCAGATCTGTCAGATTGGCTAATATGATAGAAAAGGTAATCATGACAAATGTTGAAGGGAATGACAGAAAATAAGGACATTGTTGGTGGAGTTGTGCATTGATCCAAGCATTCTGGAGAGCATTTTGGAACTATGACCAAAGAGTTATTCAATTGTGTATAACCTTTGATGCAGAAATACCATTATTTAGGGCCTTTATAGCCTTCTGTGACTTGCTAAATGGTGCTTTATTCTATGAGTTCACTTTTCTTGAACAGACTGAAAATAATTCATTCACAGTTTTAAAAGGAGGTCATTTAAAAATGAGATCGTTGTATATTTTCCTTTCTCTGCTTATATACATAAAGTGTTATGGAAAGTGTTATTTAGGACCTCCATTTTATACAGGAATGGAATAGGGGAATGCTGTGAGAACATTCCCTCCTCCTCCTTCTTTCTCCCATAAATTGTTGCATGTGGCTATTTTAAGCATTAAAAGTTAAATGTGTTAAATCTTGAGTAAGTGTTTCCTTAGTGAGATAATGTTTATAAATTCCTTTCTGTCTTTCCGATGATTAAGAGAATACTTTAATTTGCACTGTCATCCCAAGTAAAGTGATAACATATGATTCTTTATAATCTTTCTACCTTGGGAATACCAGTCAAATGCTATGTCTTTTTAAAGCCATATTTTATCGTAGAATTTGAATTGAAAGGGACCTCAGCGATATTTAATTCTACACTTATGCCTAAGCATAGGTCTTTTATGTAACATCCTACAAAAAGTAATCATCTCTATCCCATTTTAAGGTCTACAGTGAGAACACTCATTGCATTTTGAGGAAGCGTATTTAAGGTAGTCTTACTTTGATTTCCCCATGGGAATGTTCTGTGCACATGACACTGGATGATTCTGATGGGGAGAAATGATTGTGGGATAGGGATTCAACTTTCTTCCTCAGGCTACCTGTCTTGCTTTTGGCTCATCCCTTGGAGCTTCTGACTAGGAGGTAATTCTTAAGGAGAAGGGATCAGATGTCAGATATCTGCTCCGGTTATAGTGCAAGCAAGTTAGCATTAATTGAAGCAGCAGGGGAACCTGTGGTAGAGAGTAGAAGGAAATTCAAACTACGATCTTGGCCCCTGTATTTCTTCCCAGGGACATCCTAGTATCCTGAATCCAATATTATTAGTAATAGCAGTACTTCAGCCAACATCCTGGGAAGCAATTTGAGTGGAGTCAGATCCTGGCAACTACTCTTGTAATGCTACAGCTTCAGACCTTGAATACTTAGAAGATAAAGTTCTTGCTACTAAAGTCCTGGGCTCTATCAGTGGTTAATTATCAGCAACTGATAAGATTTTATCGTTAAAATGATATTAAAGAGGAGGTGTTAACACCTCTTTTTTGTTTTGTTTTGTTTGTTTTGCTAATGTATCTAAGACCCCAGGAGCCTTTCCTTCTGATTTGAAGCTGGAATTTTCCAAATGTGTTGCTTCCTCCATTATTAAAATGTGAACTGTTTGAGTATAGGGAGGATCAGTGGGAAGTTTGAAAGTATACATAACTGAGACATTTAATCTCAAGCACTTTAGAGACATATGTATATATGTGTACGTATATGCATATATATATGCATATACGTACACATATATAATTGCTATACTAATTGTAAAGTTTACTCAAAACCTATTCATTAAGAGTAGTACAAGTGGACTGTGAGACTTCCTCAATCAAAACAAACTATTGGGATGAACAGTCATTTTAATTTTCTGGAATTTTACTCAAAATTCTAATCCAATTCTATTGTAAATGCTATAAAATGAGTTCTACACATTTTAATCAGTCAATGATAATAGCCTGTATAAGATATCTAATTCTACTCCATCCATCTAATTTACATTATCTTTAGTATTGCCAGATCTTAAATAGTAAAGGTTAAAAAAATCTACTTTGTCCTCTCCTCTGGCTGCAAAGGAAGTGATATGAGTATTTATTAATATTAGAATCATTATATGTAGGAAAAGGGCACACCACCTATCATATGAATAAGAGCTGATGAACAATGAGAGAATTAAGATTAATTAAATAGCAACAGGCAAGAGAAATATCCTAGTTGAAGACATAATGTTTTATCTTACATAATTATATATATATAAATATATGCATAATGAAATTTTATTATGTGTTATATATAATATACAATTATACTGTGCATGAATAATAATACAAGACATATGGAAGTTGTTTTGGTATAGAAAATGGGATTTTCTGAGTATCCCAATTATCTAAACATCTTAATCTGACATTTTGCAAATAATACACCTCTAGAAAGCATAGCCCAAATGTTCTTCTCCTCTTCTTCTAAAGTCTTTTGAGAAAAACCATTTCCCCCTAAAAGATCTGAAATCCTTTCTTTGAGTAGAAATCAATTTTTCTTTTTTTCATTTTCTTTTGCAGCATGTTTGTTCGTGATCATTTGCTACAATAGCTATGATAGTTGCAATAGATTGGAAGAATGAGGCCCACAGATATTTACTCTCTTTATAAGACACAAGCATAGAGGGAGACTTATTCCCAAGGCAGTTTTCTTAACCATATTGTATGAGTTTCATATAATACACTTCTGGGAATTTTTTATTACAGTAAGAAAACACTAGGAAATTCAAAATCTTGTGTTTCTGGGTTGCTTCCATTTCCTTTTGTAACTTCTTGAAGCTTATTCCTTTCTTTGTCATGTTACAAAGACTTTTTTTAAAAAGTCTTTTTTTTTTTTTTAAAGAACTTGGTATACTTCCATCACTAGATAATAATTCTCTTTCCCAGTTTGATGTGTTGCTTCAAGTTTTTGAGTTAGTAACTCCAGATTGAAACTGTGAATTAAAGGGATGTTCATTTATTTCTTTAAATATGATTATTAAAAGTAACTGCATCAATTAAATGAAGAACATTACTGTTTCAGAATATTACATGAACCCTGCAATTACTTCATATATATGTGTTATATATTATTTTCTTTTTAAAATAATATTTTCTCTTCCAAAATATATGCAAAGATAGTTTTCAATATTCATATTTGTAAAACTTTGTGTTCTAAATTTTCCCCTTACCTCCTGCCTCCCCAAGACAGCAAGCAATCTGATTAAGTATGGAGTCCTTTTAAGTATATTTCCATATTTGTCATATTGTAGAAGAAAAAGGGAAAAACATGAGAAGGAAAAAAAAACAAACAAACAGCTAGCAAAAAGGTGAAAATGAATTCTCTTTCTGGATGCTATTGGCATTTTCCATTCCAAATGTATTAAAATTACCTTGAATCCCTGCATTTTTGAAAAGAGCCAAGTCCATCACAGTTGATTGTCACATTATCTTTTTGTTACTTTGGTTCTGCTTACTTTACTCAGCATCAGTTGATGTAAATCTGTATAGCCCTTTCTGACAACAGCATGCTCATCATTTCTTATATAACCACAATATTCCATTATATTCATATACCATAACTTAATCAGCCATTCCCCAAATGATGGGCATCTATTCACTCAATTTCTACTTCCTTGACACTAGAAAAAGTTCCACTAAATACATTTTTTTTCTAAAATATAATGTACTCAAATATATTTCTCTAGCTTTAGAGATGCTTTCATTTGACATTAATAGTGCCTCATTTTATTCCTTATTTTACCTTCAATCATCTTTATTCTAGTGATTATTATTACAGTTTAGAATATAATTATGATAAATGACAAAGAAAGCAAATATTAATGACATAGTTTTCATATTTAATAGAGACAGATGTGTCACAAATGATAATGCCTATAATATGGATGACGCTGTCAGAAAAGGGTAGGTTGGTGTTAGCTTGGAGTCACATCCAAGTCCAGAGTGTTGGTCTTGGAGTCCGCCCATGGATTCAAGAAGATTCTTCCTGAGTTCAAATCTAGCCTCAGATATTTATTCATTGAATGACTCTAGGCCAGTCACTTAACCCTATTTGTATCGGTTTCCTTATTTGTAAAATGAGCTGTGGAAAGAAATGTCAAAATATTCTACTATCTTTGCCAAGAAAAGCCCAGATGAGGACAGAAAAATTCAGACATGACTGAAATAACTGAATAATGAGCAGCTATAAAAATATGCTGTTTTCTCTTATTTCTGAGACTGCTTTTCAATTTTTCTAAATTTATTATATTTTATTTGAAAAAGAAAGAACAAAAGACCAACTAAACATGTTTTAATATTTACATTTTAATTATCTACTTTCAGTATACAGAGTATGATCATTTTTATTTCAGTCATTTTCTTGTCATTCATTATTTATTGTATGATCAGGCTCTTATTCCATACTTTGAATTCTCTCAATATTTCTTTGTTCCTAATCATGTCACAATATACAACTACATTAATGTATCACAGTTTATTTAACAGTTTCCTTATTTCTATTTGCTTCCATTTTGTATTTGAACTAATGTCTCATTTTTGCATAATAACACTTTATAGTATATTTCCAATAATGTAATCAATGGTTGGATTTTTTAATATTAATGCTGGACATCAATAAAACCACAGTATTCTGCTTAGTAACTTTATATTTAAAATAATTTCCACACATTAATTATTATAGCTCTTTAATCTAACCTTTTATGTTCCTATCTAGACTCTTTTTCTCTTTTATTCCCTTTCTTCCTATTATGCTCATCATATTATGCCTGTGATCCATGTTTCTGTTTCTACTTTTTTTTCATTTTGCATTATTTTGTGGAGGCTTTTAAGAATTTTTAAAATTCCTTATCCTTTTCAGTTTTAATGACACTTTATGAACAGGTATCTCTTTTATTTTTTGGATACTTTTTCACCTTATATTACTAAGATGAAATTATTCAGCCAAAGTGTTTAAAATATAAGGACATCCTGGCAGTACTGAAGACATAGCTTAGGCTATAAAGAATAAATTTAGAATAATAAAATCTCTTTGATTTCATGGATTTCTGTAATTTTCTTAATGGCTCAGTGGTAGTAGAGAAGTCATATGCTTTCTCTTAATCTAAGTCTAGCTACAGTCAAAATAAGTAAGGGTCAAGAGGAAAAGACATCATAATGAGAACAAAGACTTAGATTTAATAAAAAATGTGGGAGAATAAAAATAGAAATATAAGAAATTATCAATAGAGAATGGAATTTTGAAACTGTTAAAAATTGTATTATAGAATAGAATTGAAAACTTGAGCATTTTTGAGGTTTTGCAGTTCTGAAAGATGATAATAATGTCTGATATTTCCTACTAATATGGGAAGTAAAGGTTGTTGAAATTGAGGATAAATGGAGTGAAAATCAGAATTTGTTAGAATGGAGGGATATTGAAGAACTATTTTCTCATTTATAATTCTCATGGTGTGGCTGTTTTTTGGTTCATAACCAGATTAGCTCTCATTATCAGTTAAGTAACTGATCAGTTTTATCCTACAATTTTACCTTTTTTGCAAAATTTGATCACTATATCTTGCCATCATACTTGGCCTGTATTACAAACATCTAAATCAGTAGCTATCTCATTATAACTTAAGTAGATGATACATCTAAAGAGAAATGTGTAATTTAAGACTTAATTTTGGTATACTGCTTAAAGAGACATGACTGATATATGGGTCAATTTCTAATTTTACATAAGAAGTCACTGTTGCTTTGATAGAAATTAGTCTCCAAATATAGTTATCTGGCAGAAGAGTTAAATTACAACTACTCATACTAATGTAAGAATATAATGGTATTTAAGCTACTTATTGTTTCTCTTTGATTTTGGTCTAGATATGCTGATTGAATAAAACAGTATCTCCAAGTTGGAAGAGACCTTGAGATGTCATCTAGGCCTCCATATTAAAATCAATTCTACAAGAACCTCAATAGATGATTTATAGATCATATTTAATATATTGCTTTAGTAGTGATGAGTAGCTCATCATTTCATTGTGTGGTTTATTCCTTTGTTTCACAGTTTGATAGTGAACAGAAATCTGTCTTCCAATAAGTTCCAACCATTGCTCTGCCTTTTTTTTTCTTTGACACAACTTTCCAAATGCTCTACTCTTTCTACATCATCGCCTTTTAAAATTTTGAAGAAAACTATCACATTTCTCCTAATTCATCTCTTTATTAGCTCAAATAATGATAATTTGACTTCGTTTATACTTTGTTTCCATATAATTTCACATCCTGGTTATCTTGCAAGTAGTTCTCTCCTATTGCATAGTGCCAAGGATTGAGCATACCATATGATATATAATTACCATATAATATATAATAATAATTCACTTTTATAACATTTTAAGATTTGGCATAATTGATAGATAATTAAGCTTGGACTACCTCTGATTCATTATTTCTGTATAATCCTGAACAAGTTACTTAAATCTGTTATTATTCTGGATAATAAATTGTCTAAGATTATAAAGTATAGGAAAGGTGCCAACCTACATTGATAGAGGACATTTCTCATCAGGAGCCATTTATAGAACAGAATCAAAAGTTCTGTTCCTATACTTTTAAGATGTACAAAATACTTGCCTCACAATGGTTATTATCTCCATTTTGTAGATTTAGACAGTCTGTTAAGAGGTTAAATGAAATGACTCATAACTAACTAGGATCTCAGGTAGGATTCAACTATCCAGATTTCTAAAAATCTCTGTACAAAAATGTTTAGATGTATCCACATATTCTTTATGTAAAAAAAAAACAATAACAGGAAAATACAGATGATGACTAATACTTTTTATAACACTTTGTACTGTTTCGCATATTGTACAGAGAGAATTAACTATTAACTAATCATTAAAATAATAATTTTAATATGGGAGAAAAATAAGAAAGCAAGCAAATAATATAATGACTCACAGAGATGTGCATCAACTTAAATAAGGAAGAAGTTTATGAGATGTTATGCATGTTTGTGATTTTCCATTTTTACTTAGGTTGCTAATTTATTGCAGAAAATAATTTGTTATTCTTTACATGACACGTGGCTACAAAATGAAAAATAATTTCTTTGGAAGTAGACATGTATTCAAAGGATTAAAATTTCATTTTATAGTACTAAAGTAGCTTTTAATTATACTCACTAAATAAACTAATGCTAGCTTGTTAAAATTGAGTGTATTAAAAATGAAATCTATTCACTTGGCATATTTATTTTATATATATATATATATATATATATATATATATATATATATATATATACATATATATATATATATACATATATATATATATATATATATATATATATATATAAAATAGTTTACAATGCATATATTTAAATATCATATGTGATATACATATGTGTTCTATGTGACATTTTTAAAGATCTAAAATACACTTTTAATTTCATTTATCTTCTTTCCCATTTTTTGCCATATATTAAACAGTTCAGCAGTCTATGCTGTTATCTATCTGTGAATTGCTTCTTCCTTGTGCTATTCACACTTTTGCCTTAATAAATTCCAACTCTAAATTACCCTTACTTTCTTTCCCTTTTCTATATGCTCATATAATACTATGCAATACGAGAAAAAAATCACAAAACTGCTGATTATGTAAAATGTTATTTATTTTATCTCATATGAAGACTGTTTAATGTCCTTCAAGGTCATCTTCTTATTCTCTATTGACTAATTTTGCCTTCAACACCACTGTGGCTCTAAATGTTTTCATTTTCTCAAACTTTCTATACCATTCTTGTCTATTCAAATGATCAGAGTACTCAACCTGACATTTTACGGAAAAACCTAGATGCAATTTGAAGAAACCTCCTTTCCCTCTCCTTCTGTCTCTCAAACTCCTTGTCTTTATTATGAATTATCTTTCATTTATGATGAACAGTGGTTCTTCTCTTTGCCTTGGCCAACCTTTCTATTTCTACTCCATGATCCTATGCCTTCTCATTTGCTTTGACAGATTTCTCTCAGTCTTTCCTTCACCTCCACCCGCCAGGTTTCATTCTACATTTATCTATTAATACTGTCCCTGCTGCTTACTAGCATGCCCAGCTCTCCTCCATCATTTAAAAAAAATCAGTCAAATTATCACCCCATATATCTATTCTCAGCCATACTTGGGGAGAGGGAGAATTATATTGATTCAATTTCTACATTTCTCCTTTCCCTTACTTTCCAATGACCCTTCAGAGCCAGATCATTACTCCTCTGAAGCTAATCTCTTCAGTATTACCAATGATCTTAAAGTTGCATTCCTGTAGAATTTCTACAGACTTCATCTTACTTGCCCATTCATAGCATTTGAATATTAGCTATGTATCCTTTTGAATATTTTTTCCTCTCTTGATTTTAGTGAAAATATCCTCTCAGTTCTCCTCCTACCTCCCTGAAGTCTTTTTAGCTCACTCTCCATGTCCTGCCCCATAGTTCTGGGGTACATCAAGGTTCTGACCTGAGCCATCTTCTTGATTTCATCAGCTCTTGTGAGTCTAATTATCATCTCAGTAGAGCATATATATTTATCCATTTATGGTAATGATCATTTTGTTTGTTAAGTTCAGAATTTTAAAATATGTATTACATGGATATAATAACAAATAATGATATTTAGGGTATAAAACTATAATATGATATGATTTTAGCATGTTATGTAACAAATAGGGAAACATTATTCGCTGTGAATATTTTTCACTTAATTCTCAGTTAATTCATTAATTCTTAAATGACTCAGTCTTTTAAAACTTCTTCCTTCTCACTGGAAATGAGCTTTGTTGTAATTAGATATTTTTCTTAGTTTGGGATATGATTATGTTATCTTGTGTAATAATTTTCATTTCTCTGTGAAGATAAGATTAAAAACAAAATGACATTGTCTATTAAATAGTATTAAATTAATTATTTAGTATAGATTTTATCAATATTTTATTTCTATTAAAATACTTCTTATTGGAAATTAGTTACCACTAATTAATAGATAACTATCATACATACTTAGATATTTTAATTGATTTAATTATTGTGTTGAACAATACCAAGCAAATGAATTATTTATTTCTAGACCCTAAGTCAACTATTAAATACTGTAATTATTTGTAGACTATGCAAACTGTTTTCTGCCACTGAGAGACCCTAATAATCACAGAATATTAAAAAAATTATCCTATAAAGTGTCAGAAGTTAATATCTGCTGTTATAATTAACTTGAAATATTAATTGTAGATATATGCTTTCTTCATGGCTTTAGTTGTACTATGTAACTGAATTTAACTAATTAGTGTTCTAAGAGCTTCAATTTTTTTCTTCATGTGTGTTGGAAAGCATTCAATGAAGCATTATATACATCAGAGATGTGTATTTGAGGTAAACCATCTTTCTTTGAATAGATGTTGATTTTTTAAAATTCGAAAAAGAAATGAATCATAAGTAGTGTTCATGTGTGTATGTTACACATTCATGACTGCACCATTTTTTTTTAGCAATTTAGCAGCAATACCCTGCCATCACAAACTTTAGACTTACAAATTTAAAACAGTAGCTTTTTAGCAAAACAATGCATTTGGATGGCTAAATTCTTGCTTCTGAAAAAACAAACAAACAACTTTAAAACCAGTATTAATTCTGGACAAACTTAGTTCTTAAGGCAGATTCATTGCAAGGAATCATTAGGCACAGTGTTTAATACCATAAATTGCTTTTTTAATTGAAAACTTTTCAGGTGTAAATTAAAATAATTCTATAACACATTTTACAGAAATATTTTACTACGTCTAGTCACCATCCTAGCTTGTTTGGTGCTATATCTAACAGTCTGTTCCAAAAAAAAAGTAAAAATATAAATACACACAATAGGGTGAGCTACTGGGAAGAATTGGCTTAAATAATTATCCCACTTGTTTAAAATGTTGTAGTCTTATGGTAAGGGATATATAAGTTGTTTTCATCTTATTTCCAGTTTGGACATCATCAGTTTGCTCCTAATCTCAGATATGGACAATTTAGTACTAGAATCAAGAAGAAGAGCTACATCCCCACTTTAGCCAGTAGTGCTTAGGGACCACTGCTCAATGGACTAAGGGAAGTTGAAAGAATGGAAGAGGTAGTTATTGCTATTGAGATTATTGGCACCCAAATAGAATTTTGAAACATTTGATTAAGCTATTTTATAATTTTATTTTCTCCTGAATACTGGCTCTTATTATTATTCACTTTATTATTATTATTTTTTTCTCATTAAGCTGTTCTTTACCATACATGTGGAAAATATCCATTTTCATAGACCAACTTACTAGAATTGATTTGGATCTTTATGCTGAGAATTTCATAATTGAGATGATTATTTATAACCACAGCCCTATGTTGTTTGGAGGGAATAAGGAAAAGAAAATAATTGCGCCTTTTCATAGCTAAAAGGAAAAACTAACAATAAAAATTTGTCCCTAGGGAAAAAAAATTCTAGAGCATATTTTCTGTATTTAACGTGTGCTTAACTGATAGACAGTATACAATATTAAAAAATATATAAGACTGAGTTGATTTTTATAAAGAATTATAATTTGGTTTTCTTACTGGTTGAAAACAATTCTGATATGCATTTCGTTCACAAATATATAAGTAATTATGCAAATAAAAATGGATCTTTTCTTGAAAAAAGGGTGTGGGATATAAGACCCATAGACTATACAATGCATGCAAAATATTTGGTTTGGCCCTGCCAAGGCAATTAAAGATTTGAACAATCTCCCACTGCTTGAGATCTTTAAGCTGATGATTTTGTATAGCAAGTGATTGATGTTATTATACCCACATGGCCTTTGGTTCCTCATCCCTGCTTTAAAAGTTATTTTGCCATGAAAACGTTTGTATGAAAGAAAAGTAGTATTGCCTTAATTTTATATATAGGTAGGCCAAGGGGAAGATAAATAGAATAATTAGTTTGGATTTTTATAATATGTCAGCGTTGAAACAAAAAATACAAAATTCAATTATTTACTCCAATATTGTATTCTATGAATGCTGACTTGTAATCAATATAATTAAATCATACTAAATATCATATAATCCATCAAAATGTATAAGCAAATAATTGATATTAAAAAGTAGAAATTGTTTCCAAATGTATTTTACTATATTCTCAATAAATTCTGAGTGTATTCAGTATTTTTCCAAGGTAAATTAGACATATTGAAAGTAATTTAATAAAGTTTGGAGTCATAAGATAGTTCTGATTCTTAGCAACAAGACAAGATAAGAAATAAGATGCTTTTTTTTTGGTTCAGTAATATCTCAGTTTTATAGTTAGGTTTAATCTGTGTGTGTGTGTGTGTGTGTGTGTGTGTGTGTGTGTGTGTGTGTGTGTATGTGTGTGTATGTAAGCACATTATTCAGTGCCCTCAAAAATCTTTGTAACCCTGTATAGCGGAAAGCTCTGTAATTTGTTACCTTCCATATGTACTTTTCATTATATTATATTTGCATCTACTGATTTATATTGATGCTTTCCAGTGCTAATAAAAATTCAGCCTTGCTGGTTGCATATTAATTTAGAAAACCTTAATTTCACATTATCTTTGTTGTATTGCATTTTTATTTGTTTTTAAATTATATTTTAATCTGGTTCACAAAATGAAATTTTATGGACTTCTAATTTTATACTTCTGAGCATTTTATATTCACTATTACATGAGTTATTTGAAGGCAGAAATAGTTTATATACATTCATACATATATACATACATGTGCAGATTCATACAATGCAGGATATATGCATATACACATAAATTAAATATATACTATGTGTCATAAAACCCTATTTTTTATAAATATACAGTGTGTTATGCATATTAGATTATATATAGTATAGATTAGATTATATACTATATACTTATATTACACATACTGTATTTGTATGTTGTTAGGTTCTTACAAAGTGCTAATGAGATAATGAGATATTAGGTTCTTGCTAAGTGCTAAGCTGGTACTTAACAATTCTCTAGTTCTGGTCTTTACTGGGAGTTTAACCCCTTTGAACTCCTAGGGAGGAGCTTGTATGCTTAGGAGGAGCAAGTTCATTGGTTGAAGTAATTTTTCCCAGAAACCCTTGCTTTCCCACGCCCATTCTCTGGGAGGATAAAAGAGAGCGGCACTCAAGAGATAGAGAGTCTTGTCTGGACCAGACTTGAGGTGGCTCTCTGGGGGAAAGAAAGAGTCTCTTGTCTGGGCCAGACTTGAGGCAGCTCTCTGGAGGAAGAAGTCTCTCCTCTAGATCAGAGAGCTATAGGCAGTTTCTGGAGACAACAGAACTTTACAGTATGTGTTATATATGCATACATGCATTTATTCCCAGCTCTGAACACAGTGATTAGAATCTTGTAAACATTTAAAAATAAATACTAACTGATTGATTTAAAACTATAAATTGTAGAAGTGGCTTCTTTTCCTAAACAGTAGTAATTTGCTATATTTATGTATAAATAATAGTAAATACTTATTAGTAATTGACATTTATTGATTTAGCTCTCTCACATAACACAAAAAGGGTTCAAATGTAATGATGATGATGATGATGATGATTTAAAAAAAAACAAAAACTGGAATGTTACTCTAAGATTTTGTAAAAGCATTTATCCTTAGTATCTTGCCTAATTATTTGTTTTAACTTGAACTTAAGTAGAGATACTTCATTAGTACATCTTTCTGATATTTTTATATGAGTAAAACCAATTTATTTTATAACTGTTTAGACTTGATTTGGTTTTCTTTTTTTCCTCTTGTGGAAGAGTTACATGTTTAGCAATAAATATTTTAGCATCTTATCTTGATATGTTAATTAGAGAATATTCTAAATGCCTATCTTAGAATATAACATTTCAGGTAACTTGTTTGATGTTTCCAGGCCCAAAGTTGAGGTAAAAGTGTCTTACATTTGTCTTCTTTCTCTCTAAAAAGAACTGGGGTGTTGCACAAATAATAATGCAGAATTATTTGGAAATGTACAAATTACAAAATAATATTTTTAAAAAATATTCAAGTATTATTTAGTTATTAAGTAATTAGTCATGGCACTTGTAAAATGCTTTTTCAGACTCACTTCATTTAGTTATTTTTTCGTTCTCTCTTCCTCCTACAAAAATTTCTTTAATGAGAAATAGTCAATTCCTATTAAACTAGTATTAAAATCTTCTTTGAATATTTGTCTGAATGATCTATATAAAGTTTTCCATATGTACTTCATGTGCTGAATGTATTTTCATAAATTGAATTAAGCAGGACTGTAATTTTTGTTACTAATGAAAAACAAAATATACTTTATCACAATAACCAAACCAAACATATAAAAATTAGTGATCTAACTACAAAATTCTTCACATGTAGGTTTTGCTTTTATTTTCTCCTCTCTGACATGTTTCTTTAATTTAAAATGCAATTCAGACTATTAGCAAATTTAGAAAGAGTGAGCAGATAGCTGAAAAAATGGATAGAGTGCAGGGCTTGGAGTCAGAATCTTTGTGAGGTCATGTGGTCTTCTAACAAGTCATTTAATTGTGTTTGTCTCTGTTTTCTCATCTGTAAAATGAACCGGGGAGAGAAATGGCAAACCACCCAAATATGTTTCCCAAGAAAACCCCAAACATAGTCATGAAGAGTCAGACATGACCAAAAATTACTGAACAATAACGTCATATATCCTTTCATGGTAGTGTTATCTCCATGCTACAAAGAAGCTTTGTGGTAGGATGTCAGTGGATATTAGCTCACATTTACTTCTTTCCTTTTATGACAAGCTTTTCTCAAAGAGCTCACTGAGATAGCACAAACATTATTATCTTCATTTAAAATAGGGAAAAAATGAGATTCAGAAAGAGAAATTAGTTTGACCACATTTAAAAATAAATGTCATAAAATCTTTCTTTACTTTTTCTAATTCCATCTCCCTTTGCCCCATGCTTTCTTTGTAACAAACTGTTCTGTCCAAAAAAAAATTCTTTATTTTTGATTGCTTATTTTTATAATATAAAGAGAGCTACATGTATACAGATTAGAGAAATCATATTAAATCTTTGAAATGTTCCTTACAGTCTCAAAACCCAATTCTCTTCATAATCAATTAAATATAGGTGTAATAACTCTGTCATGATACCCAAATATAATATAATACTTTTAATTTTCTTTTTAGTTCACACTGTTTTAAGTCATGTTGCCACCCATATCATATCAAACCTATTTCTCAAGATTAGAGAGTTTTAGTAGTATATAAAAGTTTTTTTTGGCTCTATTGTACATATATGTACAATATGCAAGAAATATGTTCTGAATTTGTACTTTGAATTTCTGGACTGTTAATTCAAGAGATGTGTAAGAAATGCATGGCTGATACTTTGAAATCTTTGTTATTCTTTCAGACAACTAGTACATATATACTTAATAACACTTCATTAAGTAGCCTTGAAGAGTTAAAACAATTCATTTACCTCTTTTCTCTGTTGAATCAAGTCACCAACTAAACAAACAAACAAAATTTCTGCTATTAAAATGTTTTAATTAATCTGGAAATGCGAATTATAAGTAATTTTTATTTCCTTTTTTAGGAATGAAAAATTCAAACAGTTCAAGTATGCCAAATTTCCTTCATATTTTACTTATTAATTTGAAACTACCTCCTCCTCTTCATAGGTGGAAGAAGTCAAAAATTAAACTTTTAATAACTGTAAAAACAAGTAGAAAATGAGCAAGACAAAAGTCAAATATAAGCACACGAATAAACACACTGGTGGTAATAATTAACATTAAGTACTAATCATTATTAATTCCTCTGGAATGTATTATAATAATATTAATCATGAGGTATGAATTTGGGATTAATTTAGATGCCAGAAATATTTTAAAGGTGCTTTTAATTGACTATATTTCTGAAAATGTTACTAGAACTAGTTCCAAATGTTAAGTATTGAAACAAACTTTAAATTTGTTCAAAATGTATAGTTCATAGGTATTTTGAAGATGTGCATAAGCCTTGTTCATGTAGAATTAATATACAAATGATCTTAAAAATGCAAGTGCTAATTGGCATTTTTTCTTTTTCTTTTACATGAAAATAAATATACATAAATGGCTTTGTAATGATCTTTGAGTTATATTAAGTTAGATTTCACATACTTGCATTCTTTCATTTAGGTAGGCCTGTTGGAAGGATTCACCCTATGCTTACCTGTACCCCTTTATCATATTTACTTTTCCAATAATTATAGAGCAGTCTGTAACAGTAAAGTATCAAGAAATGATGAACATCACCAAAATAGTCACAAGGGTGATATACAAGATGAATGGAAGCTACATAGCTATTGAATAGATTATTCTCAAAGACAACAAAAAACAACAAATAAACCAAAAACCAAATTATTTCAAATCATGCCTCAGTGACTTAATAGTTGCATGACATGGGGGTGCGTCAATTAGTGTCTCAGCCGTAATTCATTTGTAATAAATGGAGATAGTAATTACACATATTTTACATGGTTAAGGGGAGAATCAAATGGATTAGTATGTAAGGCACTTTGCAAATCATTAAGTACTATAAATTGCTAGTTGATACTGTTATTTCCTTTATTATCAATCTGGCAGAACCTCCCAACAATGTTCTGGAATGGAAATAAACACTCCTTAACCTACTTGTTTTGTTGGGAACTCCAGAATTAGTTATTTTTAGTAAGAAGTAGAGTAATCTGTTCTAAATCCTAGAATCATATTAGCTTAGTAAGGTCAACTGCATAACTGGGAATTTGTGGTCTGTGGTTTTTACTGTTAATACCCCTCTGTGTTCATATCAATATAGGAAAGCCAATTTTAACTATAACCAATTACACATGTAATATGTTAAGAAACTGGTTCTAAGTGATACATATATTCTTCAAATGCCAAATCACTAATATGACACTGGTATTTTAACTAATATAATTAATCAGTTTATTACTTTTTTTTTTCTTTTCCTGTATATACTTTTGTGGCTTTGAAGGGGAATAATTTTAGATTAGATTTTTTTTTTCTTCTTAGTGTAGAACATTATTTTTTCTTTTGAGTTTGTTCAATTTTTAATTTTATTTTCTAGGATAATTTCATGTAACATTTCTGTTCGTGAATTCTAGGCATTTGTAGAACAAATTAAATGTTTTTAACAATCTTATCTTTGCACTTATCTTTCCTGCAATTTGTTATGATCCTTTTAAAAAAAATTTTGTAGATGGGGTCTCAGTGACCACCTAGTTTAATATATACCTGAAAAGGATTCTCCTCTCCAAAATTTCTAATAATTAATAAAAGGCTTTTAATTTTAATTGTAAAATTAATAAAAAACTGTTGACTTGCATAGTCAATGTCTAACTCAACTTCTATTCTACTATTGATGGGTAGGAATCTTTCCTTTCCATAGAAACCATCTTGCAGTTTCTAGCTTTCCCATGTTGATCCTATCTTTGGAGAAGAAAAAGGATAGGGGAAAAAGAGTTTATATACTTTTCTACCTTGGCTCTTCAAATACTAGAACATTAATTTTCCTCCCTCCCCCAAAAATAGTCCCTTAAAAGCCTTGTCTTCTTTAAGCTCATCATTCTTTCTTCAAATGTTTCTTATATAACATTGTCACCTGTATTCCTGCCTGGTACTTTTCTTCTGGACTATCTCCGATCAAAAATGGATGTTGTCTAATGATTACAGCAGAAATTCCATCATCTTTGTATTGCATATAAAATATCCCTTTAGAAAACTTTAGATGAGAATAGTTTACTTTAAAGCTGCCATATCATTCTGCCTATTAAAGCTCTCAGATTTTTTTTAAATAAAATTATACAAAATGTTGTCTACTGATTCCTTAGTAACAATTTTATGTGAATGAGCTATTTTGTAACTCGCATATAGGACTTTATACTTAATGACTGAAAGATATCTTCTTAAATTCAGTCCTTTGTTCTATTTTCTCAGGACATTTTTAAATTCTGATTTATTTCCAAAATATTGATTGCCCTTTCCTGGTTTGCATCATATGCTAAATTTAACTAAATATACTAATTGCAATAGTTTAATGTTTTTAAGGCACTTTATGTACATAGAGACACATTCTGTGAATAGATGCAGTAGCTATTATTGTTATTTATCAACATCATCATTCCTAGTTTGCAGGTAAGAAAAATGAGACACAAATTGCCCATAATTACAAATCTAAAAAGCGTCAGAAATGAAATTGAAATCCAGGTTTATCATGACATCTGGTCTTCCTCTCCATTTTTGCATTAAGCCTTTCTGTGTTTGTATAAACCAATGATGAAAATCTTTAAAAACAGACCAAGGAGAGATTTTTGCAGTATTTTTAAACTAGTGGTCTATTACTGTCTACTTTTGACTCTAATTATTCAACTGCATCCAAATTCACTTAATTGTCTACCCTACACCCACAAGATGAAGATGGAAAACTGATACACCTTGTTGAAATGTAAAGGTAATATCCCTACATTATTCGCTGATCCTATTAGAATTTTTTGCATTGCACAGTTTAGCTTTATGTTTAAAGACTTATCGCACTTTTTTTACATTTCTCTGAAGATCTTAGTTATTTAGGATTTAATTTTATTAAATTTATGTTTGCTGTTCTAAATCATTTCACTTGAATAAGAATATTTAAAAATAATTCTTTCTTTCTTCTGATAAAAACTGTAAATACTTCACCAAAAAGCATGTTTGTGTCTTATAGCACTGTTTAAAAGAGCAATTTAAAATTTTCAGAAAGCTGTTCTTAAAAGAAATGTTACACTATTTTCTATTCTAAAATCAATTTAATTTATTTATATTGTTTCCTCTCAGAATTTTGCAGTTGTCATCATTTATATTTCAGGAAGAAATGAAGCATTAAATTGCATTGTGTTCGATATAATATTTGTGTTTAAGTAAATGATGCTACTTCAAAATGAAGTTACACTTTTTTGCCAGTAATTTCTCATGAACGTTTAAATCTCCATTCTTCTCCTACTCTCTACATGTATAAGTGCATTATTTCTTACAAGAACTTACTTATTTTGACACTTTTGTTATTAAAATATGGAGAATTGCATAATTTTCTGAGCCAGGAGTGACCATAGTGATTGTGTTATCCAACTCTCTTATTTTATAGATGAGAGAAATTAATTAGCTTATCCAAATTAGTGCAGCTATTAGGGAGTACATGGGAAGCTAAGATTCCAATCCATCCCTAACATTGTCTTGTTTCTATAAAATTTAATTTTACTTTTGAAGCTTCATATTAAATTTTAACCCTAAATATATCTGATTATTCTTTTCAGCTTTCAAAATGATTCAATAAAAGTTTTCAATTTCCTTCTCCATACTTTCATTTTATTTTCTCATCCAGTGCTTCTCTTTTTTAATAAGTCCTCTTGGTATCACCATTTTATTAATTTTATGCTTTTTAAAAAATATATATGACCTTACTTAAATTGTCTGTTATTAAGTATGTCCTTTAGCTCTTCTTTCTTCTCCTTATTATCTTTCATTCTTAGAACTTTTTCTCCCCTAATACTTACTATTTTGTGACTCCCTTTTATTTTCATAGCTTCACTTATCCCTTGTATTCTGACTATAATGCACAGGACAGAGTCAAGAGGATCTTACTTCAAATACTACCTCAGAAATTTATTTTTCCTTTGCAATACTGAACAAAGTTCAGTTAACTTTGTTACTCACTTAACTTCTTTGTTCCTCAGTTTCCTCATTTGTAAAATGACAGACAGGCTTATGCTTTGTAGCCTCTAAAACAATGGTTCTTAAAAGTGTAGTCCAATGGATCCTGAATGGTCTCTAAAACTTTTCAGAGGGTCTACAAATTCAAAATTGTTTTTATTTCTAATATGTTAAATATCTATAAATAGAACCTACATAAACAAAAACTCTCCAGAGAGATCTTCAATTGTTAATAGAATAGAACTACTGAAAAAGAAAAGTTTAAGGTAATTCCAGTTCTAAATTTGTGATACTATAACTTTATAGATATTGCCTATCATTTTTTTTCACTCTATAACTTTTATTACTTTCAAAACAGCTTCAATTTCTACTTCCCTTGATACCTAAAATTAGACATATTGAGAATAGATTCCAAGAATCTCTTTCTATTTCACTTTTTCAATTTACCTTTAACTTATGGTTATGTGGTTATCTTCCAGATTCCTCTAGGTTAATAGATAATCTTAAGTATTTATAACATCTTTTTTCTTTTACCATATCTACTTTGGTACTAGATGCTATCAGAGTCCTTGCATTAGTCAGTTAGTTAGATCAATTAGTGCTTACTAAGCTCCAGTCATATGTCAGAACTGTGCTAGATGTTAGGAATATAAATGCAAAAACAAAATAATTCCTTCCCTTTAGGAGCTTCCATTCTACTGGAAAAAAAAGTATGTTCAGAAATATGGCTTCTAAAATGTAAGCAAAGTAAAATTGAAGTTGAGAAAAAAAGTTTGGGGCCTGGAAAATAGTAGCTGGGTCATAATAAAAGGCTTCAGGTTGAAGGTATTGCTTAAATTGAGCTTTAGAGAAAGAGAGATTACAAGAGGTGGAAATGAGTTTGGACTACATTCCGTGGAGAACTTTAAGAGTAAAGGTGAAAAGATAGAAGATCAAAGGTCATAAGTAAGAATCAACAAGAAGGCCTTTTTGGCTGGGCCAAAAGATAGGTCACCTTAATTGTCTTTGTGTTTAATGTTATTCATCTTGTCCATGTGATGAATAAAATGGCAATTTTTTTGCAAGATTCTTTGCTTTTCTCTTTTTCTTTATATGCAAGATATAAACCTTTTTTTCTCCGTCTCATTTTGATCATGTCATCTATTTTTACTGAGATTTTGTCTCCCAATTACTTTTGCAAATCAAAATAAAACTTAAGAGGTTTTAAAAGCTCTCCATATTAACTTACTCCCCAAATCTCCTTTAACTAATATCTTCATTTTTAATGGTTATTCTGTCAAGTAAGAAATTACTTTGTCTTAACCTGTCATTTTTTTTTCTCATTATAAGACATTCTTCCCTCCAACAAAACCTTACTTCTATTCTCTATTAAATCATTTTTTCCCTTTTACTTCAGAAACCTGATCAAGAATAATTTTAAATAACTGTCAAATTATGACCACCTTGTTACTAGACATTTTTTGTATCTCTCAGACGATACTCATGTCTTGCTTTCTTTATTCAGTAGCTAATTATAGTCATAATTTGCTATATATTTATTTGTTTTTATGTCTTGTTTTCTATTAATTTATAATCTTCCTTTCCTCTTTGATTTTAAATTTCTTAAGGGAAGGGATTACAAATTAGACTTTATTTGAATGCTCACAGTGCTTAATAAAATGTTTTGCATAGCTGTTATTAAATAAATGTGGCTGACTAAATCAGTGTAATACAAAAATGCATTGTTTTCATTCAATTCAGATTAATTCACTTTGTTTTATTCTTAGGTATTCGGTGCTTTTCTTATTCCTAATATTTCCCACAAGAAAATGCTTCTAGAAATCTTTGCAATCCTATTATGAAAAAATAGATTTTTAAACATAATTCTTTCAAGGATTTGCATAGAACATAATACAGTGTCATGGATTTTATGTATTCAGAAATGTTAATTGATGATCATATTAAAAGATTGAAACCTTGTTTGAAACAAGTTTTTGCAGTTAACTATTAAACTTTAATTTTGTCAAGTAACTAACTCATTGTAAGTAAAAAGTCTCTGAGTAAAATAAAAAAATGTCATTGGCTTATTAAGCTCTATTTTTTCTGACTCAATACTATTATTTTAAAGTTTTACCCATGTTTTAAGAGCATACACAAAGATTAATATATGTGTATATACATACATACATATATGTATGTACATAACATGTATATATGTATAAATTTTGATGTATATATAGAATTCTTTCTTTTTATCAGTGACTTCTAAACACATACATGTTTGTGTGTGTTTAGTATATTACTAAATATACTATATACTAAATATATATTAGTGTGTGTATAGTATATTACTATATATATACATATATATATGCACACCCACCCTCATACATAGATGTGTCTTTTGTGTATTCATATGTGTGTGTGCGTATATGTGTGTGTGTGCCTGTATCTGTATAAAACACTAGAAATTTTTTAAATTTGGGTGACTCAAAAGTGGTCACTGATTAAAAAGAAAGAATCTTTATATACATCTATGTTTTTATAGCACTACTGTAGTAATAAAGAAGTGGAAACTAAATATATACACATCAACTGAAAAGTGTTTAAACATATTATATTCCATGAATGTAATGGATAGTTTTCTCTAAGAAATGATGTGCATGATGAATATAGAGAAAAACTTAGATGAACTAGCCCAAAGTTCGTAAAGAGATTCAGGAAAAAAAAAACAAAACTAAAACTAAACTATATATACAATTGTTACAATAATGTAAATGGATAAAAAAAACCCATAAAAAATTGAAACTCAATATTGTTAAATTATAAAGATCAAGCTCAGCCTGAAAGATGAGACATGAGGAGACAACTATCCCTTACTATTTTGAAAATGTAACTATTTTCCACTAAAAAAAATTTAACACATTCATCTGCTTAGCTTAATCTCTGTCTCTCTCCTTTATTATAAAAATTGGCTTTCTGGAGGAGTTAGAGGAAAATATAGAAGTAGAAGATTAAATGATATAAAAATTAATATAATTTCATTTAAAAATTTAACCTAAATGACAATAATCATCACTCTACTGCTCTGGATTCTAATTATGTTTTGCTTTTGCCCATGTATTCAGATGTCTTTATTTATTCTTATTAGGCTTTCCTCCAAGCATTTTCCAGAGGAAGATTCAGATTTGGATGTTTTCCAATTGTTCAGAGTTTCAATTAGCACCAAAAATTAATCTTCTCACAATCAAAGGAAGCAAGTATTGATAAGGTTGATATCCCATAATTTGTAGCAGTATTCATTATTCCATCCCCTGTTCAAAGATTGGCTTTTGAATTCTGAAAAAAATGGGATTAAGTTTAATCCTTCCTCTATTTTTATGGACCTCTATTTCAGTTAGGATTTATATTAAAGAATGCTTGTTAAAGGAAGCTGCAGTTCAAGACCTTTTTACCCAAGTTCACCTATTAATCCACATTTCTATTCCAAGGTAAACTGGAATTAAAAGGTGGCATTAAAAGGCCCTCCTCATTACAAATGCTAATGAATAGTGGAGATCCTTCAGTATGTAATAGCCCTTCTCAACAGACTCCCTCACATGGTGGTAACCATTTCAGTATCTCCCTGAGCTTAATGGGGCAGTCTTTCATTGACTGTTAACAAGCTGTGCCCTCTCCATAAAATGTTGCAGCTGACAAATGTTGTCAAAATGTCTTCAATTTAAAGATTTTCTGCTGTATTTAACATGTTGGAGTTTACTTTAATGAGATCAGAACACATGTTCATGATAGTTTATCTACCACATCACATGGATTATGCAGGATCTAGTATTTGACAAAGTACAGTGACCATTCTGTTGAAATCTCATACAAAGATATAAAATTTCAGTTTTCTTTTGTTCAATATATAGACAGAATACATGTGTGTCCATTTTCACAGACACACACAACTGCTGACATTGTGAGACATTGGTGAGATTTTTTAGTTTTAAAGTTCTTCTTTGGTCATTGCACATGTGGTAAAAATAAAATATACCACCTCAGTATAACATATCTATGAGAGTTTATATGGTAAGATGTAGGTCTACCTTAGAGCATCTCTAGTCTATGCCTTTTGTTTTACCATTGAAGAAATAAGTTCCAAAGAAGTAAGTGATTACTCCAAAATCACATAAGTAACAAGCTTCTGAGATGAAATTCCAACCTCCATTCTCCTACTTCAGAGCTTCTGCTTATTCTACTTTACAATGATTCATCCTTTAATATACACAGTTAATTGTTTAGTTGTTCAGTCTTTCAGGCATGTGTTTTCTTGAAAAAGAATGGTTTGCCATTTTCTCCTCCATCTCCTTTTACAGCTGAGGAAATTGAGAAAAACAGTAATGAATCTTACTGACTTCAGGCCCACTACTCTATCCACTGTGCCATATAGCTGTCCCTGTTGTTTAGTTTCTGACTTGCTAAAGTTGTGATATCATTATAATGTAAGTATTTTAGTTCCTGCTACTCTCTTTCCATGGAAGCCAAAATTAAAGTTGGAGGTCATCCAGTCCCAATCTTGTCATTTTTGTAGATTTGGAGACTGAGTACTAAGGTCATATAAGTAATAAATCACAAAAACTAAACTCTAACCCAGTGTCTTATTCTCTATGCTCTTTCACTTCCAAAGAAGCCCCTATCTTGGAAAAGTATTCAAAATTATATTTCTATTTGAGTATTTGAAATAGTTATGTCACAACAAATTTATTTCAAGTGTTGGTAAAATTTTTCATTAAAACATTTGAATGGAAAGAGATCAAAAATAGATTTTGACTTTCAAAATCAGCATCCCTGTAGATTTTATATTAGCTCTCTAATTTATTAAGTGTGTGATTGTTATTGCTAAAAGAGTATAGAAGCAATTTTAAAACCCATACTATTCTGGTAATATTTTCCTCAACAAAATCTATAAGAAAATAAATAATGTATCTCTAACAAGATTCATAACAAGGAAACTGACAGAGAATTGGAAACTTAATTTATCTATTTATCTATCTTTATTTTCTAATTATCCCCTCCCAAATATATGTTGTGTTTTCAATACTTTTATGGCATATTGTGAGAACATATTTAAGATTACATTTTGGTTCATTTTCATTGTTTCCTAGTTAAATATTTGGACATTCATGTCATTCAAATATTTTAAAGGAAACTTGGATGTTTAAAATAATCCCTTTATTTTATAGATGAGAAAACAAAGGCTTAGAAAAGTAGAATGGCTTGCTCAAGGCCATATACATAATGACCATATCTGGGATTTAAAATTAGATGTCTAACTTCAGTTCCAATATTGTTTTCAATGTGTGTGTCATCAATTGCTTCAATGAAATTCATTCTCCTGAGATTGTAATATTTTAGCAGTCTGTTTATGTTTTTCCAGAGATTGCTTTATCAGAATCCTTTATTCAAAAAATACTTAATGATTATATTTACAAAGTTTTAGTGATGTAGCTTTATTGGATTTTAAATTAATTTTCCTGATGGAATGACTCACTTTGTAACTATGTAGCTTTTCTTAAGTTAATATGTGTGTAATAGTCAACTAATCAAGTAACAAGCCATATGCCTAATAAAACGTAGGGAAAGGTACCAAGGATAATAATCTTTTCTTACAGAATTAACAAGATTATTATACATACAAGACGAAATAGGTAGGGGAAAGGGAAGTAACCAAAATTTAGGTTCTGAATAAAGAGGTCAAGCTAAGTTTGGGTACAGTAAAATTTCAAGTGAGAAACTTATGTAAGGAGGTCAGAACACTGAAAGATAGAGGGTTGGTAAAACTATAAAAATAAATGAATCCTAAGCTACAATCCCAGCTCTTCTCTAAAATTATAAATAATAAATATTAAGGGATAAGGAAGGAGACATAGGTCTTCTGCAAATAGAAATTCCCTTTGTCTTTAAAAAAAAAAGTTTAAAAAATGCAAACAACAAATAAGAAGGCTTAGTACCTTCTTTTCTAAGACTATCATTATAGGATTCACTTCTCTTTTTTTCCCCCTGAAAAGTCTTAGCAATCTGTTTTGAGTATGTTAATGTGGGTGTAAAGAGAATTTCCAGGGAGTTATTTCACTATTTGATCTTTGAAATTCCCACAGCTATTAAAAATAGTCATACAAAAGAATGAATTGATGAGCCTTTTCTAGTACCTAATAACAAAGGCTCTCATTTCATAAAACTCTGACTGTGATGTTTGCTATCACTCCATAGGGTTTAATTTGCAAGTTATATCCCACAGTAGACTGGGTTAATTCCCTCGAGGAACACTGCCAGCTGTTGGGTAGCTGCTGAAAGGTAGTTGATCTTATCTGTTAAAATAGCAAAAGCCCCTTTGTGGATTGCCTGATGTTTTGGGGTATAATGGACTGCCTAGTCTTCCTCTAACTCTCCTAGATGGTAACTCATAAGTTCTACCATACCAAACGATTCAGAGAACATTTCTAACTTTAATGAAAGAAGATGTACCTGAAATTCATAGACCATGGCCTTAATAGAGATTCTTGCAAGTTTGCTCCAGATTTACTTGGTAATCCAAAAGTCCAGAGAATTATTGTGTTGTAAAATAAAATGTAAAAAAATTGTTCTAAGGATGATTCAAAATTCACTCCTTAACTTAATCATCTGGATAAAGAAATCATCTTAAAATTATTTTCGCTTTGGTAGCAGAGAGTGAAAGTTATTTCACTGTACTTTCTTACACTCTTCTTTTGTGTAGAAAATCAAGCTTATTGCCTTCATTTCACTAAGTCTGAATTCCAGATTTTTCTGTCAGAGATATTCTTAACTATTAGTTACCCCTTTCCATTATTGGGGTGGTTCTGGTTTTCTATTTCATTTTAATTCTATGCAACAAACAGTAAATAAAATATCCCAGTTCATCAGCACTAGGTTTCCTGATTTCTCCTGGTGATTGAATTTCCTGCCTTATCCAAAGTCTCCTCAGAATCTCTTCTTGGATCATTTAATTTAACCAATATCTACTTCCAGACATTCCTGCCACAAAAATCTAACTTTTGAATACACATTCTAGTCTCTTACTCTCTAGTATTATTTGTTTTTGAACTTGTGCTTACTGGTTAGACTCCAGCAATTCTTTGATTCCATAGTTTTTATGGGATTTACATTGTTGACCTTCTCTGATCATTCTTGGACCATTATCAACATAGCCTGAGTTATGGCTCAAATATATAGCATACTGAATTTAGCATCACAAAATTATGATATATTATCAGTAAATGTTTAATTTGTATGTGCATGTATATACAAATTAAAGTATATATATATATATATATATATATATATACACACACACAAAATATCTATATATATATACTTATATATGTACACATACATACACACACACATATATATATATATATGTATATATGTATATATGTCCATATACACTTACATAGCTGGGGTTATGTAATTTTTCAAGGGAAAAGTGGGCAGAGTAGAAAAGTTTAGGAAGCTATGCCCTATTGCAATACCTTATCACATTATCACAGATACCATTGGATTTTTAAAGCTAGGCAGAAACTTTGGCAGATACTTCCCTTTTCCACCAACTCTCAAGTTGAAATGGCTTGGAATATGGGCCTCATGAATAGACTCTGGATGTCTATCATCTGAAGTTCTGCCTAATTAAATTTAGGGTGATTCATCACCAGATTGGCCTTATGTGATTCATTTTCAGCCATAGGAACTATTGAATAATTCACATATAGGCTGTAATCTGCATCAGTGGAGAAGATAGTCATAATGAAGAAAACATAGAGATATTATATCATCATTTCCACCTGCTATGCCTGAAGAAATGCAAAAAAGAAAAAAAAAGTGTCATTAAAAAGTTAGTTCATCCAAACCCAAATAGACTTTCCCTGCAATTAGAAGAGAAAGTGTTTCCTTTTCCAATACTCAAGGACTAATGTAACTTACCTTTAACTGTTAAAACTTTCCCTAACATGGATTTTTTTCATTTATTGAACACAGCTATTGAGAGAAATAAACTTAGGAGTCGAAAATCTCTAGAGAGAACAGCTACTATCAGACATAAGTACGTTCCATAATTCTGAGGCATTTTCTTCTGTTGGGTTCTTCTCTCTCTCTTTGAATTTCTAGAAAAGCTATCAGGTATTCTCTCCCTCATCTCTTTGAGGACAGCCAGTTAATCTAAGATTAGCTTCGCAGCTTCTATTTTCCAGGTCTCTGATTTTGTCAATAAAGTATGCTACATCGTTTTTTGAGGTCCATTACCTCCTTCATAACCTGGCTCTCTTGATCCACATTGTCACTTATCCTTTGTGCAACTTGCTCTGTTCATTCTTGGATATAATCCAATTCCATAATTCATATTGTAGATAGAATCTTTTTAATTTAATAATTGGTAAAATTATAAAAACCCTACATTGATTTCTTTTTTTTTTTTTTAATCCTGTTGCACTCACTGTTCTCATCAGCACTTTCTAGAGAATAATTTCTTTTTTTTTCCACTCTTGGTTTTTGACCAAATAGAACTCTGTGTCCATCACAATATCACAGTATTAGAAATGAACTAATGGGAACAGCTAGGTGATGCAGTGAATAGAGCATCAGCCCTGAAGGTAGGACCTGAGTTCAAATGTGACCTCAGACTCTTAACACTTCCTAACTGTATAACCCTGGGCAATTCACTTAATCCCAATTGTCTCAGCAAAAAAGAAAAAAGAAAAAAAAAAAAAAAAAGAAATGAACCATTGGATCACCCCCTTCTTGTTATTATTTAATAATTAGAACATGTCTCATGCAAAAAAAAAAAAGAATTATTTTTGTACTTTAGACCACTCCAATGTAGTATCTCATCATCCTAATATACACTCAAGTTTTGTAACATTTTCATAACAAGTTTTGTAACAATGATTAGTCTAGACAATAACAAGAAGACTCATTTAACTTTAAAGAGAATTACATCTTTCTTTAAAAAGTTTATGAGACCAAATAGAATAGTGTATATAGAGATTGCCTTGCAGCCATGTAGATCTGAGTCACACAGCCAGAATCTACAGGCCTGGGCAAGTTATTTAACTCTCACTGATCAAGGCAAATGTCTTAAGACTGCAAATTGGGGGGGAAAAAAAGGTACAGAATTATATTACTAAAGGGAGTTTCCTTAACTGGAATTATGGTATACTAGTGAAATTATAGGTTCAGTTCCTGTTCCTCTCAAAAGAATCTTAATTTCATAATTATTTTCAAATAGAGTATCTACTTTGATAAGTGATTTGTATAAAGTTATTGGTGGTAAAAGTGGGAAAGAAAAGAAAGTAAATCAAAGTAATCTCAATAGAATACATATTCTCATAATGTATGGAATGGGGTGTGCATAATCTTACCTTAAATGGAATCTTTTGGGTCTTTTTCAAACTAAGTTCCATTTATAATATTTAAAGATATATGCAGATTTTACCAAATTTTACCCCATTCTTGCTAAATATATTATGTTGTTATTCTTGGCTGTAATTTCACTTGTGTAAGAAATTTTCCCACTAATGAAAATCTCAGGCAGCCTTTTTGCAATTTATATTCTTTTTGCCTTGTATTATACATCTAAAGGTTAATTAACTGGTCCATGGTCACATAGCTAATAAGTATCAGAGGCAGCACATAAAATTTGATCCTCGAGGCTCGAAGCAGCCCTTTCACCATTATTTTACTTTGATTAGTGACATGGTGATATTGTATGAACTGTGCTGTTTAAAATGGAATATATTTATTTTTTCTTTCCTTGATATGTTTAGAAATCTTGGAGGATGGACTTTCTTCCTCCCTTCCCTCTTTTCCTGCATTCATCTTTCCTCCCTCTCTCCTTCCTTTCTTTTATTCCTTCTTTCCTTCTTCCTTTCTTCCTTCCTTCTTCTCTCCCTTCCTCACTCCCTCCCTCTCTTCTTCCCTCTCTCTTTCCCTTTCTTCCTCCCTCTGTCTTTCCCCCTCTTCCTCTCTCTCTTTCTCTTTTCCTTCCTCTTCTCCCTTCCTTTCTCTCTTCTTCCATCCCTCTTTCCCTTTTTCCCTCCCTTCCTTCATCCTTTCTTCCCTTCCTCTCTTCCACCTCCCTCCCTCCTTTTCTCTCTTTCTTCCTCTCTCCCTCCTTTCTTCCCTCCCTTCCTCCCTTCCTCTCTTTCTTCCTTCCTTCCTTCCTTCCTTCCTTCCTTCCTTCCTTCCTTCCTTCCTTCCTTCCTTCCTTCCTTCCAATCTAGTCCTTTTCCTAAGGCAAAATACATTTCAAGAAAGTCCAGCCAACAAACTCATGTGGAATTTATAAGAAAGAATAGACCTATAAGTCCTTTAAAAATTCTGCAGTTAATCTCTTTATTGAAGGATACTTGGGTTAGTTGATTAAGAAAGCCTTGTGGAATGACTGCTTTCAGTGTCATACAAATGAAGCTGTATTGTTGCTGAGTAAATCACTATAGATCAAAGTGCTTTGTGGTTTGCCTACTGAAGTTAATTCTACCTCCCTCCTCCCATTAAACTTTAAAGAGAAGTTGAAAGGTTGAAGAAGATGACATCCAGGCTTTGGACTCCATAATGTACATTTACATTAGCACACAATTGTAAGCACCTCATCTAAACTATTGGGGAAGTTACCTGGCAAGGAATAAAAAATGGCTTAATATCTGGTGTTTGTCCTTTTTTTTTTTTTTTCTTTCTTTTTCTTTTTTCTTTCTTTCTTTCTTTTTTTTTTTTTAAAGTGGTCATCTCTTATGGAAAGTGAATTAAATGTTAAGTGAGACAGGATTGTGCAAAGGCACTGACTTCATACTCTCCTCTAGAACCATCTGTCCACAGTAGCAAGATATAGATCAGGAGGAATAGAGATGGCCCCAGATGTAGAGGGAGACTTGAAGTCTCTTTTTAAATTAATGTCTTCCCAGGTCCCAGTTTTGAGGCAATTCCCATTCAGTGATTAAGGTTGGGTAAGACACGAGGGGGGAAATGGTCTCTTTTACTTAGTCCAAAAAAATCATTTTGGGAGAGGAAGACCCCCAAGATTTGCTATCTATACTGTTTCTGAGCTATCAAAACCCAAATAATAAAGTGAAGCGGGGATCAGGTCCTGTTGTTGTCCAATAAGTGAAAAGCAAAGAGATGTACGTTTAAGGAATGCTCAAGTATCTCTAAAGCCTAGACTTCCAATGCTGTATTTCAAGAAATCATAAATGAAACTATATGAGATAATAATCATATGAAGAAATATTCTAAATTACTATTGAATAGAGAAATGCAAATTAAAACAACTCTGAGGTATACTACTTTACCCTCTCATATTGGCTAAGATGACAGGAAAAGATAATGACAAATGTTGGGGGGATGTGGGAAAACTGAGACACTAATGTATTGCTGGTAAGTTGTGAAATGATTCAGCCATTCTGTAGAGTAATTTGGAAATATGCCCAAAGGGATATCAAACTTTTTATACCCTTTGATTCATCACTGTCCCTATTGGGTCTGTATGCTAAAGAGATCATAACAATGTTCCTTCCAGTTGTCTTTGCCAAAACAAGACCAAAACAAACAAACAAACAAAAAAAAACCCCTCAAATAGTGTCAGGAAAAGTCAGACACAACTGAAAAAAACTCAACAATATAAATAGCAATACAAATAAGAAAGTAATAATGTATAGAAAAAAATTCCATTAGCAGAAAATAATGACAGATTGAAAGAAGGAGGGAGCATTATTAATTAAAGAGAATTTGAACCCTAAGAAAAAGTATTTTAGAAAATCTAAAAGTGGAGGACATTTGTTTCAGGCATGAAAATAACTAGGAAATTACATTTGGCTATTTAGTCATCTCTCTAGAAAAATAAGATATTGCTACAAACTATAGGCAATAATCTGTCTAATTATTTTACAATCTTTCTTCCTGCCAGCCTTTCCTCCTGACATTTTATTTTCCTACCCACAAACCAGCAGTTTGGGTAATATACATTTTTATCATTTGCACTTTGATATTTTGAATATAATTCTCAAAGCCTTGGAAATAATTTACAAACCTGAACCTATCCTCATCATTTTCATTTAACATGCTGAAAATGTGGGGCCCTGATCTATAGATAACAAAATTGAAAATGTCAAGGAAGTGTCTTACTCAAGGTTGTTGTAAAAACTAAGCATCCTATTTGCTTTTTTTAGTGTCCAGTTAGAAATCTCTAGTTCTTCAAGAGCATATTCAACCTAACAATACCACTGATCATTTTAACACAAGAAGGTTGACAAATACTACTGTTGGTTTATTCCTGTGAGTTGCCTTATTATTCAGACTCTTCATTTATATATTCAGTTTTCAGGGTCATGCCATTGTCATTGAATGAAATCCAGCTCCTCTTGCCTGAAGTGCCACTCTTGAGCTAGCTTCTAGTGTATGACAGAGAACATAATCACAGAAATTGCAAAAATTACCTTTTTTATATTGTTCATTTTGAACATGTAGTAAAGAACACTTTAAAGTGCTATTTTTATGAAAGATTATACATTGAACTTTTATTAAAGTGTGTTTTTTTTTTTTTTTTTTAGCAATGATGGCTTTAATTATTTCTTCTTTGTTATACAGGGAAAGAGGAATTACAGAATCACATGCTTTAGAGATAGTGATAACCTTTAGAAAACATCTTATCTAATCATGACATTTTATTGATGAAAAAACATTGAGACTTACAGTGTTAGTTGTATTAAGGGGAAAACAGTCATAGTATCATTGATTTAAGTAGGACATAGACCCAGGGACAGTATTTTTTTTTTAGCCTGGGTTCCATTGATTTTTTTTTTAAATTATGATAACTTTATT
Organism: Sminthopsis crassicaudata; assembly: GCF_048593235.1. Classification (NCBI taxonomy): domain Eukaryota; kingdom Metazoa; phylum Chordata; class Mammalia; order Dasyuromorphia; family Dasyuridae; genus Sminthopsis; species Sminthopsis crassicaudata. Next base: position 146,142,453 of record NC_133619.1, read on the forward strand.
TCAAGAAATTCTTTTGTAATCCTATATATTTTATTTTTTGCATTGGAAAACATTCTAAGAAGTTATCTACAATCTTTAGCAGACTGCCAAATGGAGTCTAGAGCGTGCACACACACACACACACACACACACACACACACACACGTACACACACACAGATTATAAATCTTTATCCTAGAATGCCATATAATTCAGCCTGTCCATTTGACAGATAAAAAAACTAAGATCCCAAGAGATTTAAATATTTGTTAGAAGTCATCCAAATAATAAATAGCGCATCCTTAATTCAGGCCCAAGTCAAGCATTTTTTCTATTCTCATAGTCACCGAACCTGGACACATATTTCAGTTTGTCTTCTGTGTTAACTATGTGAATTTTGTAGTAGGAGTATCTATATATATGATTTTATTGGTATAGGAAATTTCTGGCTAAGAAAAATCCCTCACATAATAAAGGTCTGACAATTTCTTTATAAATTGAAGTCTTGGGTAATTTCTTAACTGAGGTTGCGTGATTTTCCCATGTTCACACAGCCAGTATGTGTTAGAGGTAGGACAAATCTTTCTTACTTCCTTGACAGCTTTCTATCCACAATGGCATATTGGCTATCCTGAAATTTGTCTCTGAAGAAAATGATCCATTTTTCTTGTCATCAGATTCTGTGATGAAATTATTTCAACTTATTATTTTGTGTGTGTGATATTATGCAAGTTAAATGTATATTTCATTTACTTTTTAAATTGAAGATATGAATCATCAATATGAGTCAGTGCAACAATGAAAGTTTGAAAGACATAATTTTAGCATGAGGCTTTTAATCTTATGGTCAACAATATGACAAAGTGGAAAGATTTCTGGATTTGGTATCATAAGACCTGAGATCTATTTCCTTACCTTTACAACTAATGTGACTTTGGGCAAATTGTAAAGCCCCTCTATAATTCAATTCCCTCATTTGTAAAATGAGGAAATTGGATTGGATAACTGACAAGGACCCTTCCTGTTCTAGCTTTATTATCTTAAAAGGGACAAGAAGGGCATTTTCTTTTACCAGTTAAGTTTGCCATAATCTGAGCTCTAGGCACTTTACCAACTTCCTTTCCTTTGTGTGAACTTACCACAGTGAAACCAAAAGGACAATTTATTACATCTTCCAACTTCACAGACATTCCAGTTACCCTATCCTGCACTACCATGGGAGCTGGTAATGAGTGAGGTAGCAGGGTAGTCTCGGTTAACAAGGGACAGGCATCTTTTGGGAAGTTATTTGAGTAGGAATATTATCATTACTGATTTGATGCCAGTAGAGGATGGAGTAAAAAGTGAGGATAGTTAATTTAATACTTAGACATTGTGTGGATGTGAGTTTAAGAGGGGTTAGATTGTGAAGACACCCCAAAATTTAAAAAATAGGGTAGCATTCTTAATTAAGGGCAGGGGCAAGAAAAGATTCAATGATTTATAAGCTGTTATCTCTATAAGAGTAGGATGGAACTAATTTTTCATTTAAAATATGTATGTCTCTGTGTAATTTCATATGTATATATATATATGTATATGAATATATGAATAGATGTATAAATATCTTGACAAAGTCCCTTACACATTCTAAGAAGCTGATTTGGGGGGGGTTGAAATGAAATAAGTCAGAAGTTTGACTAATTTACTTGTTATCCATCTGCCTTCTGTATTTTAGAATATGGAAATTTGGAATTTGGAAATTTCTCTATTATGTAATATGGCCATATTCTTACATGATGGCTTTTAAACTCATTGCAGCTTTTATTTGTGCCATCTCTAATCCAATGATCATCTAAAGAATTCTGGGTAACAATAGCTCATACTTTTCTGTTCCCGAGATTATTCTAAGGTTGAATGTATAGGTACCAAGAAGAAACTGGTATGAGTAGCTTTTATATGGAGAATCTATGGATAGGCATGTTCTTCAGTAGACTTGTCCATAGAGATTTTCTTAATTTACCCTAAATATCACAAAACAATAAAACAAAACAAGTCATTTTTTAAAGAGGAATCTGCCATATAGATGATATATATTAAATAAGAATGTTGCACATGGAATCAGACCTGAATTCAAATTATACCTCAGATCTTTTTTTTACTTACTGGGCAAGTCATTAACCTCTCCCAGGCTCAGTTTCTTCATCTACAAAATGAGGTTATAGAGGGCTACTTAATAAGAGTTGTAAGGATCAAATGAGAAAATATGTGCAAATGAGATAAAATACTATTGTTGTTGTGCTAGTGGTTGTAAAAGATAATAAAACTTGAAATTGATTTACTTACTGAGAGAATGCTCCAAGTTTTGGGAATTTTTGCTGGAAACTTCTAAATGTATGAAAAGATATATTATTAAGAATATAAATTATTTCTTACTATCCCTTTCCCTTTTTCACTCCCAGGGCAAGCTGATTGACAAAATAGGAAAAATAAAACAAAATAAGGAAAACAAAATTGCCAGTTAAGGATCCTGAAGAGCAAGACAGTCTGAAGTAGTCAAAAATCTGAATTACAGACTCATGATTTAAATAAATGACATTTTATTTCTTTAAAGTACAAATGGAAAATAGTTGATCTCTAACAAGTTAACAGTACCATAGAATTAAAGTTAGTATCTTAGAGACCATCAATTTTAACCTTATTTCAGAAATGAGAAAGCTGAGTCCAAAAGGGACTTGCTTAAGGTCATGCAAATTGTAAGCAGCAGAATCAGATTTGGAACCCAAGTTGTATTCCACCAGATCCAGCCCTCTTATTATGAACCATGTTAGAGTAGTTCCAGTCCGTCATGCTGAGTCCTCCAAGAAGCAATACTATCCTAAAGATTGACTAAAGACACATATATATCTCTTAAGAGCAGGATTATTGTTCCAAAATATTGTACTTTATGACCAAGTGCTAGATAAGAATAATTAACAAGTAATATTGTTTATGCACAAGTTAAAATTCCTCATTTTACATAATTCTTCATTTTGCACTGATAATTTAGTTTACATATTTTTTCACAAATAACACGTAATTAAATTCAACTCAACCCTCGTTAAAATGATCACTAATATAAAATTGGTAACATTCTTTTTTTTTTTTTTTAAAGCATCCTAGTGTCCACAGGAAATGCTGAAATATTTAAACAAACAAATAAGAAAACAAAAAACCTTTTCTACTCATTCATAATTAAAAAAGCTTTAGAAAAACTGTGTTCTTTCTGTGATACTTTTGGCTAAACTGGGAAAAAAAAAAAAAAAAAAAAGAATGCTGACCAGTTCCGGCCTTGGTAAATCATTTCATCATAGTGACCTTCCTATCCTCCCCCTTCCTCCAGCAGCAATAGAAAGCCCTTACAAATGTAATGAATAGAAGCTGTCATTTTATTCTTCTGGGTTTGCTCTTCCCCCTTCTCAATCCACCCCCCTTAAAGCATAGTATAAATGAGTTGAGTCACACAGAAACAGGGAGAGAAATCTTTTAGTCTGTAGAGAATGTAGGGGTCACTAATGTCACCATTCCATGTCTGAAATAACATTCTCTTTAAATATCTACTAATTTCATTTCTTTCCCATAGCTTAGTTCTAATTGGGTAGTAGTATCGCCTGTCAATAGACCCTTTGCAAAAGTAATTCCCAATTATACTTATTTGTAAATTCTCAGAATCATTCAGTGATAGCCGAAAGACTCAAGCTAGACCTTATGTTTCTGGTGTGATACCAGCTTTGGCATAAAGATCTCAGAGCAGAAAAGTAAAGATACAAGTGTGAAGGACCTTTCTTTCTAATAATAATTACTCAGTACAGGGTAACATTTTCTGTGACCACGCCCTGAAACTCTGTCAAAACTATGGGAGGACACTAATCTTTGTGGTTTCCCATAGCATTTAGGAATTCTTATTTTGTTTTCCAAAAAGTTCCTCACTGTCTCATTGGAAAACATGGTATGGAGGAAATTTTTAAGAATCTCTCCTGTTTCAAATGCTGATTTGTCACAGAAAATTTGATTTTGTTTTGCATACACTCTCAGAGCACTATATATTAACTAATCAGGTTTGTCTTTTGACCGTTGCACTGAATATTTCTTATAAAAAATGTGTAATGCCCTGGAAACTAGTGGTCTATGATAATATATTCACAGAAGCCAATTTATGACTAATTTGCCATGGAGACCAAGGTACACACAAAACCTATTATTGAAAATCTGGTGAAACACAGGACATTTAGAGAATTTTTTTTTTGTTGTTAATCAATTAAACATGAAGTAAGAAAAGTTCTGAAGATATTCAAGTTAATACTAATAAAATATTTGTTTATTATTTATAAAGGACATGCATTAGCATAGCATTTTATGGTTTGTTAAGTGAAGCAAACTTAAGAATTGAAAAATGTTTCATTTTTCAGTGTGATAAAGTATTATGCTTTTTGGCTTTCCAATTCATTCTTAATACATTTTTGACAAAGAGTAAAGGCTTTGGGTTCTTCATCTGTCTTATTTTGTGCCATGAAGGAGGTAATAAGGATATAGGAATTCATATGGATTAAAAATTGTATTTTTGTGAATATCAAACACATCTCTAAGTTGTAGTTTTACCATCAATCATCTACTAAGGTATAACACAGGTTTTTTTATGTTCAATTGATTCATGCTACCTAGAAACAGAAAATAATTCAAATGTCAATAGCAATGACATTATAGAATGTTTTATTAAAATTCTTTAAGAACAATTTTGATTCACAGTTGCAGAATTAGATTATTGATTCGTTTTAATTCCACATGAAATTTTTAATTGGGACTTTGGGGACAGGTTTTATTTTTATTTTTTTTATTTTTTTAATATGCTATCACAACCTATTTTTTTTAGATTTATCATGTGTTTATAGGAGTACCTTACAGTTTGGTCCACTTCACTAATGTGGTAAAATAAGTAGAAAATTTGGATAAAATTTAGAATGTATATTTGCAATGTTGAAATGTTTGGGTAATAATTATAAGAAGAAAGGCTAAATAAATAATTCCCTCAAAAACAAACAAACAAAAAAAAAAACAAGGAGCAAATTAAAGATATGTTTTAAGTTGAAATGAGTTGAATTGTTGATACTGAATATGCAATCATATAAGTTGTTTATCTGTTAAGTAGCACTATGACCTTTTTGTTGAAGGTGACTTCATATGTTTCAGTGTTTTTGTCTTCAAGAGCCAAGTATTTAAATATCATTGACTTCAAATATTTTCTCTTTTACCCATTTTTCCTATTAATTACAAAAAAATAAAATGGAAAAACTTAAACCCACCATTTAAACCATTTTTTTTGCAAATATATAGGAAAAGACATAAAAAATACATTTATACCTGTGATCTCCTTCATTAAAAGCTGCTGTTAGCTAAATCAATATCATATTCTGAAATAATCTAATCTTTATTTTATTATACTAAAGAATAAGTTTATACCTAGGCTTCAATTAGTAAGGATAATGAATAGATAATCCATGTATTCAGATTCAAAAATATAATTATATAAAATAAGAATTTGTTCTCACTCAATTGAAATATGCATTGTGAATTAGGAAATGTGACCACTTCAGAAGATTCATTATCAGCCCTTATTAGGACTTAACTAGAAATGCGATTTATCATTAGAGTATAAACAAACCCCTTGTTAGTGGAGATTGTTCATTCTCTGAATATGTTTTTACCAAGCTAACATAGCACGTGGGAAAATACCTATTTAATAAATGCTTGTTGATTGAAATTCTTATTCATAGCATAGTTGTATTATAAAATTCCTTTGGGGAAACATTTTTAAATTTGAAAATAGAATTTCAGTGTATTGCTAATTCCCAATTTTTATTATCATACATTTATTATCATAATGATAGCTCATATATTTCTTAATGCTTTTATTACTTGCAAAACCTTTTTACAGGTAAGTTATTATTTGAACCCATTCTATGTTTATCCATTTGATTTTTCCTGTATGTATCGTTAAGCTAATCTCTTTTGAATGGGCATGGTTCTCAGTGAAGAGATTTTTGTATTCTAAAACCCCTTAAACCAGTCAGCACCATCTCAGGTATAATGATATCTAGAGGTACTGTCCAACTATAGTAAATCCTACTTTATGTGAGCCATGCACTATGTCCTCCACCCATTCCCTATTTTATATCCTCAATAAGATTGGTAAATAGAGAATCACTGAATAAAATTATCTCTATCATTGCAACTATGGTGGATGGGTGGGACTGGAATGATTCCAATTTTATGAAGCTATGTTTATGCTTGATCTCTTTCTGATGAGACATCAATCAATAAACATTTATTAAGTATCCACTGTGTTCCAGATACTGTGCTAAGTACTTCACATGGTAAAACATGTAATCTGATTCTTTGCTAAAGTATATGCTTTTATCAGCCGATCTGGTTCCCTGATCTTTGATATGGAGAGATTTTGTTAAAGATCATTTGTAATGAATCCAGGAAGAGTAAATTACTCAGGAGGGTTTATGAGGAGAAGGGTTTCTGATATTATTAGGTCCTCTGTGTTATGTAAAGCAGTCTTTCCTGGATTTCCTGTTCTCTCTGCTTCTAGCAACAATAGCTATGTTATCTCTTCTTATCTCATTTAATAGTTATTTTCATACAGGCATTCTTTCACTGCCCCCCCCCCTTTATTCTGACCATGGGGACCAAAGAACAAACCAAGAGCCAGTGGTTGCTTGCATTCTTTAACAGCAAAACTGAGTTCCTGTCTCATATAAACTGGCCCAAGGGGCATTTCCAGTTCCTTAGGAAATGTTCCAATTCAATCAACAAGTCCAATTGCAGGTCTTTTAGAGTCCCTTATGTAGTGTCAACATGAGTGAGAAGAATTTGTTGGGGAAGACCTTGAAAGTCATACTCTTTTCTGCTTTCTCAAATACTTAAAAAAAAAAAAAGTATTAACAAACTATACATGGAACACTTTTTGTATATGTATATTGATCATCCATTTTTGGAATCATTAATATATATTCAAAACCCATGTTTAATCTGTACTTTGCATGGGAAACAAATGCTTGAGAATATAATCATTTTAAATAATGAAATTATGCTAGAATTATAGTAGAACATTTGTTCTCAGAAGGAGCTTACTTTAGCCTCATTTATAGATAAAAATATTGAATAACAAAAAGGAGTCATAATTTTTCAACATCATCATCTTAAAATTTTCAAGTTAGTAGAGGCCTTTGTTTTTTTTATACTCTCTTAAATGCAGTGTGGGATCACCAAATTATGCTTTGAATATGCTAATAATCTAAGTAATGAATTCTTAACATAGATATCTTTTTAGTTCTTGTTTTTTACCAAATGTCTTAATCTTGTCATACAGATTTTCATTTTATGAAGGAGGAACCTAAAGTCAATATTGAGGAATTCTCCACATTGTTACTAATCATTAGATGGCTGGATGAGATCCAATACCCCAATTCAGAACTCCCAATTCCCTAGGAAATAGTGAATAGAATTGCACATGATTTTCTTTCTAGTGTTTTCAGACAATTAAAAAAATCATATTTCCAATAAAATTATTATAATTCATTTCATAGTTAAACTTGTAGATTTACGTTTGAAACTCTTTGAATTTAGGACCTGGTATCTATGTGTACGCACTATGTAATGTGATCACAGATTTGTAGTTGATTTTTCATAAGTCTTTCTCTCTCTCTCTCTCTCTCTCTCTCTCTCTCTCTCTCTCTCTCTCTCTCTCTCTCTCTTTGTATATATTTATATATATGCTACTTTCAATATTAGAAATAACTTATTTCAGTGTACTTTAAGAATAAAAATAAAGGCTTTTTCTTTTTGCCATCCACACATGTGAAAAATTTTATTGCATAAAATGTACTTTTTGATCACTCCTTTCCTCCCCCCCCCCCCCCCCGCCTGAGGCTGGGGTTAAGTGACTTGCCCAGGGTCACACAGCTAGGAAGTGTTAAGTGTCTGAGACCAGATTTGAACTCCAGTCCTCCTGAATTCAGGACTGTTGCTCTATCCACTGCACCACCTAGCTGCCCCCATATTCCTTTCTTTTTGAGGGGCAAGAGTGAAGCTTGATTTTAACAAAAAAGCATTTCAATGATACATAGGTGGTAAATCACTGGAGTCAATGATTCCTTTCTTAGCATAAGCAAATATTTTTTCATCCAAATAACGACAGACATTAATAGATAAATCAATCTCCTTAATGATTAATGAGATGCTCTTAAATAATACTATAAAATTAAAATAATTCTTAATGATGTTGCAGTGGAAAAAATTCAAAATTGTTTTTAAATTACAGTACTTGAGTTTTTTTATTTTAGAAAGTAGCTATAAAAATCTTAAGTAATTCATATTACTCCAGTATGTCTAGTTGATATTGTCAAAAGTGTTATATAGTAAATCAAGCCAATCAGTAAATATTTAGTGAGTTCCTACTACGTATAAGCCATTCTCCTGATGTTACATGTGTGAAAATACTTTTTGAGTTAGTAATTACTAGAACTAATTAACTGATTTTTTTTGTACAAATTATGTTTTTGTGGATGTAAATTGAATTTGACAATTGTGCTTTTAGCCTTCAGTGAGAGTTCACAAATTAGAAGAAAGTGATTTGATAAAAAAGTGCAATGCATTCAATCAGAGTCAGTTAGTATCCCAAAAAGTACATTAGCTGCTCATTTAAGAACAATATGTTTTGAGGTTAATGGAATCCCAGAAAGTAACACATCATTTTCCACTCTTGAGCAATGAGTTATAAATGTGTGCCCCATGCATATAAAATAATTATACAGAATTAAAAAACTGAAAGATGTGTCTATAAAGATCTCTTAATTTGAATGCTCAACATATTCCAGAGTGATGCTTTTGTGGGGTAGCTGGGTGATACAGTAGATAGAATCCTTGGCCTAAAGTCAGACTGGTCGTTCCATTTCCTTCTTCAGCTCATTTTACAGATAAGGAAACTGAGCTAAACAGGGTTAAAGTGACCCAGCTTGTCAGTGTCTGAGGCCAAATTTGAACTTGAGAAGATGAGTTTTTCTGGCAGTCTACCATTGCTTTGATCCCTGTTCTCCCCCCACCCAACATCCTGCACTTCCTCTAGGTGAATCTCTATTTTGATTCATCCCTTCTTCAAGAGTTGACTTTTCCATTCCAAGACAATTGCTCCTCTTCCCTCACAGGGAGTTGGAAGAAAGAGGAATATACCTGTTCTTTACTTCTTATGGCCATGAGTTACCACCAGTTTGTGTTATTTTTAATTAAGAGTATCTGAGTTCTTGAATTCTTTTACAGGCTTTTAACATTGGAATATACTGGTACACTCCATTTACTATGGCTGTATTCCAAGTCTAGCCATCTACTCATCGAGCTAAATCTTTTGTCACTCTGTAACTCTATACATGATTAAATTACATAACTTTGAAATTTTACTGGCCAAACTAGTTTTATAGTATGGAAACAAAATTTAAAATAAAAGCAAAAGATATAGAATAAATAAGCTTGTGCACTTGACTAAATAACCCAAAAGGGACTAACAGCTTTGCTGTGATGTAAAATGGGTCAGATGATCAATCCTGGTTCTAAGACTTTAGATTTCTGCTATTGTTTCTATGAGCTAGGTGCTTTGTCACAGCACCAGATAAATTTTGCCTGCAGACAGGTTCTTATGGCTTGTTTTTCAGTAGCTACTACTGATTACAACTCATGGTACCTCTTGGTTTATAAAATCTTAGTCCTTCAAACCATTGACCTTTTTTTCCTCATTTACTCTGCTCATCCAGGGCTCCTATGTTGCCCTTTTACAAGTCCCTTTCTTAATTTTTTATTTAAGCTTTTTATTTTTCAAAACATACACATGGACAATTCTTCAACATTAGCCCTTACAAAATCTTGTGTTCCAGTTTCCCCTCCTTTCCCCCACTCCTTCCCCTGGATGGCAAATGGTTACATTATATATGTATGTGTGTGTATATATATATGAAACATGGTAGAAATATGTTAAATCCAATATATGCATAGATATTTATACAATTATTATGCTGTACAAGAAAAATCAAATCAAAACAGTAAAAAAAAAGAGAGAAGTAATATAAAATGCAAGCAAACAACAACAAAAAAAATGAAAATGCTTTGTTGTGAACCACACTCAGTTCCCACAGCCCTCTCTCTGGATGTAGATGGCTCTTTTCATCACTAAACAATTGAAACTGTTTTGAATCATCTCATTGTTGAAGAGAGCCACATTCATCAGAATTGATCATTGTATAATATTGTTGTTGCTGTGTATGATGATCTCCTGGTTCTGCTCATTTCACTCAGCATAAGTTCATGTATGTCTCTGCAAGCTTCTCTGAAATTATCTTGCTAGTCCTTTCTTACAGAACAATAATATAACATAACATTCATATGCCACAATTTATTCAGCCATTCTCCAACTGATGGGCATTCATTCAGTTTCCAATTTCTATAAGTCCCCTTCTTGAGGTTAGAGCCAATGGCTCTTTGTATATTCTTCCCTCAGGTCAAGTATGATAATCCTGAGAGTTTACATAAACATACACACCTGTGTATATACAGACACGAATATGATACCATGAAAACACATGTATTTATATATGTTCAGGCATTGTTAAATATATATATGTAAAATATACACTTATATGTATGTATTCATATATATATGTATATATACATATATATTTGTGTACTTACACACACACAAACATACCAACACATTCACGCATTGCCAGTAGCCAGGTGATTATCTCTCCCCTTCTTGATGGCCAAGCTTTTAGACTTAAAAATCATTTATAACAGGAAAAAGAGAAAGTAGTCATTTTAGCGTAGAGACTTATAGAGAAAGATGGAAGATGTAGACTAGGGTTTGAGAATAGTGGTGGAAGAGATCAGTATTGAGGTATAGGGATTTATAGTGAGAGTTAATTGGATTAAACCAATAGCAGCAATTTAATCTCTCTTACATCTGTTTTGCCCATTTCTGTCTTTCCACCCTTTATTGGCTCTGAAAATGAGAAATAGAGGGGAAAGAGAGTGATTCCAAATAGGATTTGCCTGAGGAAGAAAAAGAAAGAAAAAACCAAACACATAAAGACAAAGCAAATATTTCCTCTGCCCTGTGGAAGTGACCTTGTGTAATTGTATAGGGTATGTAGACTACATTATACAATAAGTATTAAATAAGATAATTAACTAGAACACCCCAAAGTCATGTCAGATAACAGATTGTGTCATCTTTTGGAGAATTAAAAGTGTGTTAGTGGTTGATGCTTTACTTTTGGTTTCCAAGACAGTTAGATTTATGCTGTATACTGGCTATTGTAGAGTGTCAAGCTACTGACTTAAACTTTACTGCTTCCTTGCAAGATTGCTTATTCAATTACAATTTGCTTGAATTTACCCAATAGAGGTAGCTCACATGAGTATTTCATATTTTCCTTAATGTCCTTTCTTCTTTTTTTATTCTTTTATTGTTTCCTTATTGTAATTTTGATGATTATTGCAGCTCTCTTCCCTGGAAATATTCTTTTTTGTCCGTCAAAAAATGAATGGACATCTTACAAAGTAAATGGCAGTTTTCATCCAGTATATGATTCCTGAGGGATGATATAAAAATTATGGAGCTTGTATGGTTTCTTAGGCATCAAATTAAATAATTAATTTAGTGTGAAGAGATTATATTAAAAGATACTTGGTTGAACAGAACACAGGACTTGTGTAGCAAGCTGTTGTCTCCAGAAGCTGCCAGATCGCTCTCTGGGAAGAGATCTGCTGTGTCTACTCAAATCTTTCAGACAGATTCTTCTTCCTGTAGTGAACCGTTGTCTTCAGGCAGTTGCTGTTAACTCTTGTCCAGAGAAGTGACTTCCCTTCCTGCAGAGAGCTGACTTCCCTTCCTGCAGAAAGCTGCGTCAAGCCAGATGTAGTGCAGAGTCTTCTCCTTGAATCCTCCTCCAGCTCTTATCCTTCTCCAGGCAGACTGACTTTCCAGGCCCACTGTTGTCTCTTTTATCCTCCCAGAGAATGGGCGTGGGATAATGCAAGGGCTTCTGGGAAGAACCACTTTAGACAATGAGCTTGCTCCTTCTATCAAGTCAACCTGAGTTCTCACCTTGTAATTGTCCAGACAACCTGAATTCTCACCTTGTCACTGTCCAGACAACCTGAGTTCTCACCTAGTAATCCTAACAGACTTGTACATCAGAAAAACCTGAATTCAAATCTTGTCTTAGTTATTTTTTAGTTGTCTTGATCTGCCTTTTCTGTAAGCCTCCATTTCTCATCTGTACAGAGAAGATAACTATAGCAATTACTAAACACCATTATCATCATGATTAAATAAGATAATATGTTAAATACTTTGTAAAACTTTAAAATATGTGTTATTCCCTATAACAGAGCTAAACAATAGTTTACGTTTATCAAGGACAATTGAAGGATTTGCTACATTTATTATTATGTGGTAATATTCAGAAGTCAGTACCTGAAAGTCAGGGTAGACTTGGGATGCTTTTGGTAGAAATTCAGGTAGTGTTGCCTGTGGAAATATTTAAGATATTCTGAGGATATGCAGATTCTGTGAGGTGTATAGTAAGAGACATACATACATGCATGTGTGCATATGCATGGTGTATGTGTGTGTTTTGGAAGAAAGTTAGGCTTGGTGTGTTAGTAGGCAGCCTAAAAAATTACAATAAAAACACAGGAAGTGCACTTTTATGGGGGGGGAATGAAAATTTTCATTTTTAAATGGAAAACAAAAAACTAACAGTTCTAATATCACTGGTTGCAGAATGAATGCTTTTGGGTTAATTTGATTTGGGAAATGAGGAATAAAAATCCCTTGCCTTTACTAGCTATTGAGGAGTGTTTATGTATTAAGGGAGAGGAGATGAGATAGGAAAAAGGAACATAAATATGAAGAACTATGTATGTTTAGAAAGATTAAAGAGTTCATATGTCTTAGAGTTAGGGAAGGAATGGAGGATAATTTCTGACTATCATGTTTTCTAGAAAGGAAGGGTCTTAGGGCTTTATTATCCATATTCCCTGTTGAAGATGTCTTAAAGATCAACCTTTTTAGTATAGTTTACATAATTAATTTCAGAGGTAGTTAAATAGAATCTTAATCTTGCAATAAAGGAAAACATCATTCTCCTTGATTAGCTTTCAACAGAAAAATAGATGAAATTCTTTTCTTTTATCAGACGTTGTGGGTTGATCCATGAAGAAAACACTCTGGTTTTTAGCTTGTGACATCAAAACAATCCATAAATATTTTCCATGTTCAAGGGAAATAGGCCTTTTCCCCCCTTCTCAGTCATGACACATGTTTTATTTCCAAGGGCAAGGCTTCTCATTTCATTGCCAACCTCCCTAATTAGAAGGCCTTGAAGATCTCTGCCTCAAGGTTGTTCAAGCAGAAAAAGTATTCACGAGCACAGGCATATTTTATCTCCAGTAAAAGTCAGCTTTAGTTGACTGACTGCAGTTAGTTATCATACAGACTCTACCCCGTTATCTCTGGGCAAACACAGAGAATTGCATTGGTATTCAAGACAAAAGACACCCATCAGTGTAAATTCCTGTCTACTATGCAAGGTGTATCTTTTGATCTTTTCAGAAAGAGCTGGAAAATTGGATGGTATTTGCAAAGAGCCTTTCAGCTGAGAAATGTCAATAACGTAATCGTGTTGAGACCAGTACACAGAATTGACTTGTTGGTGGATGGATACAGGTGCAAGGATGAAATGTGTATCTGATGATTACATAGAACTGAGTTCACAGAGGAAGAATTATACGAGACCCGAGGTCACTGGGCTATGCAGGAAGTAGCATCAAGAGAAATTGATAAATCTAGGAAGCTGATTTCTAAATGGTGATTTCATTGAAATACTTCAAAAATCAGTAGATTAAAAAAAAAAAATCAAGTTCCAATCCCTGTCTCCTTCCCTGTTGCAATGTTTTTCTAACTCAGATTTTTTTTCTCAAATATTATGGAAAACCAATAAATAAAGAAGACAGTTCTTTACACCTCCTCAAAACTAAGTTCAGTACACCTCCTTAGTGTACTGAAATTCTGAAAACTTAGTAATTAGAAAGTCCAAATGCTTATAAAGATGTCATTATTTTAAAATACTTTTAACTTTTAATTTAAAAATAATGTAATAATTAGGCACTATGATTTTAATGTGGCCTACTTAGTCCCAGCCTATTCTTTTTAGCTTATAAAACAAAAAATAATGCAGCATCAGTGAAGATTGTTTTTCATTTCCATTTTTTCTCTTTGTGACTCTGAAATTTTGTGATAATGTTTTAATATACCCTCTGGGGTTACTATTTTTTAATTACTTGAAACAATATTGTAAAATAATTATCTTTATTGCTTTATCTACAACCAAATCAGTCATATAAAAATATATTATTATTCTTATAAAATGAAAGGAAGACAAATTCTATCAAACATTAATTTATTTAATGTTAGAACCCAGTTATACAAATTAGATTTTTGATACGTTTTCTCCAGGCAAATAAGTTACATTATTTAAATAAAATATAAATATATAATATAATTAATTATCATCATATTTCTTATTTTAGTTATTGGGGAGTAATTCTAATATTTTCATCAAACCCCAGAATCTTTTTATGCATCTGTCTAAATTTTCACCCAAAAATTTCAAGAAGTCTAATGTCTAATTAGGAATTTAGAAGTAAGGAAGGTAAATATAATATAATCAGAAGTGACAAGTGCATGTTTCCATTCAGGATAGTATATAGGTGAGATTTGTTGTATTTCAAAAGGCAGCCAGAAGTAAAATAAAATAAGAGTGTCTGAAATTAAGTTGTTAGTAACAGTGAGTATTATGGATTTTATTCTATTCTCTTTCAAAAAAGGATAGAATTTGGAGGATGTTACACATTTATTTTCACATATTTTGTAGTTATATTTTTTGTTTGTCAATTTCTGCTCTTTCTATATCAACTTTATATAAATGATTTTCCAAATTATTTATTCCATCCTCACCTCTCACCTGATTTCCAATATCCCATTTGGACATCTTACTGAATATCCTGTGGATAACATGTATAAAACAAAACATCTTTCCTCTTTAATTCTCCTCTGTTCCAAATTTTCCTATTATTGTTCTGAGTACCTCAAACCTCTCAATCAGCTTTTCATTCATCCTCACTCCACTTATCCAATTTGTTGCCAAGTCTTATCATTTATAGCTTCATAATGTCTCTTATACATGTCCTCTTTTCTCTAATTCTCACCTTATATTTAAACTATTGCAGAAGATTTCTTGTTAGTCTGTCTGCCTCAAGTATCTACCTACTTCTACTCATGCATCCCTAGGTGATCCTAAAGCAGATTTCTGACCTTATTATTCTTTCCCAGTTCAATAAACTCTGATTTCATCTATTACACTTAGTATCAAATTCAAAACCCTTTATTTGGATTTTAAAGCCCTTCATAATTTGACTTATTCTTATTTTTTTCTGCTCTTTAATAAAAATACTTCAATCCCTTTCATGTATGTAACGATTCAGCAACACTCAGTTTTCTTGCTTCTCCCTATTCAGTGCCTTTTTATTGGTTCCCTTTCCCCTTTTCCTTCATACCTAAAATTCTTTCTTCTCTCATTTCTACTCCCTAGCTTCCCTGGTTGGCTTCAAGAATCAACTCAAATCCCATCTCTCTAAGATTCCTTTCCTGCCCCCTCCCATAATTTCTTTCTCCTCTCTAATACTTCTCTCTCTCTAATAATTCCCCTGAGACCATCTCGAGTCATATTGTGTACATCTTGTATGCATACAGTTGTGTATATATTTTCCCCATTAGAATGTCAGCTCCTTAAGGACAAGCACCATATTTTTGTCTCTGTATGTCTAGTGCTTAACACATATGCTTAATAAATGCTTACTAACAAACCCACAAACTGCACCTCTAGTTTATATATTTCTTACAGGCAGAGACCTTAACTTATAATCAGAGCTAGCATTTATATAGCTCTTTAAAGCTTACAAAACACTTTCTAAATATTATCTCAATTTGGCTTCATAATAATGCTGGGAATTATGTGCTTTTATTATCTCCATTTTATAGATTAATGAAACTGAGGCAAATGGAGGGCTAAATGACTTGTGCAATATTACATAGATGATAAGTGTCTTAGGCTGGATTTCAGCTCATTTCTTTCTGACTCAAGCATTTCCACTTTTAGCATTCTATCCAGTGGTTTATCCAGATGCAGACTTATATATCTTTATATTCATCACAGTCAATCAGTAAACATTCATTAAACACCTACTATGTGCCAGGGCATGAGATGCCAAGTGATAGAAATAAAAATGATAACAATTAGGATACTACCTGTCCTCAAGAAATTCACAATCTAATAAGGAAAATTTAACATGCAAAAGGAAGCTAAAAAATTAGGTTGGAGGATTGATTATGATGAAGTCCAGTCCAGAGGAGTAAAACTAGGATAGCAAATGAGGAGATGATTTTCAAAAAATCTTTTTTAATAATAATCTTTTAAAATAGAAGTTGTGGGAAGAGAAATACTTTAATCTTTGTTCATCTATTCAATTAGAGGGTGAGAAAATACTGAATGGACTGACAAGGTGCCAAGTATCAAGGCTGATGAAGTCTGGAAGAATGATGAATTTCTTGATGATAATATTCCTGAAGGCATGATTATGATGCAATGTAGTCCAATAGACTACATCCTAACATATCACTTTGCTAATAACACTTATTGTTTAAGGAAGATTTCAACAAAATGTAATTGTTCTTTTAACTACTGATAAAACATTCCCCCCCACACATATTATTTATATAGATACATATACATATGTATATATGCATATATAGATACATACATATGTATATTATATAAGAAAGAGAAAGTTAATGATTTGTTTTCATATAATAAAACTACTATTTTTATAATGTTACTACTTCCCTGTACCAACATTTAGGTGTCCTTGAACAAAGAACTCTTCTTCTTTGGCCCTTGGCTTCCCTGAACTGTTGCTTGCTCTACCATCTTCAGAGAGTTGTTACCAGCTTAAGAGACTTTGTATGTGTGTGTGTATTTTGTCAAGTATAAAACATTATATGACCATACAGTTAAAATATTGATCATGTTATTTTAGTGGTGCGATTATATGTTCAAATGTTATTGTGAAATGAAAAAAAAAACTTACAGAAATGTAGAAATGTTAAGAGATATGGCTTTTAAATTGAATCACCTACCTACATCATGATGTAGTGTCTCACTGAGAAAATTGGCAGGATGTGGAGGAATAAGTATACATAACAGTCTCCAGGTTCAGTTCTATAACAGATAAGGAGCATTTTGAGCATTCACTTTACTTTAATTATGATATTTCATCCAACATTTCTTATCAGAGATTATTGGATGTGCATTTTATTGAAGCACATTGCCTTTGTTATTAAGGTCCAGTAATACCACAGTCAAACTCTAATTCTTGTTTCATATAAAGTCTTGTAATGTTTCTTCTTCCTCATCTTTGTTATTTGTCCTTTTTTTCCCATTGGTTCAATTGCTTCCACTGATTGATTATGGGTTCAGAAGATAATGCTCTCAAGAAACTGATTCCCGGAGAAGTTGCATTGATTGACCAGAATCAAACAGGATATGAGGAATTATAAATCCAAGATCATTACTCCATCTATTACATTATGCTAATTTATCTCTTTTCTCAAATGTGCTGCATAACATTCTAGCTCTCAGTTTCCTCATCTGTTAAGTGAAGAGGTTGAACTTGATGTGTAAGTTTCCTTAGAGCACTAAATCCTATCCCACCACTTTATCAGTCTTAGACACTGACCTTAATTATTCATGTATTATAGTTTAATGTTTTGTTTTCCATTCCTCTGAAGTGCTTGCTTTGTAATTTTCCACAGTATCTGATACAGTGGCCTTCTCCAAATAATATTGTTGAACATGGAACCCTAATTATACTTAGTCTAGTCCTTTCCTCCCCAAATATATATTAATATCTTATTAATAAATTAATAATAAATAATATTTATTAATGTTAATAATTTCTTTATTCTTAATTTTAAACCCCATATTTTTAAAATATATATATATGATTTAGCAAATGTAAATAATGTAGCCTATCAACCATAGTATACAGGAATATTTTTAATTTTTAGAGCAAAAGGGAGGTCAGATACTTCAAAATCAAAAAGGCTTAAAACATTAACCACTTTCTCAACTGGGTGGTTATATAAATAGACAATAGTGCAAGTGAGTCTTAGGATAGCATTTTCAAAAACACTACATATATAACTTTGTCAGTAGAGGGGAAAGGAACTTTTAGTTTAATCGCCAGTGACAAAAATTAAAGCAGAAAGTAAAGTTCATGGGAATTTATGCCATGCATCTAGGATAGCCACAAGTAAGAAAATCACACTGATGCATGAGATGGCCATTTAAAAAAAAATTCTACAGTCACTTTAAATTTTCCCTTTTCATGAAAGAAATACTGTATAATAAAACTGCTATTCAGGGTTAATTATTGCCACTGTATGTAGCTGTGAGGTGACACTTAGCATCATTTTTTTTTTTTATCCTTTAGATAGTATGATAGGGTAGGAAACCTAATGGATTTAGTATATTTCATTTAAAAACAGATGAACTACTTCTGAACTTTAATACTTAATTTCTTATATTTCAGTTTTTCCAGTGGCTTACTGAGCCTGCAATTAGAATAAAATATGTTATATGTTTTCATACATATATTATACATATATAGGCACACACAAATATATATATATGCATATCTATAAACATGCTCATCTATATCTTACTTCCTTAGAAACAGAAAGTTTAAGTAATTTTTTATAGTCAGGCAGGTCCTGATCTACTATGACATACTTCCTTTCAAGCGTGAGTATTTGAACACTTATATGTATGGGAAAAGATATATATATATATTTTTTTTTCACATATACATGGCTGTTAAAGTATTTTTCCTAATCTACAGATTTCATATCACTCCCTTTTTCAATGCATTCTGATGACTCCCTATTGCTTCTAGGTTAAACTATAAATGCCTTCCTTTAAATTTTTTTTTTTAATGCACTAATCCCATCCAGTCTTTCTTACCTCATTGTTCATTATTCTTCATGTCTCAGTTTGTGATTTAGCCAAATTGGTCTTTTCTTTCATTTCTCACACACAGTATTCCATCTCTCATAATTTTTAATGAACTCTAAATAAATTGATCAGATTGAAAATCTCTGAGGGACTATGATAGAACATTAGTGCTTTGAAATATGCCAGAGGTTTAGTTTTTAAAATTAAGTACTGGTCTTTTCAACATTTCTAGAATGCCTTCCCCTCCCTGTCTTATGTTGATCTCATAGAATCCTTCTTTCACCCTTCAAAATTCAGTTCAATCACCACCTACTGTCTCATGAAGCTTTTCATAATATCCCCAATTGCCAATGATCTCTCTCTTTTTATCTTTTATTTGTATTTATGTATATATATATATATATATATATATATACATAAATACAAGATTTCTGTCTGTCCGTATCTTATCTGTCTGTATGTCTATCTATTCTCACACAAGTACTTGTCTTCCTGTTAGAGAAAACCATTCAGAGTAGGGATTGTATGAGATGATTCAGGCCAGTTCCAATGACCTTGTGATGAAGAGAACCACCTGCTCCCAGAAAGAAAACTATGGCAACTGAGTATGGATCACAGCGTAGCATTTTCACTCTTTTTGTTGTTATTTGCTTGCATTTTGTTTTCTTTCTCATTTTTTTTCCTTTTTGATCTGATTTTTCTTGTGTACCATATTTGTGGAAATATGTATAGAAGAATTGCATATGTTTAACATATATTGGATTACTTGCCATCAAGGGAGGGGACAAACAGAACACAACATTTTGTGAAAATTATCCATGTACATATTTTGAAAATAAAAAGCTTTAATAAAAAAAGAATAGGGATTGTAACTGAGTTGAAGTCTTGCCTCTGAATGATATAACTGTGTGGCCAACAAGAAGTCACTTGACTTAGAGAAATTTCATCTTTGATTCTCCATCCATATGTTTGCATCACTTAAAGAATATTTTATTAAATTTAATAGAAAAATGTTTTGATGCTTTGAGAGACAGGGTGGAAAAGTGAGTGCGGAACTGGCCTTAAGTTTATGAACAACTGATTTTAGGACCCCTCTCTTGACAACTACTGGCTCTGTGATTCCAGTCAAGCAACTTCCCTTTTCATTGACCAATATGGTTCTTTAAGGCTTTAAATTGTAAACCAAGTACAGAAATAGAGTATGGTAGAAGAAACAAACGCATAGATTCCCTACAAATCCTATGTGTAACCCAAAATAAACAAAACACTAAGCTTGTCATTAAGTGATATTCAGGAGAAAAGGATAACAATTACATACAATCTCCATCACTGCCTAGGTGAAGTATTTACACAAAGTATTTCCTTTATAACATTTAAAATGAATTTATAGTTACTTGATATCAAGTTATGTTTAAGTATTTTGGACATATTTTGGTTAAATGTTAAACATTTTATATTATCAAAAAGGAAAAAACAAAATCAACCACCAAAAACCTGATGGAGCAGCATATCATTAGCGATGACATTTCCAAACTTGATGTTACTGATTGGGGTTTTATTAGTTAATTAAATGTGTGCAAATTACATGCACTGCTGCGGATAATGTAGTAGAGGACATGCATGCTTCAGTGAAGCTCAATTTCCTTTCTAGAAATTAGCACAGGGCTAAATTGCTTAACTTTCTAAAACAAGCCACCTGCATGTTTCACAGCTTTTTATGTTATATCATAATCCTTCAGAGGTTTTCATTTAGTTTAGTTTATTTTGAGTTCATTTAAAAATGTGTTACTAATTTTGCTATGTTGTTTGTAGGGATGGGGGACATTACAGGCAATCCTAGCAAAACATCACCTAGACTTAAACAGTTCAGTCATGAGAAAGGAATAAGCAAAACATTCAAGTAGCATCCAATTATGGATGCTTCAGTGCTATTCTTCTTGAAACTCTTAGGAGTCGTCTTATAGCCAGAGTAAGACTTTCGATAAGAAGAAAGAGTGTTTGTGAGTCTTTTGCCCCTCTTCAGTGTGATTCAGTAGAAAGAGTAATGATTCTACAGTCTCAGGCTCCGGAGAATGTCTAATGCTTAATTTTTCCATGACTGCAGAAAATTGATATAAGGGAAGATCAGTTACTTTGAATGGGTCTGGATTCCATCATCATCATCATCATCATCATCATCATCATCATCATCATCATCATCATCATAAACATTTATATAGTGCTTACTATGAGCCAGATATTATATTAGGTGGTTTAAAATTTTTTTCTTGATGCTTGATGTTCTGTTCACTTGGGAAGTAATTTCACTTTCATGGACCTCAGTTTCTTCATCTGCAAAATGTGGATTTAATTTCTCTGGTCTTTGAGGTACTTTATAACTATGACCCATTATTTGAAAAAATTCTTAATAATCTTTTTAACCTTAGTCTATTCTTAATTATGTCTTTTCAATAATACTTCCATAATCCTCCAATAATTTTTGGTCCATGTTTAGCATATTTTATGTTTCATGTCTATCTTCAAAATCATATTAGTATCTGTTTGTACTGCTTTGTGAAGAAATATTCTTACATAATTCTATGCAATTCAACAAATTTTATTAAGTATCTACTTAATGATAGATGGCCAAGTACATAGTATTGCCTTGAAGTCAAGAAGACCTGTATTCAAATTAAGCCTCAGACACTTAAAAGTGTTTCATCCTGAGTAAGTCATTTAGCTCTCTGCCTCAGTTTTTCATCTGTAAAATGAGTTAGAGAAGGAAATGGCAAACCACTAAAGTATTTTTGCCAAGAAAACCCCAAATGGGATGATGGAGAAGTGTACATAATTGAAACAACAAACATGAAGAATATTGAGCTAGGCTCTAGCTGGCAGAGGTACAATAATATATAATTATTCTTCTCATAGAGAATACTCTAGTAGGAAAGATATGAAACATACAGAATAGTTATAATACAAGATTGAACATGAGTAATAAGAATAATATAGACCTAAGGCCATCTAAGTTCTAAGAAAAGAAAATTATTTTTAAAAGAGATAATTAACAACTAGAACAATAATAGAATATATGGAGAATTTAAATTATTATTTTATCATTATTACCCAAGAAAGCAGAGATAATCACATAAAGAAATCATGATTCTTTGCCTCCTGGGAGCTTTACAAACAGATAATATAAGACCTAGGGTTAGAAAGTAATATTGCCAGGAATGCAATTCAAACAAACATTGATTAAGCATCTATTAAACATTTATTAAGTTTGTGAGTCATGGTGGCTGTAGAACAGAGTGAAGTATACTGACCTATGTAAAAAGCCTTTGCCCTATCCTGTAATCAACTCAGTAGATATTTTTCCCTCTTGGTAAAACAGAATTAAGTCAAGATAGGAAGAGACAGTAAGTTGCATATGGCTACAGCCCACATATGAAAACCTGCACATTTATTGAAAATGTAATTATTTTTAAATGGCAAATGAGCTCTGCTCAATTTTGTAGAGTCATTAAGGAACATTCCAAATATGCTTTAAAATATTGTAATGCAAATGTCAAGTTGTCTCTGGCTTGAGGTGAGTAGAATGGACATAACAGTGAATCAATGGGAAGTATTTGTTTGCAGTAGACTTAGATAATTTTGTTATGACTTTGAAAGTGATATAGGCAAGGTACCTACCTTTCTGATTTTTTTATGATTTATAACATACACATCAAATACATACCAAGTCTAGTATTTTAAATGTGGGAAGTAGAAGTACCTGAGAATAATTTCAATTTCTTTAAAATAGCACTCATTTGCTATCAAATTATATAAAAAGGCATATAATTTAAAAGCAATTGCTATTACTGGATATTATGAGCCGAGTCAAGTCAGATTTTCTCTTAGTTTTCCAATTAGTATTAAGTTTTATGATATTTAGGTGGAAAAATAGATTTGGCCACTGTGTCTCACTAGTTTATTGTACTATTAGAAACTTTGAGAGCCAATATAGTACAGAGCTTCTTAAACTTTTTCATTTCACAGCCACTTTTTTTTATATTACTTCAGGTATATAGGTATACAAAATAGAAATATAAATCAAACATTTACTGATAATAAGTAATAAAGAAATGTATTTTAAAACAAATTTTGGTTATTTTGCCATTTATTAAAGAAAAATCAAATGTTCATACTAGTGAGATTGGCATAGCATTTGATACCTTTTATTATTATTATCAAATTTTTTTCTGACTTCAACATTCAGTTACATGACCTACATGGGGTCACTACCATTTAAGAAGCTTTAATATAGTGCACAGAAAGCTAGGCTTGCAGTGAGTAAAGCTTACCTTTGAAATTACTTGAACATGATCTCAGTATCCCCAAGAAACACTTCAATCAACCAATCAAAAAAAAATTATCATTTTCCTACTGTGTGTAAAACATAGTATTAGGTGCTGGGGAGGAACTTGTAAGTAATAGTTTCAATAACAGGTTTTTCCATGTTGTGACTTCTCACAAATGATATAGGTGTCTGACACTTAGTAGGCACTATGTGTTTTTTCATTGATTGAGTGGATGTATGAACCATGCCCCCAAAGAAAAAGCGCAAGGTTGCAAGGTTCTCTCTCTCTCTCTCTCTCTCTCTCTCTCTCTCTCTCTCTCTCTCTCTCTCTCTCTCTCTCTCTCTTCTCTCTCTCTCTCTTTCTCTCTCTCTCTCTCTCTCTCTCTCTCTCTCTCTCTCTCTCTTTCTCTCTCTCTCTCTCTCTCTCTCTCTCTCTCTCTCTCTCTCTCTCTCTCTCTCTCTCTCTCTCTCTCTCTCTCTTTCTCTCTCTCTCTCTCTACATATATATATATATATATATATATGTAATTCTGTTTTGATGGACTGATACAAAAAGATCTTGTAATGAACCTGCTACCAGTAATGTTCAGTTGAAGTAGTTACTTCAATTTTGTATTTAATTTAATGACATTTGAAGCAACAGTTTAAACATCTTTGTCACTTTGGAAAACCAACAGTACTTTAGGAAAAAAAAAGGAATGAAAATGCTAGACCTATAAAAATTATGTTCAAAAGCTTCAATCAGCCTTTTTGTTAATATGTCTTGACTTAAAATTATAATAATTAAATCCATATCTATCAAGACAGTATATTTCAAACAAAGCATTTACTTCATAGACTACTTGACTGGCACTGATTGACAGATGATTATGCAGATTATGTCATTATTTTATTTTTAACAATGCCAATAGACATTCCCCTAAAATCAGCAAGAAACTACTTTTCAGATTCATTTAAATGACACACATTAGACTGTCTTTCTCTGGCATCCCTTCAATCCTGCCAATATCTTCTTGGGAATTTAAATTTAAATTCTGAAAGAGACAGGGCATAATGTAACATTCATTGTTCTAATACTTCTCTACTAAAATGAAGTTTTCCCCTTTTTGATCCCAGAATTGCATGCCCTTTAATCTTTTCATGAAATGACAAAAATATTGTGTAAACAATGGGAAACACCAGGCATTATTTTAGTACCCTTGGAATTATAAACAATTATCCAATAATGTTACATGGTTGAATTGTCTTCCAATATAAATGTTGGATGTAGACATTTCTTGTATCTCCATTTCTTCTTGACAAGTAAGAAAGCAAACAAACAAACAAAAAAAATCCTCATCTTTTCAAATTTATTCCCTGAGCAAAGCAGAAGTTGAACATAAACTGATAACTTGAGTCCTTCTTGTCTAATTAGAAAACATATTTGAGAAGTATAACATGCTTTCAGACAGGGAAAAGAACAACCCTACTACAAAGGAATATAAATGAAATTAAATTGATTTAAAGTGTCAAATATGATTATCTTGGTTTTTTTAATGCCATGAAGGAAGATAACATTGATTTATTTTTTCTAACAAATCATATTCAGGTATCTTCATTCTATAAATCCCACTTTAAAATGATTTAGGAATTTCTTACTAACATGATGTGAGGGAGTAAATAGTAATACAAAACAGATTGTTTCCTTGTGGGTCCAGAAGATCATTTACACCAGTTATTTGCATATATTTATAGTAGTTGTCATGTTTATTAGGACTTTGCCAATCACAAAATAGCTCATCCTGGTGATCAACTTATGGAAGAATTTATGGCAGAATAAACTATTAAGAGACTGTTTGGAAAAGAGTTAGTGAATAATATTTTGTTTCTGTGATATGGATAAAGCTTAGACTGCTGTTATTTGGACTGCATGGCAGATGGTTTTGCTGAATTTAGGACCTTTACTGGATAAACTATAAAATCTGCTTGGCATAAGTTTTGACACTATCTTTGTCTAGAATTCTATATTAGTAACAGACATAAAAGTTGTCTAGTTTTACCTGTTGATAACATCTAATGGTTAGTAGTGAGAATCAGTTGGTGATATAATGAATAGTATAAAAAAATCAACTTTTAATTAACTCAATTGTGTATGTCATCAAACTGCCATATAAAAGGTAAAAATATTCAAATTAATATCATTATTTTATCTCTCTTCTGAAGATACAACTTCATCCTAATTAAATTTATAAATAAAATATTTGGGCATATTCATATTAAAACAGAATAGATGCTTGAAAACTAAGCCTTTCCTTCTCATCTATCTATCTATACACACACACACACACACATTTTACAAAAAGCAGATAAATTACTTATTCATGGAGTTGCAGACCAAATTTTCTTAGCATTAGATTGAAATTAGTTAACACTTACATTACTCAGTTTAACCATTTGAGAACATTTGAATTATATGAATTCATTATCATTATATGAAAGCTAAAAGGGACCTTAAAGGCCATTTTGTTCAACTCATTTTGAAGATTAGTTAAAAGGTACCAAGGAAATCCATTTACTTGCATCCCACAGATAATAAGAACCAAAATAATTTTAACACATATCCTCAGATTCCAAAATAATGCCCTTACCTCTATGGTTCACCTGGAAGTTTTACTCTTGACCCTACTTCTAATATACCTTATTCGACCTACATGTAAATGATGGAAATTAACTGTTGTCTTGGACATTGCCTTAGCAAATTAGGATAGCTTCATTTTGTATTTCTCTGTCGTTGTATTTGCCATTTTCTAAGGTTTTGTTTTTGAACTATTCGCATTTACTTCTTCTAGGTCAATATAGTTTTGAAAATAAAATTTCCCATAAGAGTCAGGAATGATAAATTTTCAGCTATTCAAAAGTTTGAGTGTTTGTCCATGTAAATTATTGCATATTTTTTCAACTTTACATCATTATTTCATTATATATGGTCTAGTAACCTGTGGGTTGAAATTCTTCTGGAGGAATTGCACTACACAAGTGTTCATATTCTTATCATAAATGAATTTGGATGACAAAAAAAGTTTAAACCAGTGGAAAGATGGCCCTTAAAGAGGTGAATAAAAGATTTAATTTCCTTGTTGAATCCAAATGCAAAAATAAACATTCTTTCATAAGATATTTTGTTATCTTTCAATATATCAGCAATTATGAATATTGGTAAAGGCATTAATATGAATGCAATTGTAGGTCTTGGGTTAGCATTGGTTGCAAAGGGGAAAAATGAGCCATTCCATGAAAAAAATTGAAAGAATCATACCAATTAAGTCTATATATGCCCTACATATGCCCTGATGATGCATGATTTCTTTATGAAAGTAAATGGAGTGGACAGCAAAGTATGTTAGCGTCAACAAATCATATTTTGCTTTTCTGTTTTTGAATATAAAAATTACTCACACCTTTGAGCTATTTAACATTTAATAATACTTTAAAAATAAAAAAAAAGATGGACAAGGATACCAAACATAACAATATGGAAAATAAATTTACTTTATTTTAGAAGTCAGTTAATGAATAGGAGTCACTTCATAAACAGCAGTATATGTAGTCAGAACATTATACTTAGAGAAAAAAGCTAACAAAGTTTTTCTTCAACCAAGATTTTTCCTGCAGATATGTCAAAGTCCTAAAAGATTCCTAGATAAATGCATCAATGGAATCAAGTTTGTTCAATGGTCCTTTGATTATTAATATGAAGTAAGATGTTTGCTTCTATAGGTTGCCTTTGGAATTAGGAGGTGCCAGCTAAGGTGGTTTAATATAGAAGGTAGATGATCACTTATTGGTGGCGTAATTAAAGGAGCTATATATTGGATTATATATTCTCAGGGTCTCCTTCCAATTTATAGATTTTGGGATTCATTTTCTTTCATCTATGACTTGGAGGATGTCTTGTGCAAAGTCCAAACAGAGTAGAGACTCTCCAGAAGTAGTGAGTTTCTTTAGTTGCTTTTGGTTGTGGATGACTTTGTGCTGATTGTAGCAAATTCTGCTTTATTCAGAATCCTTCTTGATCAAATCCATGTCCTTTCAAAAATAATTAGGCTAGAATTGCATAGCAAGTATAAGACATTCCAGTTGTCCAAATAATCGCATTTGACTGGAGGGGCACTGATTTTTTTTTTCTTCCAGTGTGTATATATGTATATGTTTATGTATCTAATCTCAGTTTTTTAATACAATGATCTGATATGATGCTAAAATCAAATAGTATAAGCAATGTCAGAAACTGAAACATGTTCGTGGGTTCTGAAGTGTTTTCTTTTTTAGAAATTATGAAGTGTTCCTTTGATATAAAAACACCTTTTAAAAAATGTCATATCCTCTCAATGATATTGTAGTCCAGTAATCATGGATACCACATCTAGCAGCAATCAAATGTAAGGATAAAACAAAGGAGACTGGGGAAATGCATAGTGATTGTGGGATATTACCACTGATTATTTATAAAAAAGAAAGCCATCAAGAAACTGCATGATGAAAAGGGGATAAGGGTCATATAACAAGAACAAAAGATAACATGTTGAGTGTTGTGATGGTACTCATTAACTAATCAATAACCTTGAGAAGAACCTTCAGTGCTTTGGATATTATAGCACTCTAGGGATAAGTGTATAATTAATGTATGTTTGGGTAGTGGAGTGGGGAGTGTTGAGGGTAGTCATGAACTATGGGAGTCAGAGTACCAGAGTTAAAATCAAACTTTTGAATTATTTGTCATTATAGAAATGGAAAGTTTTATATATGAAGGCATAATTTGTATTTTATCTTTTTTATGTGGGGGCATAGTCAAAGTAAGTTTTTAAAAATTAATTGGTTTATATCAATTCCTATATTCCCAGCATAAAGAAAACTAGATGAAAGAAAGCTGATTAAAAAAAAATTAGACTGATGACATGATATATTGTTATATAGCCCACATGGTCCACTTGTTACTCACTATATCATAGGGTCCCCAAAATAGTGAATAAACCTCCTGTGGAAACCTTGTGACAGAACCAGTACAAGAGATCCATAAGAAAAGAAGGTATAGATAAACTGTGATCTGTTCCACTGAAGGGATATCTTAATTAATGGGATTAAAGATTTGTTTGAGACATGAGTCACGAATAGATATGTGTGTATGTATTTTTATACATGTATGTGTGCATTTTTCCTCTTATACTTTGGTTTTGCTTCAATTCAAACTTTTTCCTCTATAGTAATGTTCCTTCCATGATATGGAATCTTTAAGATGGACACTTTTTAGTAGAATATCAGGTTAAATATGCAAGCAAAAAATCCTTTTAACATACTTCTCATTGAATGGATATTATTAGATGGTTCAAAATGAAAAAAAATATATTCCTGAAGGACATATTAAACTGACTTGTGCTTATATGTGAATCTGTTGTGACCAGACAGATGGGTGACTATAAATGAAATATCTTTCTATTCCCTTCTGAGACATATGTAGGAGCGTCCTTCCTTCAATAAACTGCCATGGAAATGCATACAATTAGCTACAGAATATTAGTTACCCTGCTGGATGCAAGTCAACATCTTTCTGTGTGGTATATAATAGTACAAAAGTGACATTAAACCTACCAAACAGCAGCATCCAGGAGGCATGGCGGCATGTAAGCCCAGCTGTTTGTTCCAGTGATTTTGCTTTTCACCAGAGGAGATTTTGGAGGGTGGTGTAATGAATGGACAGGCTTATGCTTACTTATAATGAACCACAAGTTAATGCTTCTGTCTTTTTCTGACCATTTAAATGCAAAGGAGCACATTTCACATCATAATGAACTAAATACACTGACACACAATCTCCCTGCTTCAGTCTAAGTCTTTGCATCCAGATTTAATAGCTTCATAGTAAGAATTGTTTGACATTGTGACTAAACTGCAAACAGGGATCTAAATCAAGTAAACTTTTATCTGCTGTCTCTTGCCATAGAATAACAGAATCACAGATACAACAAACAGAGAAATAACCAACAACTTAATTTTCAATTAAAATAACCCATATGTTCTACCTTGGAGAGATATACAGCTAATCTAATTTAGATTAGTTTTTTTTTTTCCTCTGATCATAAACTTGATTTGTCTTTTAAAAAAAATCAATATGATGAAGGCTTTGATGATTAAAAGAGCCAAAAATAAATAGAACATTGAACAATAAATGTATGTCTTGACTTCTTTTAATTTAAAAAACTGAGTCATGGAATGTTTAAATGACAAGTTTGGAATCATAACATTAGTTAAATATCATAGATAAGCTTCTTATCATTGTCTTTCTATGCTAAGGAGTAGGATTTGTAGCTTGGGGAGCTTATGTCTTTGATAGGACTAATAATTCTTATTAAAAAAAAACAACTAAATAATAAAATGAGGATGTACACCATTAGGAAATAAAACAAGTATTAAGTGTATGTATGGCCAAGATAAATTGCTAATGGAGGTATAGTAATCAACTAAGGCTTCACAGAGGGTTATATTGGGCTATCCCATATATACTGGATCATAATAAATAAGTACAATTTGTTTCAAACTGATCAAATTTGTCACAGAAAGACAGATCCCAAACTAATACAATGTGACTGTTGTTTTAAATTTAGATCTTGATCTAAAGCTTATCTATGATATTTAACTAACTTTATGACTCTGAACTAGTCATTTAAATACTCCATGTCTCAGTTTTCTTAATTGTAAAATGAGAGGATTGGATTTGAAATACTATATAATATTATAAACTTATCAAATACAAGTATTATATTATATAATTTTGTGTTGGGGAGATATGTATATATGTATACACACATATATACATACACAAACATTAAACATCTTTATATATATATATATATATACATATATATACATAATATCATAATTATATATATTATATATATAATTATATATATATATATATACATAATATCAGTATGTACCCTTAACACATAGAATATATTTAATACTTATTGAATGACACCAAATTGACTTGTTAAATGTTTGAATTATAGAATGATTATTATTGATGAAATTTGTGTTATTTATTAAAACAATTTAAATAAAAGAAGGGTTAAAATAACTCAAAAGTCTACTATAATAATAGTGAAAGTGCAAGTAAGCAAATTAATTTCAACATAACTTTTGAAAAAGGGATTCTTTTGCCTCATTCAAAACACTAATGAATTCCCAAGTATTTGGAATTCTAGGAGAGTAGGGATGACTAAATGAGGGGAATAGATAAACTTTGGAAAAGTTAGACAGTGCTATAACATGAACCAACCTAAATATATTAAAAATCATAATGCAGAGTTAACACAAAGTATAAAGGGAATTTTTACTGACAGTGTGTTAGTTTGGTATGCCTTTATTTGAATTATTTTGGCTAAATCATGGTATTCATGATCTTTTCTGAGATACTTTCTACTGTACCCTGAACCAATGATAATTTTTAATTCTGTCTTTTGTTAAAAGGCAAAAAGATTCTTTTTTTAAACTTCAGATTGGCTCACCAACTAATTCATCTTGTTTATTGTACTAGATATTACTGACTTTGGTTCTTCCTGTTTTAGAGTAGCGCTTTAGAATACAATCAGTGAGATAGCTCAATTCATTGATGAGCAATCAATCTATCCATCACTCAACCTTTTTAATTGCTTCTTACTGATGTTCTCTTTGGAATCCATGTTATCCTGGACTCCATAAATTAAAAATAGCTTTGCTCTAATATGATATCAGGCCTCATCAATTATTCATAAATTATTATTTTCATGATTATTCTTCTGACTCTGATGTAAATGACATTAAAAGCCTCAGCTCTATTTTTGGAAAACATAATGGTGAACAAAACAATGCCTTTAAACTTAGGTAAAGTGCTTCACAAGTTTGCAGTGATGTAATATTAGAAAGTAAAACAAAGGAGGAAAGGAAGGAATACTTTCTGTTTACATGATGTCTATCTGGTTATATAAATATATATGTGTGTACATGTAGGTGTGTGTACACACATCTATATACAAAGGTGTGTGAACATATAATTGGGTTTTTAATGTGCTAGATATTATCTTCAAGAGCGTGTATATAGAGCATGTACATATAGAGGAAGCTTTGGGGTTCAATATATTTTTATAATTAAATATTTTACAATGTAGTTGTAAAATAATTCATGATCTCATCATTTCTCAACTAACACAAAGAGTGACTTATAAGTCTCTGTCTCAAGTCTCTCCACAGTCCTTAGGTGACAGTGATTTCCCCAAAGCTCTGATCTGACCATTCCATACCAACCAAACCCTTCCTTTGTTATATAATTAGTGACCTTTTATCATTTCTAGATTCCAATATAAAATATTTGGCACTTAAAGCCCATTATTGCATGGCACATTTCTACCAAGCCAAGAAAAGTCATCTTCATGAGTTCAAATTTGACCTTAGAAACTAACCAGCTATGAAACTTTTGGCAAGTCACTTAACTCTGTTTACTTTAGGTTCCTTATCTGGAAAATGAGCTGGAAAAGGAAATGGCCAAACCAGTATTTCTACTAAGAAATTTCTATATGGGGTCATGAAATCAGACATGACTATACAGCAACAAATACAACTAAAACTCTATGCGCTTCAAGGAACTCTCTAAGGTTAAGCATTATCTGCTTAGTTATACATAGGTAGATGGAGTTCTCTACCTGATAAAAATCATAGATCTTTCATCATGTGTCTATTTTTTGAATTCCTAAGTTCAAGCAAAGACTTGACTGATAAATGATATTCTTTTCAACAAAATTTATTTCATAACAGTTGTTTGGAATGGACTTATATATGCCTTGCAGTCAAGCAATCTCTTATTGATTTTTTGGAGGAAAAGCTAAAATGTATCTCCTTAAAAATGATTTATGACGCAAAAGGAATTTGTGCCTATAGCATTTACTGTATAAGGTGGGACAGAAAGTTCTTGGGTAGGCTATATTGCGTTAATTTTCCTTGTTATACAAATTTGTAATCCAGAGTTGGGGAATTTGCTTAGTCTGTTTGTAAATTTTGTCCAGACCTTCTCAGTGGTGAGCATTCCGTAAGGTCAGACAATCTCTAATCTCTACTTTCAGAGCAAGGAAAACGTCATTCTGCTAATCAGTGTCCTGATCATAGGAAGCAATTATCAATATTCTTTAAAAGAAACTGAATTACAAAATTACAATCCCCTTCACATTGAATTTATTTTATACAGCTATCTTTCAATAAATGAGGTATTCTAGCTCCATTTTAATCAGAAAAACTAAAACCCACAATAATAGACAAGCAATAATTTTTTTTTTAAAATTCACCTACATTATTTGTCATTATTAAATAGACATTAATATTATTCTCAGATGAAACAAAACAGGGCCTTTCAAAATTTACATCAGTCAGGATGACTCTAGCCCCGATGCAGCTTGATGTGTTGGGACAGTTTCATAATCACCAAATTATTATGCAACATTTGGTTTTGTTTTTTCATCCCTTGATTCTAACAACAATATAGACAAAAGTTGTTAGAAAAGCAGGGGAAAATTGGCACCTGCATAAATGTTGTTAAAAACATTTTAGTTGGAACCCCCAGGGTTACATCTTGTGTTGTGTTTTACATTCCAATTACTCTCAACATGAAGAAATTTCTTCCAGATCATTCTAATGTATGAAACCATTTTAGTTTTCTCCTTGCTTATCTAATTCCCACCAGGTACTGAATAAAGCAAGAAGTTTAAAAATTCTAGAGATGGTTGGAAAAGGATAATTATGGGATCCTATTGCTCTTACGATGATCAACTCTGTTCATACTTCAACCATCAATGTAATATTCCCCTGATAAGTTGCTATGGCTATTAGCATAGTGATCACCTTAGTGGTTGAACATTTATTTGTTCTCCATATAAAAGCATGATTTAAAATCTGTGAACCATCATTGACCTGTTTTTAACTAGATGATATTCAAATATAAATGTTTTAAGAACCATAAAGTGCTAAATATACAATATTTCTTTTGTTCTTTATACTCTTGTCAGACAGGTACTACTAATATTATTATTTTCATTTTATAGATAATGAAAAACATGAAATAGCAAAATGAGGCTCAGAGAATGAGAAATGTGATATAGAAAAATGAGATTCAGAGGCTAAGAAATCTGTTTATAGTCACAAAGATAGTACGTATTAGATACAGAGTTAAAATTATTTTTCTTATTTGAAGTCCAATACTCAACCTACTAAGAACATGTGACAGAAGACAATATTAGACTTTAATCTAAAAAATTTGATTAACATAATAAAATTATGATATCAATCTGAGCATTTACTAAGTACCTAATAAATAAGCAGAAATCTTATAAGTATTTGAAGAAACTTGAGCTATAATATGATTGGTCAAGGGAAATGATGGTGAGAAAACTCTCTACCAGAGAGAATTTGCAATACTTCAAAACATTGCCTTAGAGAATTTTTTACTACTTTGAGTTTAAATAGCTTACTATGGGGTGCATAATGAGGAATCAGTGAAAAGTAGAATTTGATCCCAAGAGTTGGCTCTCTATACACTGTACTAAATTACATTTCATTGTTGTTGTTTAGTCATTTCAATCATGTCTGACTCTTTGTAGTCTCATTTGAAATTTTCTTGGCAGAGATACTTTGACAATTTCTTCTCCAGCTTATTTGACACATGAGGAAGCTGAGGCAAAAAGAGTTTAGTGATGTGGATCACATAGAGTATCTGAGGCAGGATTTTAAATCAGGTCTTCCTTGTCTCAGATCTTCCTGACTCTGGCTCACCATCAATCTACTGTGCCACCTGCTTTCTCATGTACATATGTATATGTATTTAGTGATAACTTTTTACTATCAGACATATATAAATCCATGTACACATATGTGCGTATATTTGTATTTATAGCAAAAGCTGAAAAATAAGTATTACTGGATGACAAAGGAAATAGGAGTTAATATTTCACAGTATTTCCGAATGTTAAAAGAGTGTTCTTTCTCACGATTCAGCTTATATACAGACACTCAGGAAATGTTATATCCAGATATTCAGGAATATTACACTCAGCCATTATATAGGTCTTGTCTACATAAATCACAACAAAATACAAAAGAATCAGGTTTTTTTTTTTTTTTTTAATCTTTATTGTGCTTGTAAGGATATTACAAGGTCAACTTTTGGGAAATATTACATTTAGATAAACTTATTGTTCTCTTTATCTTCTCTTCTAAGGAGAAATATGTAAGAACAAAATAATACTGGTGTGGAAGCAATACTTGAGTAAATAAAATAATTCAGGAATAATATGTTTAATTTGAAAATAATTTGCTCCAAGTGCTTGACCTAATTAAGATATATATTTTTAAATGCATGTCCTCTCAATTTATAGTGAATAATATAGAGTTGATTTTAGGAATGTGATTTATGCAGTTCCAAAATCAATCACAGTTTTCAGAGGAAGAATTTCGAACAGATGAAATGATTTTCAAGGGTTAAAAAAAACATACTCATTAAACAAATATATAACTTACTTAAAATAGACAAATTTTAGGGTTTTTTGAAGGAATTCTCCTCCTACAAGAAAATATTTATTATCATCAAAATCCAGTATCCCTTCTCTAATTTCTTTTTGTATATCATCAGTTTTCATGGATTGGCTTTGAAAATTCTAGAGTGCTTAAAAAACCTGTAGTAGAATAAGCAAACAACCTTTTAAAATGATAGGGTAAGCAAAATATAAATACCAACCCATGGTAATCAGTTCTGCAGGCAAAACTTTGAACATGAGTTAAGATTTTAAAAACTTTAATTGCCTTTAGAAGTGTTTTTGTTGTTGTTGTTGTTGTTGTTGTTGTTGTTTGTTTATTTGTTTGTTTTTTTGTTTTTTTGTATTCCTCTAATAAATAGCTCCTAAAACTTTGGGTGGAAATAAGGTAAATCTTTATCACTTTCAAGTTTATGCCTTATCATAACCATTTAGTTTTCTTCTTGTAATAGAAAAGTCAATAATTCAAAAGAATAAGTTAGTATGGATTTATAGATAGATAGACAGACAGATGGATGTTGTAGGTAATCTCAGAAAGAAGGCACTAGCATTGAGAGGAGCTAGAAAAACTTCTTGTATAAGGTGAGATTTTATTTAAAATATTAGTTTTTCTAGTTACATGTAAAATCATTTTTAATATTTGTGCTTTTAAATTTTAAATTATCTTCTTTCTTTCTCTTCCCTCATTCTATTTGGAGGCAAAGAATTTGATATGGATTAAATATGTTCAGTGATACAAGGCATTTCATATTAGCATGTCATTAAACAATAATATTCCATCATGATCATATATCACAACTTGTTCAAATTTTCCCTAATTGATGTGCATACCATCTATATTTAATTCTTTGCCATCACAGAAAGAGGTCTTATAAATATTTTTGTACATATAAGTCCCTCCCCCCTTTTTAAGATGTCTCTTTGGGAAACAAAGCTAGACGTGGTATTGCTGAGTCAAAGGTATGCACAATTTCTAGCATTTTGGTCATAGTTTCAAATTGTTTTTGAGAATGGTTGGATTATTTCCTAACTCCACCAAAAGTGCATTGGGGTCCTAATTTTCCCATAGTCCCTCCAACATTTTCATTTCTCTTTTCTGTCATGGATGGGAAGTGGGACCTCAGAGTTATTTTAATTTTAATTTCTCTAATTGATAGTGATTTAGAGCATTTTATATGACTAGAGATAACGTTAATTTTTTTCATCTGAAAACTTCCTATTTATTTCTTTTGACCACTTATCAATAGGGAATGATTCATTCTAACAAATTTGACTGTCTCCATAGATTTTTTTAAAAATGAGGCTTTTATCAGAGAAACTTGCTGTGTTTCCCCCCAAATCCAGTTTTCCACTTTCTTTTTAATCTTGAGTGTATTGTTTATGCAAATTGTTGAATTAAATTTAATTTAATATAATAAAAATTATCTACTTTAGATCCCAAGATGCTCTCTTATTTGATCATAATTTCATCTCATCCATAGATTTAAGAGGTAATGCTCCTCTAAATTGCTTAAATATTAGATCTTATACCTATTTTGACCTTATCTTGATGTATGTTATGAAAATTTGTTCTGTACTTAGTTTCTGCCAAACTTTTTTCCAGTTTAACCAGAAATGTTTGTCAAACAATGAGTTCTCCCCAAAATTGGGATCCTTATGTTTTTCAAACACTGGTTTACTATGATTGTATTGTATTCTATTATTTTTCCTTAAGTACCCATTTTCATTGGTTTTTGCACTCAGGCATAATTTTGTTTGTAACTCCTTATTTAAACATTGTTTTATTTCAAGTTGGAGGATGATTGTATCAGATTAATGACGTTCAGCTCAGGGCAGAGAGTTGTGGGAACCCCTTCTGGTCGGCGCAGAAACTTCATAAAAGAGTTTATGAATTCAAAAAGTTAGATTGGCAAAAAGAAGTTTATTGGCATTGGGATGCCAGTTTTTGCTTAGGGGGCTGACTTCCTTAGTGTCAAGGTCCTGACAGAGAAGTAAAGGTCTAGCAGAGGAGTCCTGGCAGAAAGATAAAAGAGGGGTTAACAATGAAAAGAGAATGTCTTCTCAGCGGGCAGAGGTTCCTTGCAGGCAGCTGCCAAGGGAGAGCCCTTGTCCTGTCATGATTTCTGCTTTTGGGCCTTTGTCAAGTAGTGCCCCAAGTTGCCCCTTTTTATAATTTGAAACTTTTGCTAGGGGCTGGGTGCAATTTGAGTTGAAATCAGACTGAAATCTTCAAATTGAAATAGAAGTTTCAATTGAATAAGTATCCCTGCCCCTCAGGCCTAGATTTCCAGTAAAATGAAACTTTTACTGGAAGTGGTCCTGAACCAATCTTCAGCTCAATAGGGATCAATAGAAATCTAGATCTCCAGCTAAATGAGATTACTTAGGTGTGAGCTAAGTAGGGCTCAACTATCTCCACCAAGATAACAGAGTAAAACCACTTTATTTTGATTCCTAGAGCAAGTTTTTCTCAGGGGAGAGCTTTTCAGAGGGTTTAAGGAGTTCTCAAGCTTTTACCCCAAAGTCAGGACAGTTTCAGGGTTCCCTACATTAAGATGAATTCTAGGTCAATTTTACTTAACAATCTTATTCAGTAATATACAAATTGAAGGTGAGATTTTTCTTTACAAATCTAATCTGGAATTCCAAATTATTTTAACATCACTTTTACTATTTATTATTTTATCTTTTGACTAAATATACATAGTACTTTACTATATACATTTTGCTACATTTTAATACACACATTACAGGTAATACACATATTAAAATGTATCATTAAATTGTTAGACACATATATGTAAAAGAAAAAGTCAGAAGTTGTTTCTCAAAAACGAAATTTATTTTAAGTTTTTATTAATTTCTTTTTTATGCCATTGCCATTTCTGGATAGATAAATAGCTGCTTTGAACTTCACTTTCTTTCTTTTTTTTTTTTTTTTAACAAAGGAAAATAATTAAGTAAAACTGACATTCTACTATTATTTGAAATATCCCACACATATTTTCTCTAACTTCTCTATTCATAGCAGGGAGAAGCCATAGTTCAGCATTTCTTTTCTGAAATTGAACTAGGTCATTATAATTGCTCAGCTGCCATTGTAGTGTTCAGAACAGAATTTTTGAGGTACCTTGTGTACTATGTCAGACTTTGGGAAAGATATAAGAGAAGGAGTCCTAGATTTAGAGAGTCTAGAGTACTATAATTGAATACTAGTGTTTACTCTACTAATTAGGCAACTAAAAGCAATTTCCTCTAATTCAATTCCTCATTTTTCAACTTATACTACCTACTTACTCATGTGTTTTTCTTGCAAAACTTAAATTGATGTAGAGACATTATTTAATGCAAAATTTCAGCTCTTTTTCTCTACACAAAAGACATTGTTTTATCTTTTTTTATTCACAGCTGACATTGGCTGATTTATTTCTGAGGATATTTAACACTGGAATTGTCCAGAGTACTACTGCTTAAATGAGACCTTCCTCAAGGAATGAAGAAGGGTGACAATAGTATTAACTCAGGGGTCAAATCTTTAGTTCCTATTGATTAGAGGAAATGATTTGTGCAGAAACAATGTGTCTAATGAATTGTAAGTAGAAGCCCAGTTGAACTGACATTGCATCCTATTCCCAGATCAGATAAAGTAGATAATATACCATTCTGCACTTCTTTCTCCATATAAAAAAAGCTAGGTAGCAATGGCTACTTTAGGAATTATTTCCATTAACTTTATAAGCAAAGCTGTTAAATTTCAACTTGTTGAAATTCAAGCCAGGAATGGAACCTCTGCTTTCTGATTCTAAGTCTAGTTACTCTGGTCAGCATAACATATTGCCTTTGTGGTTAATAAATTAGTGTTGGTAAAATCTTCAGATTAATATCATGGCACAGACTTGTACTTCATATTACATGGAAAGTAGAGGTTGGTGATTCACTTGTTATGGAGTTCTTAGCTGCTGGAAACCTAAATGTTGATTGTCTATACTGTCTGGATCCAGAATGGTAAATCTTAGGAGCATGGTGTCACAAATCTACCTAAGAAAGGGTGTATCAATCCAGGTTAGAAATGGATCTGGTCAGAGGTTTTTTTGCAAATTACCAATGGTGCTAAACTATGAGTAGCCAAATCACTTCTAGCCTAAGTGAGATAGTGATATGCAGTCTCAGTGTATCCCCCAATAGCTTTACCAAATAAAACCCAACTTCAAACATTTAAATTTCTTCACTGAAAGAATACAAGGTATTTTAATTTTAGGGGAAAAAATAAAAATGAATTGCTCTACAATTTAACATGCCATCACTTTAATTATCCATTTTCCATTTTTTGAAAACTAAGTGATCTTCACTTAGCGACAAGAAAGTGATGATATAGGGTTTTACTCTCAAACTCCTGAACAAGAGCATAGACAGCAGTGTTTTGACTACCTTCTCTTTTTACTGCTTAATGTTGATCAGACTTATAATTTAAGTTGGCATTAGTATGCATATCTTTCCAGTGAACTGTAATAGATACTCAACTATAATGTTTTCTAATTATCTTGAATCCTCAAAATGATATAATAGACCATTCTTTTTTCATTTCTCAATGAATATTGTGATTAATTATTCACTCATTATTAATGTTTGAAATTTTTTATTTGAAATTAGAATTTTATCACATTTATTAAAAAGTAACTTTAGTTTTTTGTTGTTGTTTTTCTCCCAAAGGATTTTAATAATTCTTTAAAATCTTTAACTCAAAATTCTTCTATGTTTGGTGAACCCTGGAATCTAAAGTTGTAGAACCATTTATTTAGGCTATGTTTCTCTTAAGCAGTCATTGGTAATTATATTGATATCATTTATAAATTAATACTATGGAAAAGAAAATATTCAGTTTGTGATTCATTAGGTTCACTAAGCTGTATTGCTGGTGAAGCAATCTTATAAAGGCATAAATCCAAGGACCTTACTATCCCCAAACCTTAATACTCATCATTTCATTTTGTTATTTTTATTAGTATGAGTATCATTCTCATTATTATGGATTTATTAAGTTTCAGTGGTGAAAAATATTCTCAAGGGAAATTGTAGGAGAGGGAAAATTATCTTCAGGGACCTCATATTTCCCCTCTAAATATGCTTCTTGGCATCCTTTCTTTTCTACCTTCCGAATCTCCTAGGCACAACATACCTTTACTCTACCTCTTTTTCTCTTTCCCCTATTTTGTTTCCTTAAATTGTCTATATTATTCAAAGCATGGATAGGGCATGCTTTCCACATGCAACAATCATTCTCCCTAACCTCTCCCAATCAAATTCTACCTATTTTGAGTCTTATCTTCTTAAGGCATTTCTGTTTTTTATTAGTGACAGCTCAGAAATAAGATAAAATTCTTTTAGCTAATATTTCAATGAGAAAGGTGTAGCGACCCCTTGACACTTACCTCAGTTATACTAAATAGCATAAATTGAGTTTAATAGTTAGCTTTGGGATATTACTCCTATCTTATTGGCCATTATTTCAACCTGTTGACTTTTATTGAGTATAAAGGACACACAACGTCTGACATTTTTCCTAACTACTACTGATTAGTAATGCTTCCCCTATTGTTCTTATCTGGTTTATTATTTGAGTCATAATATGTACTTCACATTCCTTATTTTAAAATTTCATCTTACTAGATATGGTCCATTGTTATAAGCTTTTAAAACTTTGTTGGCTCTGAATTCTTGTCCTCTAATATTTTTTGTTATCCCTCTAAGCTTCAGCTTATATCCAGATGTTGAGATTAAAGTAGTCTTTTGAAATTACATAATCATTTTTTCCTTTTAAATGCTTGTATAATTTCATTAGATAAATAATTTCATGTTTTTCCTAACTTATTTTTGTGGCATGACATTGTCTAGGACATTTCAAAGACCAATGTCACGTAAGTATTTTCAGATGTGATATGTGTTGGGTTGTTGAGGGAGATGAGGACTTTTTGGTCATTTTCAAAGAATGAAAATGATTTTTGTCAAATTACTGTATAGTTTGTGTTTGTTATATTCTACAAATGACAATTTCAGGAGTAATATAGATTTAGGTGGTTTATAAAACCCCAGAAACGTGATAATTTTTTTTTTTTTAATTTATGTTGTTCTTTGCAGATGAACCAGTAGCTTCCTCCATCTGGTATTTGCAAGGTTGACTTTTTTTTTTTTAAATCAGACTTCATATTCATGCCTATTAAATTTATTTTAAATAAATTCAGCCCAGTTTTATAGTTTTTTTCATTTTAACTTTGTCACCCCATATGCTCTCTCTCCTAGTTTTTTTTTTTTCTTTTTTTCTTTTTTATCATTTGTTGATCTTCACTTAAAAAAAAAAAAGTCACTGACAAAAATGTTCAACAGCATAGCACTAAACATAGATCCTCTGGTGAATCAACCAGAGATTTCCTTAGCATTGATGACAACACTTTGTGAGTAAAAATCTGACCATTTCACAATTCACAAGCTGCAAATGCATTGTCACCTTTAATTCATCTTGTCCATAAGAATTGAGTGGAGTAATATTTTGACCCAAAAGACATAACTTCTCCAGTTTCTCAATTTTAAAATGAGATAGACTAGATAACTTTTTATGTTGCTTATAATTAGTAAATCTCTAATAGCATGATCTAGGCAAATTATATGCAGAACATTCTTGTAATCTGCTTTTCTAGCAACCATTCAAAAGATAAAAATGAGGTTAGTCTGATTCCTGATAGAACTAAGCCAACTCATTTCCTTATTTTACAGGTTTATTTAACATTTAGATGCTCACTAACAACCTTTAAGAACAATTCATTGATATTATTATCAGGAAAAACAAGCAGTTAGTAATGAATCTGGTTGTATGATGATTTTATGTACAAAATTGATCTTGATATGCAATCTTTCAGACAGCAGTGCTTTTAGCAGCCAGAGCAAAAGGAAAAGGGAGGACTTTTTTTTTTTTTTTTTTTTTAAGGATGTTGATACACAATAGGAAGGAGTCAGTGAAAAAGAAATAATATTGTGAGACAAATATTTATATGTTAATATCAAGTTAAGGAGGGGGAAACAAATGGCATCATCATATATATTGAGGAATTAACCTTAATAAGAGATTAGATTCTTACCTTTTCCAGAGACAGGGTAGAAGGAAAAGAGAACTAGTCATACTACTCAGTATGTAGAAAGTGAAAAGTAGAAGTGAATTGAGGGAGATTCTTTCCAGCAGGCTCTGTCTTCTTGATGAAGTGTGAACTCTATTATCTACTGTAAGTGTATCTGATGAGGGGGATTGAGGAGAGAGGAAAAGATTTGCAATGGTACCTGTGAATAATGAGATTAGTGGGTCAATAAGACTAAAGTACAAGGATTGCTGAGCATTAACAAAGCCATAAATGAGGGGAAAACACCATAATATCAGAATTAAATTAACTCAATTTTATAGTGAGGCCTGGGAAATGGAGTAAAGGAATCACAGGATGGGATTAGGGAAGATTGAACATTATCAGGTTGTCAAAAAGGGAGGAATATTCTGCACAAGGTGCAGTAGCTGCTGAGTCATTAAAATTTCTTTGTAAGGTATAGTGAAGAGTTTGGAAACAAGTAAAGCTAGAGTGGGGAAGATGGGAACTATTAAAAATGAAAACATATTCAAGTGCAAACAGAAATCATTTCAAAATTACAAATAATCATTAAAAAATCTATTCTGTACAAGGCACTGCTAAGATTTGTCACAGAAGATTTATTGTGAATATGTAGTAGAAAACAGATCTTGAAATTTAGAATTTTGGTGGTGATGTTCAAAAGTTATTGAATCTGTGCTCTGACTAAGCCTCTATATGCAAAGTCTATTAGAAAAATGGTTTTAAATAAACAAATGTCTAAAAAAATGCAGCTACTTAATAAATGTCAAAAACTATATTAAATAGTAGAAAAAGAATATGTTTCCTACTTTGGGAAACTCACATTCCAACCTATTCCACTTGAAGGATTATATTAATTATTATAAGGAGTAAGGGTAATAGAGCGATTATCAATATGAACATTAATTTTCTTTAAAATAGAAAAGGAAGCCTATGAACCAAGTCCTAATGTTACATAGGAAGTTGGAAGAATGAGTTTTAAGTTATAATAATGATAGGAAGAAAGTGTTCTAAATTAATTGCATGGGTTTCAAAGATAAAAAAAAAAAAAACATTTTTGAAGGACAGAATTAGAGAAATAGTCTGGATGAGGCAATAGAAAGCAATTCCTTTGTCAGTTTTTTCCCCTGTATATGGGATTCTAGTTCACAAGAAGAGTGATCACCATTAACAGAGTTTAGGATTGGAGAAAACCTGCTTTTCGAGGAAAGAATGTAGTAGGAAAAGATGTAGGAAAGTTTGATGAGAATAAAAAAGGGATTCAAAATGTCTTTACATAGAGTGTCTAACTTTCAAGAACTAAAAAAGAATCCAGGGTAAAAAGATGAATCAATCAGAATTTTTATTCTGAAATATATTTTAAATTATATATCTATCTATTTATCTGTCTGTCTCTCTATCCATAAGATATATAAGTGATTTTCACATGGCATGAAATGAATTTTATCCAACAATTAAATATATTACCTGCCTGGATTTATGATTTTTTGAGGTAATAGAGATATTCAAGATGATGATGGTCATGATGGATTAAAAATTATAAATATGTTAAACTTTACAGTATGTAATGAGGCATCAATCTTCTGCAATGTGTAAAGTAGGCTTTTCGACTACTGAGTGATAAGTTGATGCAAGCTGAGAAACAGTAATGATTATTCTGTCTTGAGGAGATGGGAGAAACATAAAGAGATTGTTATAGTGCCTTGCCCATAGTAGGTTAATTGGTGCTCCCTACTTATTTGCTGATTGAATTCCCAAAGCTCTAAGTGGTGAAACAGGGAGGAAGGTGGGTGAGAATTAAGCCCCATGAGAACATATGAACCACTGTAAAGCACTCAAGGCTGCCAACCACTGTTAGAGAGAATAAACTGCTGTCCTGTGGTCTTAGAAAATCCATTTTGTTTTGGCCTGCGTTCTCCTGAAGTTATGTTAT
The DNA here is from genome assembly GCF_048593235.1 of Sminthopsis crassicaudata. Taxonomy (NCBI): domain Eukaryota; kingdom Metazoa; phylum Chordata; class Mammalia; order Dasyuromorphia; family Dasyuridae; genus Sminthopsis; species Sminthopsis crassicaudata. The sequence goes on from NC_133619.1 coordinate 146,186,621, forward strand.
GGAATTTAAATTGGCTAGTGATAGGGGGGGGGATACTATTGACTTTGTTTCCAGATGTGCTGATTATTACATTCTATTCCCCATTCATTTAACAATATGAATCAAATAAAAAGAGATATAGGAGAAAAAGTTGCTTGCAGAGGAGACGCTCCATGCAGAATTGAAATGTGTAAATAATATATATACACATACATCCTAATGAGCTGCAGAAATTTGATATATTTTCTAAAGAGAAATTCCTTTCTTTTTATTGTAATTTATAGGACATATGGATTAGGTTTAAATTTATGGAAACAAGTGGTTTATTTTTACACTTAAAATATGGCCAAATATATAGGTGTTTAATATCAAGACAGGGGGAAAAAAATGTTCTCTGTCTCTAGGGATGATTTAAATCAGAGCTCCCATTTGTATTTCAGCTGTAAAAAGATTCATTGTTTCTGTTCTTTGGCCTTGAGATCTTTGCAGTATTTTCTGATAAAAAGGGGGAGAGGGGGATGAACTGGCTACTTTCCTAGGAGGACCCACCTTCTCATTTAGTCAGTAAAATGCTATTATCCTTTTATTACCATGTAATTTTGAGGGCAAGTTCAGTGAATAACTGTAGAGGCTATTAAGAGCTGTCAGGGAAAATTTATCTGTCTTTAAATGGAAGGTACAAGCATTACAGCAGGAGTAGAGCAGCTTCAATGTAGATAATTCTCCTCTTGTAAGCTTTTTAAAACTATGTTTATTGTTTCCTACTATGTCTCCCTAGACTATTCTTACACCCACAATGGTGATTCTGCCTTTTCTATTGTTGTCAAGGATTAAATTTATAGAAGAAGCAGGACCATGGGAGTCTCTTGTTTCTAGTGTTAGTATGTACACTAATAGACCACTACAAGGGTCAGTAGTAATTTGCAAAAAAACCTAGTTAAATCTACCCATTTAAGGGCAAAAGGCCTAGATTTTTTTCTCTCATTTTTTTTTTCCTTTCCAAAAGAAAATAAAATAATTTTTTTTCAAAGAGATTCTAACATCACTATAAGCTGGCCCTGTGAGATTTAAAAATGTGACTGTACTAAGTTTACACTAATGCCTAGAGAGGATTTGAAACTTTAGAAAGGATTTAGCAAGTTTGGACAAAGACTTTAAACTTGATGTTTTATTTTGTAATTTTAACTTTATTACTAGCCTTTTAAAAAGACCCCATTTGTGTCACTTTGTATGCATAACACAAATTTGGAAAAGAAAGTTAATTCACAGGATTCATTTACACAGTTTGCATTTCTAGTTTTGCTGCTTTTTCTTCTGAAATCCAGACTCACAACTATAGACATATCTAAAAATATCTGAGCTTGGATGTACCACTGCCACAACTAATTCAGCATATCCAAAATTGAGCACTTCCTCTTCCACCTCCTCCTCCTCCCTTCATTGTGGCATTTATGCACTCTCTTTGCAATCTTCCAGTAATTTTAGATTTTTTTTTTTCTATCTTGTTTACCTTTCATATTGAATCATTCATTTCCCAAATTCCAGTTAATTCTACTCCTACTCCTACTTCTCTTGGGAGTTTTTTCTTTTTTTCTTTTTCTTTTTTTTTTTTTTTCCCTTGGACTTAGTCAAGTAGCGAAACATTTCTGAGTCCATGGTGAAGAAGTCAGCTCTACCATTTCCTTTTCCAGTCACCCTCAGAGGGCAACCTAGTAGCTTTCTTCTCTTAAATTAGGATGTCAGCCTAAACTGTCTTGGATTCTATTTATCTTTAAGTTCATGCTTAGAATTCCTACACTCTGTCTTTAGACTTGATCTGAGAGCTTCAAAAAGGATCTGAGATTGCCTCTTAAGGCACCATATATCCAGATCTCTGAAGTCATGGGTAAGGGAAAGAAAGGATAGTGTTAAGTAGAAAGAGAAATTAGAAGACATGATGGAATGCAAAGATATGGGGTGTCCTTGTTTTCCTTAAATGGTGAGATTCAGAAGTCAGCTAAATTATGATGATTAATGATAAACCAAAATACATTAACAACTCTTGTCTTCAACTTTAGGGAGTCATAAATTTAAATTGGGCAACTAAAACCAATGAGATAAAGAAGATCACACAGATAATAAATGTCAGTTTGAACTTGCCACATTTAATATTCTTAAATATTAAATATTCTTTCTATTGTATCATATTTAGGGAGTTATTGCAGGGTACTTAGAGGTGATCATTTGGCTAGTATATGCCAGATGTATTGTATGAATCTGGATCTTTTTAAAGTCCTCTATATCCTAATATCACTTCTGCCTCTCTTCTTCCCTTGTTAAAAACTCTGTAGATATAAGGACTAAGGCAAATAATTAGTTAGAGATCCATCATTTCTCCGTACTCTTTTTATAATGTCATGGTCAACAATGTTGTCATCCAAGACAAGACTTCAGTATAGATTTTTAAATTTGTCCTATTTTTCCAAGTACACAATGGAGAGAGATTTAGAGTGATAAAGTTACAACTGGTACTATTCCATATCTCTTATTTATATAGCAGGTTGTACATGAGGCATGATAATAAATGTCAAGGGCCTTATGCCACTTGACGAAGACAACTTTTTAAAAAATTCATTTCTTGCCATATTCTGAGAAAAATTAAAGTTTTCCAGAATTAAAAAAAAATGTTAATGTCTCTTGGTCTAAATATCGCCTCCTATAAGATGAACCCTAATTTGAATCTATTTTCAGATGATTTCTGGTTTTTTTCTAACATGTTTTTCTCTTGTAGTTGGCCCAGAAAATATTTTAGCTTACTTTTATTTGTATTATTTTCTAATTTTTTGATCATAAGCAAATCACTCAAACTTTTTGATCCTTAGTTTATTCAAATGTAAAACAGGTATAAAGTGAATAGGTTAAGTTAGGTTCACAGGACAAAATAGTGAATAACTGTAGCAATCTAGTGTTTGACAAACCCAAAGATCCCAACTTTGGGGATAAGAATTCATTATTTGACAAAAACTGCTGGGAAAACTGGAAATTAGTATGGCAGAAATTAGGCATGGACCCACACTTAACACCACATATCAAGATAAGATCAAAATGGGTCCATGATTTAGGCATAAAGAATGAGATCATAAATAAATTGGAGGGGCATAGGAGAGTTTATCTCTCACACTTGTGGAGGAGAAAGGAATTTGTGACCAAAGGAGAACTAGAGATCTTATTAATCACAAAATAGAAACTTTTGATTATATCAAATTTAAAAAGCTTTTGTACAAGCAAAACTAATGCAAACAAGATTAGAAGAGAAGTAACAAACTGGGAAAACATTTTTACAGTTAAAGTTTCTGATAAAGATTCATTTCCAAAATATATAGAGAATTTATAAGAAATTGAAACTATTTCCACTCATATGAAAGAGTTCCAAATCACTATTGATCAAATAAATGCAAATTAAGACAACTCTGAGATACCACTACACACCTGTCAGATTGTCTAAGATGACAGGAAAAAATAATGAGGAATGTTGGAGGGGATGTGGGGAAACTGGGGACACTTATGGATTGTTGGTGGAGTTGTGAAAGAATCCAACCATTCTAGAGAGCAATCTGGAATTATGTCCAAAAAGTCATCAAACTGTGCATACCCTTTGATCCAGCAGTGCTACTCTTGGGCTTATATCCCAAGGAAGTACTAAAGAAGGGAAAGGGACCTGTATGTGCCAAAATGTTTATGGCAGCCCTTTTTATAGGGGTTAGAAACTGGAAAATGAATGGATGCCCATCAATTGGAGAATAGTTGGGTAGATTATGGTATATGAATGTTATGGAATATTATTGTTCTGTAAGAAATGACTAGCAGGATGAATACAGAGAGGCTTGGAGAGACTTACATGAACTGATGGTGTATGAAATAAGTAGAACCAAGAGATCATTATACACTTCAACAATACTGTATAAGGATGTATTCTGATGGAAGTGGATATCTTCAACAAAGAGAAGATCTAATTCAGTTCCAATTGATCAATGATGGACAAAATCAGTTACACCCAGAGAAGGAACACTGGGAAATGAGTGTAAACTGTTTGCATTTTTGTTTTTCTTCCCAGGTTATTTTTACCTTCTGAATGCAATTCTTCCTGTGCAATAAGAAATTCGGTTCTGCACACATATATTGTTTTTAGGATATACTATAACATATTTAACATGTATGGGATTGCCTGCCATCTAAGGGAGGGTGTGGAGGGAAAGAAGTGAAAATTCAGAACAGAAATGAGTGCAAGGGATAATGTAAAAAAAATTACCCATGCATATGTAGTGTCAAAAAAAAGTTATAATTATAAAATTAATTTTAAAAAATCAGGAGTGTTTTTCTCATGAAATTGCTTTTTAGACTCAGATGTGGTAATGGTCAGAACACATTTTGTAAGTTTCAAAGTCTTCCATAAAGATAAATTACAATAATAATTATTCTAATTATTATTACTCATAAAACTGTTATCTTTGGTGCCCCCAAATGTATTACAAAATCAGCCTTAAATTCCTTAAGTTCCTTCCTCCCTTCTAGTTTGAGTCTTTTTGAAGTTTAAATTAAAGACAGGTTTAAATTAAAGAAAGCTAAGTGACTAAGTCACAGCATGTTTTGTGCGTGTGCTCTCTGAACTTGTAACAGCCATTGTGGAAGGGCATTTATCACAGGTTCTTCTATTTTTTTCTCCTTATTTCTTTGGGCTGCCTATAGGCAGATCCTCACTGTTTTGACAGTTAAAAAGAATAGGGAGATATTGAGTGCCTACTTTCCCAGTTACTCAGCTATATTTTTCTGACTATATATCAGCAAAATTACTCAGCCCTCTTACAGAAGGTGTTCTTTGCCAGATGGTACTCTGCAGGAAAGAACTCCTTCATTTTCTTAAATCAGGATTTATAGTAAAATAGAACAACACAAATTTAGAAATCAGAAGTTTCTCTGAAAGCCTGTAAAGTTCCAAATTTGTACGCCCCCCTTCTCTTATGTCTCCATTTCTTCATTTTCAATTAATTGTATAACAAAACCTATCTTCTTCCATTCAATAACTGAAGAGCACATTCTTAATACTTTGCAATGTGAGGTTTAATTCTAAGAGTCCTGATTGAAAGGTACAGCTCCAATTTCACCATTAGCCTGGCAACTGCAGCCAATCATTTTCAATGATTTTTGGTTTCCCTAATTGTTCTTCCCCTATATTGAATTTATTCTGAAATAATGAAACCTCATCCTTTCATTGTTTAAAAGATATTTGCACAAAGGATAGTTGCAGTTCCTTCTATAAACTCATCAGCATTACCTTAAAGATCCCTCTCTACTATTGACTTCCTCATCTAGTTAATAGATCTCCTAATTTGCTCAAATACTCCAGTGTTAGATTTTAACAATTAGAAAATTACTAATGAAAGTCCCAAGAGACTACCTGCTCATCCAAATACTGAGAACTCAGCATCAAAAGACCTAGGAGTTAGTGGAGATAAGAATAAAATAACAAAAACCAATAATTTGGCAATTTGATATTTCTTAGATATTGAAGCTACTTTATTCCCAGGAAAAAAATCTTAATTTTTGATCAAAGAGGAATATTTTCATACTCAGTATATTCTCTCTTTTACATATTCTATGCCTGTCCCCCCCAATAAAAACAGACTATTTCCTCCTCTTATCTATAATTAAGTTTTCTGTGTTCTAGAAACTGAAGTATGTGTTGTCAGAATGAGTAACTGGTTTCCATAATAAGATTTCCTTGACCTGGATTTTTTAATCAAAGTAACCAAAAGGTTAGAAACAAAGTAACATTTTTGCTATGTAGCAAATGCTATGTAGTATTGCTTATTAATTTTTAGGAATCCTTGAATATGTTCAAATTTAAGGGGGATATTAATCATTTAACTAATACCTTAGTCTTAGCATTCAGTTTGGATGTATTAAAACTTACCCTGTTTGCTGTAGATGAATCCCATGACATGGTCAAATAATAAATATTTTGTTCACTTCTGGCCCTATGTCATTATCATTTTTTTTTCATATGAGCTTCCTATTAATCATCCCTAAGGTCCCATCATGCTACCCTATGACCTACTTCTTATTTGTTTCTTAGACTGTAGCTAGGGTCTTTTTACTACAGGTACTAATTATTAGACCTTTCTTGAGAGGCAGTGTTGTGTAAGGAAAAGTACATTGATATTGAAATCAGGAAATCAAAATTTTAATCCTGCCTCCGACCTTTACTAACTATGTGAGAATAGGAAAGTTAAAGCTCTTTCTCCCACTTCCATGAGCCCCAGTTCTCCCATATGTAAGAAATAATAAATGTACAATGATTTCACTATTTATGAGAAGCACTTTGTAAACCTTAAAAGCACTAAATAAGTGAGAGTTAATTTCTATGGTAAAACATAATTCATCATTTATTGTACTTTTCTAGAAGGAAAGGAGGTCAGAATTCTGTCTTCCCAGTTTGGGAAAAAATGGTCAAAGAGAATTTCCTTGAATATCCTTTATATTTCAATTTTGGCTGTAGTAAAGCAAATCATAGTGCCCCAAAACAGTAAGTTGGGTAAAAGTGAATTTCATCTCTTGAATTTCCTTTGTAGCTTCTTGCTACTAGTTGTGTCTTATAACAGCTTCTGACAAAAACATTTTGTCCAGTGATTATGTAAATAACCTTCTCTCCCTCTCCTCCCTTTCCCCCTCCAGTAAGTAAACATATTCAATAGCCCAATCTCTCTTGAGTTCCAGGCATACATCATCAGGTTATCCCATAGTTACTGATACTTTCTCCTTGGCTGTTCCTCATGCCCAAAATGTTTTCCCTCCTCACCTCTATCTCTTGTAATTTCTAAGACTTCTCATTTTCTTAATACAAAGTTGATCTTGACCTAACCCAGTTAACTTTCCCCTTAACCTCAAGTACTGTGTATTGAATGCATTTTGCATTTTTATATGTATATATGTATGTTTTCCCTTGGTAGAACATCTTTCTTGAAGGCAAAATATATATTTCCTTGTCTGAAACATAGTACAACAAATGTTTGTTGAATTTAATCTGTACTTCATAATGATCATCATTTTTATCAATCCCCATTCCCACCCCAATCTTCATAACTTGTCTATGGAGAAGCACCCAGCATAGCATTCTTACTAGGTGGAGCTTAGTCTGTTTTTCATTTCAAAATGTATTCCTTAAAGCATATAATCAAAGATATCCAATTCCCAGGACATTGTTAGGCTTCCCTATAATTTTCTGTTTGAATCATAGAATTTAGAGAAGTACTGAGTGACCATCTATCCCCACTTCATTTTCAGCTACACTTCAACTCAGAATGTAAACTCCTTGAAAGCAGGAACTGTCATCCATCTATCTATCTATCTATCTATCTATCTATCTATCTATCTATCTATCTGTCTGTCTATCTATCTATCAATCTATCTATTTATTACTGGCAAAATGCCTTGCAAATTGTTTAAGATACATAGATATTCATTGAATTGAACTTGGCCCATGCAAGTAGATTAAAATGCAAATTATCTTGTACATTCATGCATCCTGATATTTTACTACAAAAGAATGATTGCCAATTATTTAGGTTTTTTTTTTTTTCCTTTGAAGAAACTCTTCTTATTGCTTTGATAAAAGAATAGAAGGACATTAGATGTATGATTCTTTCTGAATATTGCTGTTTTTCAGTTTGTCAGCAAAATGATATTTTTTTTGAAAAGCTATTACTTTTCTCAATAGTTCTCCTCAGTCCAGAAGTCATGTCATTAGCCAAGTATTATTACATAATATTAAGTGACCCTAAGCAGAGTATGAAATGCATATTCTTAATGCAAACTGTCAGTATTCTTTAACACTACATGATGTTGCTAATGCATCTTAAAAGGATTATAGGAAACCAGAGGATATCTTAACATTTTGGGATGTGATATCTAGTCTTTCTGGGGTAAATGTGTTATTTTGGTTTCTTTTCAAAGCTTCTGCTAATTCATTCCTCTTTGCAAGGTTTTAAAGTTGGATTCAAGAAGTCAGTTTTGTTGTTGCTGTTGTTGTTTGTTTTTTTGTTTCTATATATCTTGAAACATTTCCAGAACATGACATAGATTGATACAGATGTGATGTTAACTAGGGAGCAGTGACAACACTGTAATCAAACTGCCTACACTAAAAACAAGAATCTTTGGAAGCAAAAACATTCCCTCTAGGTTCTTTTTTAGCAATGTTTGAGCTAGTTCTTTTTTATGGTATCTGCAAGTGACCTCTTATTAGGTTGAGTTTAGCAGTGTTTCAGGATTATAGATTAGAGATCATTTTATCCAATTTCATCTTCCACATAAGGAAATGTAGAAAGATAGGAATGATAAGGCTGTACAGATACTCAGGATTCAGGTCTAAGTCTGCTGATCACAGTGCTGCTAGATTTCCTATTTCATCATACTGTTTTCCTCAAATTAGTGGAGATTTGTCACTTTTTAACTATGTAATTCACCAGAGGAACCAATGTACCACAGATGATGATGATCAGGTACTTGAGGATATGGTTTGCTACATTTATTTTAAGAAAATAAATCTCTGATTGCTTAGGAGTAAGTGGTTTTTTTTGTTTTTATCTGTGTCTTTTTGTTGAAAGCACATACAGTGAGTGTGTGAAGTGAGTATGAAGTAGATGGTTAAGGCCAAAGAAGCTAGAGCAACTTTTGGAAAGAGAAAGAGTTTTCAAAAGTGAGATCAAGTCCAGGTAAAGTTAAAAGAACAATATAAACCAAGTAACTATGATTAAATAAACAAATGGACAAAACAAAAACAAAAATGTCAGAGCAAATAATAGGTAAGCAAAGGATTCAAAGGTCATGAAAAAAAGTAAAATCCACATGTTAGGAAATGAAATCTCAGAATCATAGATTTTACATTTGAAAGATATATTGTTGAATAGTTACTCCTGTTTCTCATTTTACAGATACATAATTAGGATCCTGAAATGATTAAATGACTTAACTAAGGCCACTAAAAATTTTGACTAGGATCTAGGTCTCTTCACTGTTAGCCCACTATGAGTTTGGAAGGAAGAATGAGCAGATATTCAGGCTCAAAAAAACTTATTACTTGAGATAGTTTTTTGCCTCAAACTTAGTTGCTGGATCAGGTTATCAGTAGCATGAGAAGTGTTAAGGTTTGCCATAGGAAGTAAACGGAATTCTTAACATGTACAAGGAGCTTAGTACTGGTGAGCACAAGCAATACCTGAAACATGATTTCCTTTCCACCTGCTGATTCCTTGAACTTTGAATATTTAACTAATAATTAGTGCTGCCTGTAACACAAGGTGCAAAAAAGAAAACATTAATGAAAGGAATCAAAACTCAGCTCATTCTCTCATTGGTCAAAATTTTTGCTTATTGAATCACAGGCACAATGACAATATTTTTAGAACAAAAAACTGGTACTGACCCAGTATTTTTTTCACAGAACTTTAAAAATCTGTACATGTATTTTCTTGAAATTGGAGAATGTACCTCAGAAACCTCAATAATTACAACTGCATTTAAATAGTTGAACCTATTTGTTTAAATGGGGTTTCATTTGTCTGTTGTTATATTAGCTCCATCTAGAATTGGGGAGTGCCACTTTTCATCATCTTCTCTGTGGTGATACCATGCCATTTTGGGTCACGATGAGAAGTAAATTATTTAGCTTAAGAAAAAGTAGCAAACATTTAAGTGCTTATTATGTGCCATCCCAATGTGGCAGAATACTTAAAATTATTCAATATCTGATGGTCCTTTACTTAAAATGTAACTTTTGTTGATGCTCTTTTACCATAGTTACATCTTAAAAATTAACTCACGGAAACTAGTTGCTATCTATAGTATTCCAAGCATTTTACCTACTCATTTTTTTGTGTCCTCCTACTCTGTAATTGCCCATGATCTAAATAGCTGGTGCCATATTTTCTTTTAGGAAGCACTCCACTTCAGAGATAGTTCTAGTTATCCTTAGTATAAACGATTATTACTTACATAAACTGTCAAAATATCAGAAACTACCAACATATTTTAGTATGTCTGTGTATAAAAACTGCAAACTGAAATATTCTTTTCTATGAATCTGACACTAGAGAATTATAATTACAATTATTATGTATTATATAGTTATATATATATATTATATATTATAATTATAATACCATATATAATTATAATGTTATATATTATTTATTATATATAAAATATATATTTATATATTATAATTATAAACTAGAGAATTTTAATAGAAAAAAGTAAAATGGAAATTGACAAAACAGACAAAAAGTATTAGATAATGACCATTTGTTTAGATATGGAAGAGATTATTGATTCTTGGAGAAGATGAATGACTAACTTAATATCACACAATTTGAAAGCAATAGAAATATGAAATCATAAGTATAAGATTCAGACAAGAAAATCTATCCTATTGGTTCAGTATTTCTATTTGTATTGCTAAATAGAAGTGAATAAATTTTCATTATTTCTAAGTGTCTTTATTGAGCTAAAAATATATTACATGGAAAGAAAAAAAGTTTTAACTGCCATCACCATGACCACTTTGGCAGAATCCTTAAAAGTACAATTACCTTGTAGTGGGAAAGAAAGGAATATTCTAGAGCTTAGCAGAATATTGCAAAACCTCCAAATTGGTTGATTATCTATGTGTCTGTACTTGTGTAAAAGCCTGTGACAAAGCATGTTGTAGCTAGATCAGCCAGATGTGGAGGAAAAGTAGTAAGAATTGAAATCATTAGCTAGTAGAGAAATAGGAAACTGGTGAGTTTGGAGCTAGAGTAAATAGAGTTGATAGTAAGAGCTTGTCTTCTGTCTGCCCATTAGAATAATGCAAATAAATCTCTTTTATTTAGTGACCTTCAAATAAGTTCAGCTTTAGGCAAGAAATACAGTGTCCAGTCTTTTACTTTGATTTACTATTATGTCCAAATGGATAAGCCACAATAATAGGAGAAAGAGTGTTGGGATAATTAGATAGCTCTGTGGATAGAGCTATGGGCCTGTAGTCATGGAAACCTAAAGTCAAATCAAGCCTTAGACACTAGACTTGTGACACTGGGCAAGTCATCTAACCTTGCTTGCCTCAGTTTCCTCATCTGTAAAATAAGCTGGAGAAGGCAATAGCAGACTATTTCAGTATCTTTGAAAGAAAACCCTGAAAAGGCACCATGAACAATTGGACATGACTGAAATTGTTATTTGTGATTCATTCTTGAAGAGGACCATGACATCTGGGGGTGATGCTGTGACATGCAAATGAATTGGATTTAAATGAAGGAGGGCTGTGTAAGGTCACCTGCCTCACTTCCCCCTCCAGAACCATCTGGGTCCAGTGGCAAGATATAAATCCAGATAACTGGAGATGACCCTAGGTGAAATTAGAGATGTTAAGCTAAGTTCTTCAACAGCTTTTTTTTTCCCCCACATATTATTTTATTAAAGCACAATGGGTTACTGCACCTATTCAGTAATTAAGACTGGGTAGTGATTGAGGCAAGGAATCTCCTCTTACACCTAGTCCAAAAATGATAAATAGATAGGTAGATAGATAGATAGATAGATAGATAGATAGATAGATAGATAGATAGATGGATGGATGGATGGATGGATGGATGGATAGATAGATAGATAGATAGATAGATAGATAGATAGATAGATAGATAGATAGATAGATAGATGAATCTGGGAGGGGAAGACCCTCAGGGTTTTTGGCCCAAGCAGAAATGACTGCTATTTTCATTGAATCTGAATCATTTAGGAACTAAACAATGACTAAATAGGGATTGGCATAGGACCTATTGATGGCCAATCAGAATTAGATTGGTTTGGTTTAAAACTTAGTAAGGACAAGACAAACTTAAATGAGCTACCAAATGATTCAGGTGAAAGGAAAGTAACTTAAAGGGATGGGACCTTTGAATAGCTATGTCAGGAAATACTAAAGGTTAAACAAAATTTTGTTACCCTGTTATTTGGGGAAATTGAGGCTTGTGAATAGTTTGAGTTCAGGACTTACATGTTGAAGTAAGGCTCAAGCTAGTTGGATAATTACACTAAGTCAAGCAGAGATTTGGTGAGCTCCAAGAAGGGAACATCCTGCCTTTAAAGAGAGAAACTGGCTCAGGTGAGAAAAAAATATAAGAAATTACATTCCAATCAGAATTTAAATTAGGACTGTGTGTGGTCATTGAAATTCCTTCCCCGGAAAGATAAGGAAACTTAATCTAACGAATCAGTGAAGAAATGAAGAAAAAAATTGAAAAATAAAAGATAACCATAGAAAGTCAAATTTTGGTATACCACTTTTCTTTGGCTAGCCATTTAATTGGTATCTCACTATTCTTTGGCTAGCCATTTAGGGAAAGACTTTGGTTACTGTCAAATAATTACAATAAAGAGATACTAAGGTTGGTGTGGGGAAGCAAATGAGTGCCTTATATGGAATTTTATGTTTCTTTATATCCATCTGTTTATCAATAGCAGATATACAGAGAAGGGATTCTATGATAATTGATTTTTAAAAAGCAAATTAGAAGTAGCCTATTTGGAATAGGGATTCACATTTAAGTTAGTATCAAAAGTATAGGAGAGAATCATGATAGGTAATATTTCATGAGTGCTTTTTAGAAGGCCAAATAGTCTTCTTTAATTAAACTCTGTAGGAGGCTTTTCATATCACTCTTTTATTTTGCTGATTTTGACAGTGATATTATACAAAGCACTCTATATGACAAAATGAACACAATGCTATAGGAATTTATTTAGGTTGCATTGAGACATTTTCTTAGCTTCCCTTTTTAAAAAGACTAGATACAAAGAAGTCTTAAAACTAAATTAAAAAAAAAAAAAAAAACTTCCTTAAATTTAATTGTTTCTGTCAGTGTTAGTAAAGGGGAAAAAGCCCTATAGAAGATATAAAATTTGCTTAAGGTAGTCACCTCATTTGGAGAAGACTTGAAAAGCCAAGTTTGCAATTGAAGCTTCTTAACAAATTTCTAGGAAAAAAATAAAATTAATAAATATATGTGGTTGGTGGTCCTATGGACTGAACTTTGAGGAACACTTACTTAGATGAGATCAACTGAGTACTACATAGTATTGGGAGATATAATCATAATCAAAGCAAGGGAGGAACGAGTTACAGCAAGCTACCAAGTATATTTACCAAGTAATTTTTTAGATGAGAACAGAAGTTGTAAATATAAAATATCAATATAGGTCAGATAAATAACTAAGAAATTAAACTTCTGCAACTTCCACAGAAAGACCATTCCTTGCTATCCTGTGATTATAACATCCCTATGGAACCTGTATACCAGAAAAGAGTTACAATCAAAGATTCAGTCAAAATTATCAGCTTTCTTGGAGTTATATTGCTAGTTCTTTAGTCTGAGAGAAATTGACAAGATTTCAGGTTCTGTTCATTTAAATATAGTTTTAAGGAACATGTCAGTGATCATAGAGACAGAACAGTTGCTATGTTTTATTAGATTCCCCTCCCACCTCCTACCCCCATTAATCCAGTGTATTCTAATAATACAATACCAATTCTGGAAAAGCCAAAAAATAGGTGAAAGGACCCCTGACTAATGAGAGCAGTGAGATAGGTCTTTCCAAGAGTTTCATGACAAGGAATAACACAAAAACAATTATGAAAAATGGGCATAAGAATTCTATAATCAGATCTGTAAAGAAATTTAAAGTTATGTTGTGTTGCAATCTCAATCTGCAACAAGGCAACATATTATTTTATTAAAGCATAATAAATGATATTCATATGGGTAATTATAATTTATATTTAATTTGAAGGTAGGTAATGAAAGTAAGCTATCTTTCTTTGATACTGTTGCTACTTTTTAACACATAGAAATGGTATAAATGTAAGTGTATTTCAATCAAATTTTTCTCAAAACTCTTATGCAACTTTTATAGACAATATAGGTGTTATTGTACAACACTGTAACAAATTCAAAGAATAAGTAGCCACTTTTAAAAATATGACATGAAATAGATTTCATTTCTATTAATGCAGAGAAACTTAGGATGTACTTTCCAAGAACTCCAGGACATGAATTGAATTCCTGGCTTAGAATGAAGCTTCTAAAAAACAATTATAATTTTCATTCAAAGGGCAGCCACTGGAAATTCTCCCAGAAAAAAACAAACAAACAACAACAAAAAAAAACTGTTACTGAACTCTTTCTTTATTATTTCATTATACCAAGGGGAAATGATGTTCCTCAAATTCAAAAGTAACAATGAAAAATAATGAGACAGCAAAAAATTGTATCAACCCCAAATTTGGATTTACTGAACTACATTTTTCTATGATTCTCCCCTACCTTTCAGTGGTGCCACATTTCTTTCTACTGTTTCCAATAAGCACTTACTTGAATCTAATAGATAGTCCAATAACCTATTGATAGACCAAGAGTCATTGTGTTTTGTCCTATTGGCTATGCACAAAATTTTCAGATTATTTTATATTTGTGCTGTAAAGATGAGTTTGTTCCATTAATTGTTGATCCATTTTTGCCGGACTATTCAACAAATAATACCTTATCTGCTTAGAATGTTCAATTGCTAGGTGGCATTTCATGACCTACTTGCTTCATCATTACCTATGTTGTCAAGGCAATGTCCCACTGAAAAAAGGACTTATGGATTGCTATGACATTATTGTCCACATCTATTTATTTTTGGCCCCAAAGTGGACTCTTCTGAAGAACATTAAATCGATTTGATTTTTTTCTCGTGACTGAAGACATAGAAGAAGAGAAACTTTGAAATGGTGCTTGATTACAATTTTTATTTTTGCAGAGAGAAAGAAATACATGGATTGTAAGACTTTAGGTAATGGATGTTAAACTTATTTTATTTTATATTGTGTTTGTATCTCTGTGTGTATAAGAATGTGTATCAGTGTGAGAGGTAGTAAGAAGGTAGATAAAAGCACTGAATTTGGAACTAGAAAAATCTGGCTTCAAATCCTGCTCTCCAAATTGGGTTGTTCTATATCTCTGGCCAAATCATTTACTTCTATGTGATTTAATATCCTTATCTGTAAAATGAGGTATTTGACTCAGTGACCTCAAAGGCCCTTTGAGTGTCTAAAATATATACTATATAGTCCTATAATTCCCAAGAAACAAATGTTGAAGCTAACTCTACTTAGAGATTTATTAGGCCCTTTGGACAAAACCTACTTGCAATAACATGTAAAGAAACCAACTACAGTTTAACATATAAATTTGTATCTCTCCAGCATATTCTACATATTCTCTATTCCTTTTTTTTTAAATTTTTATTCATTTTTCCAAATTATCCCCTCCCTCCCTCTACTCCCTCCCCCCGATGGCAGGTAATCCCATACATTTTACATGTGTTACAGTATAACCTAGATACAATATATGTGTGTAAATACCATTTTCTTGTTGCACATTAATTATTAGCTTTCGAAGGTATAAGTAACCTGGGTAGATAGACAGTAGTGCTAACAATTTACATTTGCTTCCCAGTGTTCCTTCTCTGGGTATAGTTATTTCTGTCCATCATTGATCTACTGGAAGTGAGTTGGATCTTCTTTATGTTGAAGATTTCCACTTCCATCAGAATACATCCTCATACAGTATTGTTGTTGAAGTGTATAATGATCTTCTGGTTCTGCTCATTTCACTCAGCAACAGTTGATTTAAGTCTCTCCAAGCCTCTCTGTATTCCTCCTGCTGGTCATTTCTTACAGAGCAATAATATTCCATAACCTTCATATACTACAATTTACCCAACCATTCTCCAATTGATGGACATCCATTCAACTTCCAGTTTCTAGCTACAACAAAAAGAGCTGCCATAAACATTTTGGCACATACAGGTCCCTTTCCACTCTTTAGTATTTCTTTGGGATATAATCCCAATAACAGCAATGCTGGGTCAAAGGGTATGCACAGTTTGACAACTTTTTGGGCATAGTTCCAAATTGCTCTCCAGATATTCTCTATTTCTTAATATAATATATAGCCCCTCTGTACCTGTATTTTTATTTTGCTTGGTTGAAATCTAGACACCTGTACTATGTCAAATATAGAGTCTCTCTTTCTCTCTCTGCACATATATATATATATATATATATATATATATATATATATATATATATATATATGTGTGTGTGTGTGTGTGTGTGTGTGTGTGTACACACATTTGTCTCTGTGTGTGTATATATATATACATACATATATATACTGAGAGAGGGAGAGAGAGAGAGAATCTTGTCCCTTACACAATCACCATTTTGTAGTCCTTCAGAAATCATCAATTTAACTAACCATCATAAATACTATCCCAAAATGCTTATAGCATTAGAATCAATTTTTCCTCTCTCTCATACCCACTATATTTGGTCCATTTCTAGCCAATTAATTATTGGCCTTCTGCATATTTTATATCCATTGCTTTTTAGTAATTCAGATTTTGATAAATTTTCTCTTAGATTTCTTTCTAGAATGAATATTGTTCCATTATAAACTATCAACTCCACCATATAATCTACTTCATAAGTTATAGTAATTATTTATTGATCTTGACCCAAGATCAGTAGCTCCCTTTGAACTGCTTTATCAAATTTAAATTTATTCATTTAGACATTAAGAAACTAGGAAACACCAGAAAAAGGTGACCAGGAATGTGATGAAACTGAAGCTCATGAGTGTGACATAAAATGAACAGATTGATTCTATTTGGCCTGTAGAAAAAAGAAAACAATCCAGAGAAGAAAGTGGAAGGACGTAAGAATTCCCTCTGAATATCTGAAGAGTTGTCATGTGAGAATGATTTGGCTGGTTGGCACTAGATGATAGAGGTTGAAGAGAGGCTGAATTCAATTAGCTATAAGGATGAACTTTCTAAAACATTAAGTTAAATTTAAGGAGCAGAAAGTACAATGAACTTCCTTAGGAAGTAGTGGATCATTTTTTTTTAATATCTGTGACAAAAACTTTGTTGCCCCCTTACAACTGTGAGATTTTGTGATTTCTTTTTTAGCTTGGCTTTGAAAGCCTTTTAATAGATGAATTCCCATCTCTATCATGCAAATTTTATTCATTCCACATTACTTCCATAAAATATTATTAATGTAAAACCTAATTTGTATACTGTATTTTATGACCAATTTTTTTTTTTACCTTGCCTTCAAACTTTATAGATTCATTAAGAAGGGAAAAAAAATCATTTTATCAAAACCCAACTTTAAATTTTACCACCTTTGGAAATTTTTTATGATCTTGCTTTTATTTTTTTAATATTATGACATTCCCAGTAATTCCTTGATATATCAATATATCAGTAGATCCATAATCCTAAACAAAATATTGTTTTACAAGTAACTGGGGAAAATAAAAAATATATATATTTATACATTTTTAAATGTCCACACAAAAAAAAAGATGTAATATCTAAGTGGCATAAGAAAAATACCCACATGGACAAATTGATGAAATGACAGCATCAATTTGTCCATGTGGATATTTTTCTTATGCCACTTAGACCTTATATTACATCTTTGATTTTGTGAATTTTTTTAAACTGATAACTGTATTTTAACACAATATATCCCTCTGTAATCCCATGTATTTTGTGCATTTAAGATCATTACATTGAGAACTGCCCCTATGGTTCACCAAACCATAGAAGAGATACATGGAAAACAAAACATAAAGAACAACTGCTCTAAGATTTGCTTTATTCTCTCCAGTTCCTAAGAAATATATAGGAAGCTAAGAAGTACATGAATTATTACTTAAAGAAAAACCCAATAGCATTTATTTTTTGCTAATTTACCAACTATACCAAAGTGCTGCTAAGATTTTGATAAGTTACATTTATATAACATTTAGAATTTGACCAATAATTTTTCTTCAAAGAAGCTATGTTGTAGATAGTACAGATATCAACTCATCATTCCCTTCTGTGAGATATGGAAATTGAAACTAAAACAATATGAATGATATAGAAATGATCATACAAAAAGTTAACAGACTTGAGATTTGAATCCAAGTTGCCCTAGTTTAGATTCACTTTACTTATTGTTCCTCACATTGAGTCTGTCATGACAGTAGCCTAAATGACTTTGCCTTACCCATATGCTTGTGAATACAATTAGAAGTTTTCAGAATTTCATTTTTTGAAAGCTTATGAAGGGAAAAAAAAAGGGTAAATGCCATAACAGAATGAGATGAAACAACCTCTGATTCCTTTAAACACCTTTTAAAACACACACACACACACACATATATATATATATATATATATATATATATATATATATATATATATATATATATATATTATATATATACCTATACACTATATGGATATGTGTGTATGTATATGTTTGTTGTGTTTATGCATGTATACATATTCAAAAAATAGAAGCAAAGTCACATATTTAACTCTGATCTTGTCTTTCCTTCCAGATTTACTTGTACTTATTCATAGATGACTAACAGCCAAGTTAATGATGCTCTTACCTAGGTCCCATTCCAAAGTCACTGTTTTTGTCATATTGTACCTATTATGCTAATAAAATGAAGTTCCTTTGGCTCAGAGATTCCTGTTCATTGACTCAGTGATGATCTGCTGTTCAAGCAGAAGAGTTATGTCCCAAAACTGAGGAATCAACAAGTTTTATTGTTACCATGTAGTAATTCAGATATGCAATGTACCTGAAAGTTCATGATTTCACTATTGTCTCAAAATCTATTAGCCTATATATATACTTGTATTTGAGAAAAATATTTACACACACACACACACACACACACAAATATTTTAGCTGAATTCCCTCTTGATGACAGTCGCCAGTGATTTAGGGTGGATTTAGGTATTGAATTATCAGACTGCAATGAGAGAATACTGATGCTCAGGATTAGATATTTGTGTCAAAATTCTTGTCTCTGCCTTAATTGGACTTTTTTTTCCCCCCTGGAGTGTTGTTTTTAGTTCCTTGAACTATACTCTTTTGGAAGGACATGGAGAAGGAGATTAAGACAGGATCTACAGTGACCTGTAGTTTGTATCTTAAGAGGGTAAATTGGAGGAAATGGCAATTTGTAGACTGAAAAAGAGATTATAAGATGATGGTAGAAGATATTGTTATTGTTATCAGCATCATTATTAATAATGTTATTGATATAATAAGTAATGTTAATGTTATTTTATATCATAATTCTAGCTAATTATAGTTACTTAATAACTATAATTATTATATTGATGCTGATAGCAATAATAATACCTAGTATGTATTTAGCATTTTGGGCAGCTAGGTAACACATTGGATAAAATAACCGCCCTATCGGTGAGATTCTTCTTTCCAAGTTCAAATTTGGCTCATACTCTTACTAGCTGTGTGACCCTGGACAAGCCACTTAACCCTGTTTGACTCAGTTTCCTCTCTGTGAAATGAGATGTAATGTGTTGGACTACCTGGCATCTAGGGGAGGGGGTGGGGGGAAGGATGGGAAAATTTGAAACATAAAGATTTTACAAGGATCAATGTTGAAAAAATTACTCAAGCATATAAATTAAAATACGTAATAAAAAATAAAAATTAAAAAAAAAGAAATGTGAAAGGAAATGGCAAATCACTCCTATATCTTTACTAAGAAAACGAAATGGTATCATGAAAAGTTAGACACAACTGAAATGACTGAACAACAATCACCTTGGAAAAATTATCTATATTTAAATATAGACAACTCAAATTCTGTAGAGTCACACATGATTTCTGAGCAATAACAACATAAAATGCTTGAATGTTTGAAGAACAATTCACCTATGTTATTTCTCTTGATCTTTAGAAGGATCCTATGAGATAGATGCTATTATAGGTGTTAATATTCCTTATTTGGAAAATAAGAAAATTGAGTCTAGGAGAGGATAAATAATTTGCCTCAGATCACACAAGTGATAACTGTTAAGAAAGTATTTGGGAAGATTTTCTAACTCCAAATTCAGTTCTCTATGCCACCTAACTTCCTCTTACAGCCATGATAATTATCTTCAAGTATTTAAATATATTTTGCATTAGATTTCTTCTAGAACAGAAGTTAGAGCAATCGGGAGAAGTTGCTCAGAGTCAGATTTATACTTGATGTAAGAAGGGAGTTTCTAACAAAGATAACCAAGAAGCAGAATTGGCTTTGGGAAACAGTGAGTTCCTTACTAGATATCTTTAGGGAAAGGAAAGATGGCTACATGTAGGGTGGATCTTTGTTAAACTTCATCTTGGACTAAATTACTTCTGGCTTCTTTCTAATTTGACATTCTAACTTTAAGCAGTAATAGTATTAAATTTTTTTAATAATGTTCAATAGTTAAGATTTGCCCTAAATTAGATTCATATTCTCCCAGTTTTCAATAATTCAGAGAACTTTTAAATATATTTGAGAGTTTGTAAGAAATATGTCTTTTATACACTTGTCCTTGAAAGAATTGGGAATGTATCCATTTCTTTTTATCTTGGAAAATGAAAAATGACATTTTGTTCAGTTTTCTATTGGTTCTCCTATTTTGTCTTTTCTTTCCCCAATTTACCATAATATAAACTATAGAAAAACTTAATCCTTTGGCAGTTTAATAACAAATTTCTCTGCAGCAATAGCCTATTACTATAGAGATTGCACAACTTACTTACCATCAAATGATATGTGGTGGTTGAGTCAAAAACATATTCTTTCATATCTCTCAGGAAAGAATGCAAAATTTCAGGGAGGAATAATGAGAAAGTGGCACCTTTCCAATCTCAAGGTATGGCTGGATAATTTTAGGAAAAAGTATGTTTAAAGATTTGTTGCCTCCATGCTACTTAAAATTTCTACTAAGTAAAGTAGGAAACAATGGCGTGTGACTATCTTTATTTTATTTATTACTTTTTGTTTTCACAAGGTTGTGCTTCACTTTAAATTGATTTCTTAGTTGTTTTATATAGTTTTCCCTTTAGCCTTGAGGGTAATATCAAGTTACTCTTAAAGAAGGGATTTTTAATGAATACTTCCAGAAGATAACCTCTTTAGTCTCTTTCTTTCTTATTTCTCCTTTCCCCCAGCCCTTAAGAAGTTCTTTAATAAGTTGCTAAAACATGTAATACTCTAGTTCTTAAACCCTTATACCAGAAACCATTATGCTAAAGATCAAAACCTTAACAGGAGAATATGTTTGTTGGTAAGAGTCAGTTTCAATCTGAATCCCATTTGTACTGAAATATTTCATTTATGAAATAAAAATCTGAAATAAAACAGAAAAAAATTTGAAATATTTTTTAATAAAAACAAATTAAAAATCAAACACAAAGTCATAAATTAATAATCTGGCAAATTATTAAAGTCTGTAAGGCTTTTGGGCATCTAGGTTGCACAGTGGGTAGAACCAGTATTACTTAACTGGACAAGTTATTTAACATTGTTTACCCAGGTTGCTCATCTGCATGAACTGGAGAAGGAAATAGCAAACCAATTCAGTACCTTTGCCAAGACAGTTTTAAGTGGGATCATGACTGAAATGACAGAACAGCAAAAAAATAAGATTTCTGATATTAAAGACCTGGCTGTTTAATAGTTAAGTTAATAAAAAACTACATTTGTAAGGAAAGGCCTCATCCTCACAGCTACTTACCTGAGTAATACTATTTTTATGATAATGAAATTAAAATGTTATTTATAAATAAACAATACTGGTACCCCAACACACTCACATCTTATTTAGATGATCACTTAGAGATGGCAGGAGGCAATATGGTACAATTGAAAGAGCAATGGTTGTAATGTCAGAGGATTTATGTTCAAATTCTCAGATATCAAATAGATGTATGTCTTTGGGAAAATTATTTAATATTCCTGGAATTCAGTTTCTTTATCTGAAAAATGATGGGATTGGTCAAAATGGATTCAGGGGTCCCTTTTAGCTCTCAATCTATGATCCTATGACACTAATAAAACTATTCCTTTGGAACTAATTTCCCATATCAGTATTGTATAGTATATAAAGTTAACTACATTTTATTTTATGTCTTCAGGGGGGTTTATTTCTAAATTTTCTGGATATCTCAAAAGGATTGCTAATCTCAAAATAATTATGTATTAGGCTAGGATCCATTTATTTTTATGATAATTTACTTAATGTATTTATTTAATAAGCATAATCTGGATGAACTTCATTTTTTCAAAAATGTTAATAAAAACAAAGTACAACATTTCAAGTGATTAAACATGAAATTGCAATTGAACTTTCTCAAGATATAGAAATGAGTCTGGAGAGCAATCTGGAATTATGTCCAAAAAGTTATCAAACTGTGCATACACTTTGATCCAGCAGTGTTACTACTGGGCTTATATCTCAAAGAGATCTTAAAGAAGGGAAAGGGACCTGTATGTGCAAGAATGTTTGTGGCAGCCCTTTTTGTAGTGGCTAGAAACTGGAAAATCAATGGATGCCCATCAATTGGAAAATGGTTGGGTAAATTATGGTATGTGAATGTTATGGAATATTATTCTGTAAGAAATGATCAGCAGGATGAATACACAGAGGCTTGGAGAGACTTACGTGAACTGATGCTGAGTGAAATGAGCAGAACCAGAAGATCATTATACACTTCAACAATGATACTGTATGAGGATGTATTCTGATGGAAATGCATATCTTCAACAAAGAGAAGATCCAGTTCAGTTCCAGTTGATCAATGATGGACAGAATCATCTACACCCAGAGAAAGAACACTGGGATGAGTGTAAACTGTTTGCACTTTTGTTTTTCTTCCCAGGTTATTTTTACCTTCTGAATCCAATTCTTCCTGTGCAGCAAGAAATTCATTTCTGCACACATATATTGTATCTAGGATATACTATAACATATTTAACATGTATGGGACTGCTTGTCATCTATGGGAGGGGATGGAGGGAAGGAGGGAAAAATTCAGAACAGAACTAAGTACAAGGGATAATGTTTTTTTACAAAATTACCCATGCATATGTACTGTCAAAAATTATAATTATAAATTAATTTTAAAAATCTAAAAAAATAAATAAATTCAAAAAATATATAGAAATGGGTGTTCATTACTGGGCATGATAGAGCATTAACCTATTTGACTGTCAAACTATTTACAAGATCTAATGATTATCACAATATCTCATTCCATCAACATGTAATGGATAATTGACAAAAGTTAAATGGGAAAAATGTTTGCTTCCATGAATAGCAAAAATTTTGAAAGAATAGGTAATTGAAACCTCCATTCCATCTTATTGATAAAATCTGAATAAAAGTAAGGGGAGAATAAAAATGCAAAGATTACTGCATAAAATCCTAAATACTAGAGTAGATTAGAAATGAGGAGGTAGCCTGAGATCTACTATTTATTTGCTAACTGATGACTTCTTAATGATATTCTAATCTTTATTTATGAGCTTAGTTTTCATTGTGGTTAAATAGGAAGATTACCATATTGCTTGCTTTTTGTGTCAGAGATATTATCATTATGAGGGTTAAAGAAGTCTGTGTCTAAAAGGTTGTTTGAACTCCTTAGGGGATATTACGAAGATAGGACATATTATTGAGGAATTAATATGTCAAACCAGGGGTGATGATGTGCTCTGAAATATCAATCTTCTATGAATATCCCATTAGATTAGGGCAAAAGGAAGGATAACAGGGAAGGTGTAGATTCATTCTGAGTGACAGAAAATAGGAAAAAAATAGACGAGTGAGTGCTTTAAGGTCCATTGAATTTCAACTATTTAAGGCATTTACTGACTTGTGCCTATTCTTCATTTGTAGTATGTGCCAATAATCTATCCCTTTCTTTATATTCTGCATTTTGGTATGGGTTAGAAAACCTGATGATGGTCATGAAGAGGAAGAAAAAAATGTCATATAAAGAAAGATAAATAGATAGATGATGGACAACACATACTATATATTAGGTTACAGATAAAGAAACTGAGGATGTTAAATGACTTCTAAAGATTACAGGAATATTAAGTGTCTTAGGCTGGATATAAATGAACTTGAGAAATTTGGCATTAAAAGTTCTAATGAATCCTCAGGAAATACGTGTTTTCATGCTAAAGCATTCTGTTAGTCCAAGAGACAAACCTTCCTTTGTATTCTTCAAGTAATATTTCTAATAGGTCTTTGCTGATAATCAGCTAGTCTCTCTCTCTTTTTTAGGGAATAGCTTATTTCATTGATTAGTTCATTTATTTGCAATTATTCTTTTTTAAGAGTTTTATTCACTTATTTACAAAGAATCATATGTGAAGCATATGCCACCTTTCCTCAACTTCATTGCAGAAAATATTAACTACATCTACTATTTGCAACCCACCAGACACTAGTGTCATAAAGAGAAAAACAAATTTGCCTTGCCCTAAAGGATTACAATTTCTCTTCAGGCTAGTGTGTGAGAGGATACAGTATGTACCCAAACAAATAATTACAGAAATTAAGATGGAAATAAATGTTTCAATCTATGGAACTAGAGAACAGCTTCTCAGAGAAGCTGTCATCTGATTTTAGTCTTAGAAATCAACACTGATAAAGCACATTAAAGTTTGCCCAGGATTTTATAAACATCTTAGTTGAACTGAACACAGCCCTTAGGTAAGTGCTATAAGGTGTTATTTATCTTCCCTTTACAGATAAAGAAAATCTGAAAAGACTCAGAAAGTTTTAAGTAACTTCCCTATGGCCACAGTACTCATATCATGATTGACAGGATTGTGTGATCATTGATTTTTATCACCCAGGCCAACCCTCTCAGATGAAAAAATTGAGATTAAATGACTTGTGCAGGATCAAACTAGAAGTGTCTGAGGGGAGATTCAGAATCTGGTTTCCTTAACTCTAAGTATATTGTCTTATCCATAGCATCATATTAAAATCTAGTTCTTACTAGTTTATAAATCTGACATTCCAGCTGCCTTTGAAAAAAGGAAAATACGAATTCACAGAAGCAGAACTGAGAAGGAAGAGCCTGGTAGTGATAAAATTTTGCATCAAACATTTGCTTTTAGAGCATAAAGATAAATCTTCATGTCTTGAGGGATTAGATTATGCTTTTCAACATTTTCTTATATCATTGAGAGAGAGAGTTGTATGGTATAGGATTAAAAATGAATAGCAGAGCATCAGCCCTAAAGTCAGGAGGATCTGAGTTCAAATATGATCTCAGATGTTTAACACTTCCTAGCTGTGTAACTCTGGGCAAGTAACTTTACCCCAATTACCTCAGGGAAAGAAAGGAATAGAAGAATAAAGTGAATTGATACTAGTTTAAAAAACATCTAAGAATTCTGAGTTTTCAATTCCAGTTGTATAGCCCTTACCAAAAACAGCAGGAAGTCAAGAAACTAGAATAAACATAATAGGAAGAGAAGCGAAGATATATGTGTGTGTGTGTATATATATATATATATATACGTATATATAATGCCTACTGTCTATATGCCTGGTATATCCTAAGCCCTCTTCATAAAAAAGAGAATTTTATTGGGTCATCAGAAAAAAATCCTCATAAAATTTTTCCATAAAAAAATAGATGCTATTATTATCTCTATGTTCACAGTTTTTGTTTTTGTTTTAATTGGGAATAAACAGAGATTAGTTGACTAGTTCAGGATCATAGACCTCATATGCATCAGAGGTAAGATTTGAATTTGGAAAGATGATTCTTCCTGCCTGGCATTGTATCCAATGTGACACCTTGTTGCCTCAAGACAAACCATACAATACTCTAGTCTACAAAGATGAAAAAATGGCCACTTGTATTTAATCAATATTTGTAAAAGGTTTATATATTAGAGAGCCTTTGGGGATTAATATAGTAGGATATGAATAGAGCCATACTTAGTTGTTCCTTAATGAATACTGGCTGAAGAAAATCAAACATCTATTAAATGCCAACATTTTGACTGAAACTATTCTAGATGCCAATTACAGGTAGAAAGAAAATTGTCCCGGACTTCAAGGAATTTATATTCTTTTGAGACAAATATGTACACCAATAAATGTTTAGAAAATATAAAGTAATTGTAGGGAGGCACTAGCAGCTGAAAGAATCAGAAAAAGTACCATTTAAGAAGTATATTTTGATATTTGATAATCCCCTCCCCCAACATTTCTTATTTTAGATTTCTTTGACTTCTCCATAATGTGCCAGGTGCCTTCTTTATCTTGCTTTTTATCTTTCTTTAACTAGTGATCTTTCCCCATTAGACTGTTTGCTTCTTGAGGGCAGAGCTTTCATTATTTGTTGTTTTTGTATGCCCAGGGCTTAACATTGCTGAAATATAGAAGCTCTTTAAAAATTCTTCACTATTGTTGACAGTCACAGAAAATCAATTTCCACATTGTTCCAAGTCCAAAAATGTGTTCTGCATATTGGTTAGGCATATTAGCCCATCATCTTTTTTGTCTCGAGATGGGCAGAATTCTTCCTCACCTTTGTAATCATGATGATTCTGAATAATATCTCACAAATTATTGCCCATAAATTATAGGAAGCAGTTAATTCAGCAAATTCACTCTTGTCTCTTTTTAGCTAAGGAAATGTGGACTGTTGGCTTCTGATATCACTGATGCTTCATCATTTTCAAAGTTAATGCTTATTACATTTGCTGGCAAGTTGATTTTCTGCTTTACACTTTTCTAAATTTTAAAAAGAATATTGATCAGAGGCTTGCAGACACCTGCTTGCTGTTAAGCAAACAGAATGAGCCAAATAAATTGGGGATATTTTCCCACAGTTTGAAGCAATATTCTTTTGTATAATAAAAACATTCAGTGAATTCTTTGAAAATCCCTGATGTGCCAATGTGTTTGGAATTACCCTGATGTCTAGTTCACTCCAGTTAATGTTCTTCCTAATGGGAGCAGGTGGAGAGCTTGGGAAAAGAATAAGTTAAATAGCTGTCTTTATTATTGTTGGAGAATAAATTTGCCCTGCCCTGAAAGAAGCTTGTCAGCATTAACTAGAGGACCTGTTACAGATCTGTCTCTTAAAGTGAATATTAAGAAATGTTTCTTCACTTTATTCTACATGTACAATAGACAACTAATTTTCTCGAAACAATTGAGAATGTGTTTCTCCAGTCCTTGCAAAAACAACATTATGGTTGAAAACTGCTTTTTTTTCCCCAACATAACTTTTCAATAGAATTGTTGAGCCTCTTTGGTACTCTTAAAGTTAGATTTAATTGGATCTTGAAATCAGTCGAAAAAATTGCCTTTATTATTATTCAGAAGGAAGGGGCTTTTCAGCTTCTCCCATCTCTTTCCATTCAACTATATTACTTGAAAAAAAAATTCACATTTTCTTTTTTTGTAGCATAGCTTAAAAAAAAAAAGTGTACCATTCAAAAAAACAAACAAACAAACAAACGAACAAAAAAACTGGCCATGCAATTCATTTGTGGGTGGTGGTGGTGGTTATTGTTGTTGTTGTTTTTCATCTAGAGGAACTAGTATAATATCTAGTTATGCTCACAAGGGAGTTTTGGGTCTCTAAGCTCATAATGTTAAGTTTGCATGGAAATGTAAATTGACTTTTTTTTTTTTTCTAAATCAAACATACATAGAAAACTGAAAGAAAAGCTTTCTTGAGTAATTTGTTTGGGAAAGAAGAGATTTTAGATTACTTCCTTTTTAAGACTTCTGTATAGGTTGGTTCATATGTGGCTGTTTTAACTAAGAATTTCTATTGTCAGTTGCTATTTTTCAAGTGATTTATTTTACTAATATGCTCATTGGACAAAAATAAAAAACAATGCATTACTTTGAATGTTTCCTTCCCCTTACTTCTTAGAAAGAACTCTTTATATGAAATGATTTACATAGGCACCTAAAGTTTTTCCCAATTTATGTTGTTTCAAGAAGAAAAAAATCCTTGGCTTTTGAGATATACATATATGTATATGTATATATATATATATTATAAAATATATACAAAAAGATACATGTAATACAAATATATAATGAAATACACATAATTTCAAATGCATATGTTTATGTCCATGTATATACAGGTATAGATAATCCCTAAACCTACCACCTTATCATGGAGGCAAAAGCATAATCTTCATCTTAATAACAAAAACTTCTTGTGCAAAAGGATTTTCCTTTTTTTTTTTTCTTTTATGCCAGTACTTAACACAGTGCCAGCTGACAAGTGTTTGATTGAATGTTGGGTTAAATTATATTGCATTTTAGGTTTGCAAGTAGGCACTATAGGTATTTTTAGCCCTTTTTTAAGGTGAGGAAGCTAAATCTCAAAGAGGCTACTTTGTATATCCAAGGTCACAGACTAGGTATTAAAATTCAACAGCTGAATTTAACCTCCAATTCTTGATTACTTTATCCTACCACATGAAATACCTGGACTTGGTCTCAAATGGACTCTTCTAGTTCTAAAATTAGTGCTTTTCTATGACATTGACTTGCAACCAATTTTTTTTTTTTTTTGCTTAAATGAAGGGGATTAAATGCAGTGAATTACAATTGCTATATATTTGTTTTTATTAAATGATGTTCTCATATAGATGTAATACCAAAAATTTAGTGATGAATATGTCGCTTTTTGTGCAATATTTCTGAATTATTGCAAGTACTTTTTCCAGGAAGACAACTTTGGAAAAGTCAGGGACTTTGTCTACCGAATAATCATTTGATACTGAGATATTGCATTTTTCACCTAGCTTTTTAGGTTCACAAGGTATAGTATTTGTTGTTCAACCTCAAAATCTCAAATGTTTCAACACTTCATTAATTATCTAATATTCTTATTGCTAGATCTTATTATCTTTCCTATCATTATATCTTTAAACATTTTAAAATATTTCCCATTTTTCTCCTTAAATCTTCCAATAAACTATTCCTTTTCCTCATTTTGTAATCTGCTGTTTTATGCATTCTCCCTCTTTGATTTTTAAAAAATACATAGAGTTGTTATTGTTTTCTTTCTCTAAGCTTCTGTTTTTCTCTCTTGTTTATTAGGGCACAGATTATGAAATATTGGTCATGGGTTTGATCTAGTTAACTTTGCCCTACTGTGTCACTTGTTGCTATGGGCAGGTCCTCAGCTATGACCTGTTCATCTTGACAAGAATGTCAAAAGGGAGACTAACTGAGAGTGGATGGCTAGGTCAATACAAATCTATCACTACTACTGGGACAAATAACTTTGAGTATATACTCTATTGAAATGTGATCACTAGCATTAGCCATATATACTAAAGCGTCATATCATGGAAATGATTGAGACTTGAATTTGCTGGCTGAGTGCAATTTGCAAGGTAGAACAATATAATCTCTAAGATTTTAGCTATAATCCACACAAATATAAGCTCTTAAGAGGAGTGTCTCTCAATAATTTTTAGAGTTTAAAGAAAGATAAGGGAGAACAACTAGATAGTGTGGTGAATAGAGCACCAATCCTAAAGTCAAGAAGACTTGCTCAAATCTGGCTTCAAACACTAGCTAATTATGTGATCCTGGGCAAGTCACTTATCCCCAATCGTCTCAAGAAAAAAAAAAGAAAAAAAAAGCATATAAAGGGAGCCTAAGACCAAAAAGTTTGAGAACTACTGTTGCAATAAAAAAAAAAAAAATCAAGCTTGTCAGAAAGAACTGGGTTTAAGACTTGTTTCATAAGAGTGAGTCCCTGGTAGTTGCCAAAGATGCATTGGTAGATGGAGTTTCCACACTGGGATTTCCATTACATTGCTGAAATCTCAGTCTGGAGCACAAGTCTGTTATTATCTGTGAGTTGTCTTTCTGCTTCAAGGGAGTCTCTTGTAAACAACATATTGTTGGATTTTGCTTTATAATTCATCTTGGTATCTACTGTTTTATGAGTGAGCTCATCCCATTCATATTTAAAGTTATGGTAACTATTTCTTTCCATTCTCTTTTCTAATGTTCTTCTTTTCTAATCTTTTGCTAGTCTTTTAAAGTTTCTAATATTTTCTCCCTTTTTATCATTTCCTGGCTCAAAAATATATTTAGCTTCTAATCATTATCTCCTTTAATCTGCCCTCCTTTTAATCAATCCCTATCCTTTCTCTTATTCCCTTTCTCTCCTATTTCTCTATTTGGCAAGTTACATTTCTATACCCAACTACATGTTCTTCAAACCAATTCTGATGAGAGTGAAGTTAAAGCATTGTGTACCCCACTCCTATTTCTCACTCCATCATAAAGAATTTCCTTTGTGCATCTTGTTTGTGAAAAACAACTCTCCTATTCTACATCTCCCTACCTCCTTTTCCAGGACATCCCAGTTTCTTATCCCTTCTTTTTTTTTAGATTATTTCTACATAATCAACTCACATCATGCCTTTTCTCTGTGTAAACTCCTTTTAACTGTACAAATAATGATAATATGTTTAGTTATTATTTTCTAATATAAGGATATTAACAATTTAATTTTATTGATTGCTTTATGATTACTTTTTCATATTTAACTTTTATTTTTCTCTTAAGTATTGTTTTTGAATGCCCATTTTGCTGTTAAGCTGTGGTCTTTATTTTAGGAATTCTTTAATGTTTTATTGAATATCAGTTCTTTCTCCCTGCTATCCTGAGAAAATATTTTCAGTTTTGTGGGATAGCTGATTCTTGATTGTAATCCTAACTTCTTTGCCCTTTGGAATATCATATTCCAATCCTTCAGTTGCTTGAAATTTACTAAATCTTGTGTAATCCTGCCTGTGGTATCATGATGTTGGAATTGTTTCATTTTTTCTCTAATTCTTTATTTTTTATTGATTTTTTTTATTACACATGGCTTTATTCTTCTTGATGTCTGTTGAAATCATTAGCTTTTAATTCACCAATTCTAACTTTTAAAAATTTATTTTATTCAGTGAGTTTTTGACCTCTTTTTACATTTGGTCAATTCTACTTTTTATGGAGTTTTTTTCCCCTTCAGTTAACTTCTGTACTTCATTTCCATTAAGTCAATCCTACTTTTTAAAGATTTCTCCTCTTAAGTGGATTTTTGTCCTTTTGTTACCATTTAATCAATTTTGTTTTTAAGGTGTTTGCTTTCTTCAGTATTTCTTTTTTTGGTACTTCCAAGGTGTTGTTACACTGGGAAAGGAATAGTTTCTGTTTTTTAGTCTGAACTCTTTTTCCAAAAAGGGTCCCTGAGCCTCTGTAGCCATTAGTACTCCTCTTTACTTTGGAACTGTGATCAGGTCCTCATCTCTTCTGTGAGTAATCACCAGTGTACCTCTCTTCACTGAAACTATGACCCAGAACTTTATATGGACAATAATATTGCCAATAACTGCCAGCTATACCTAGTGCCAGATAAGGGTCACTTGTAATCTCTATCTGACCAGTTGTTCGACTATCTTACCATATCTGGCCTGAGAGCACTCATGTGTGATCTGTGGACAGTCCAATATGGTGTCACAGACACTTCCACAGATCTCTTATGTTTTCATAGGCCAGGAAAATGGCACATCTTGACCTTTTGTTGACTCTATCCCTGCAAAATTTGATTTCAGATATTGTTTTAAAATTGTTTGGGGGGAATATTGGTAAAGTTTATCTAGGTAGCTGTCCTAATCCATTATCTTGCTAATCCCTTTCCCTTATTTCTGTTTCTATTTATTGATTTAGGTTAGGTACTGGGAAAGAAACAATGGTAAATTGTATATAACTCCTTTCAAGAATTTATGACCTAGAAGAATATTTGAATGAGTAGAAAAGAATGGGACAATTTGCTGTGGAGATAGGATGGGCCAGTTATTGGAATGATTTGCCAGACAGAAAGATTGGGAATTGATATATTAAGAAGCTGTGTGGAAGTTCAATTGGAACAGTGAAAGCTTAGAATCATCAAGAAGAACCAGTGAGCTATTATGTACCCTGGGGAAAGCATGATTATACCTGGTCTTAGTTGAAGACTTTGCTTTATTTCGATTTCTTTAGCCATGTTGGAGACAGAATAGGTAACACTGAGTGAATTTAAAGTGGAGGATGAAGAGGAGACACAATGTAAAAGAATTTAATCCAAAATTTTGAATTTAGATGACTGATGGTGATTAAAGGGAAGTAGCAAGGTATGATTGGGAAACAAAAATGAGATCAGTGGTCTTACAACCAGTATTTATGGGGCTATATGCAAGAGAATTTTCAGTGATGTGGGTATTACAAAGACATATAGCTGACAATCATATAGCACTTGAAAGTTTACAACAAGTTTTATATCTCTTCATTTGATCTTCACAACAGCCTCATAGTGTAACTATTCCTTTCATTTTGCAGATATGCCATTATTATACTGATTTTAGAGATGAGAAAATGAGACACAAGGGTTATGGTAATTTCTTTAAATCTTAAAAACAGCAAAATGTCAGTGGTGAGATTTGATACCAAGTTTTCTTGAATCTATTTTGAGCAATGTCTGTTAAATTGTTGACTCTTCATATATAGACCATATGTGGACAGGTTCAAAGGGGAATACTTGGTAGTAATAGAACTGGGAAGGCATTGGATTATAGAAAAAAGCATTTTTGGTGCATCTGAAATGGCTTGTATAAGCAGAGGTGAATATTTATTTTCTCTTCTTTAATTATTTCCATGTCGATGCAATCAAATGATGTTCTACTTTTTAGTGTGTCTTTAAATTTAGCCTTTCTCCAGATTGCCTCAAATGTCTATATTGCTGAAATACTTAATTTTTATTTCTTATCTCATTGCTCTGCCTCTGTTAATTTCTTGCTACTCTGATCTCCTATTTTCTTATTTGTAATTAAATACATTATTAACCTTTTTCTCTTCCATTCCTACTATTTTAACTTACAAATATGCTTGATTCATTATTGCATAGTATTTGTATACTAATTTTCTAAAATTAGTATAGTCACTTGTTTCTAGAAACTTTAAGCATTTCTCTAGAGTTAATGCTGCTGTGTTTTAGATGTTTAACTCCTAAAGGACATGAATTGCATCTGCTTAATTTCTTGATATTTTGCTTCAAGATCTTTATTCTATATTCTTGAAAGTCACAAGATGGGAAAATTTAAGGTTATAAGATCATTCATTTCTCCCCAAATAGAGGATTTTCTGTATAAAAAACTCAAAAACTATGTTGAGTATCTCTATGAGTATGTTTTAACATTTAAAACACATACACACATATATACATATATATATATATGCATGCATGTTATATATGTGCATATATACAGATATAATAAACAATTCCCTGAGATTTTATAATTCCTGTTTATTAATTAAAATATAGTTAGACTACTAACTTGTCTCAAAGAGAGAAACTCTCAAAGTTTTATAGATCTACTGTATTCAAGTGCTTTGAATTTTTTTCAATGATCACTGATGATAAGAGAACTTTAAATCACAATTTTTCATAGTTCACTGTTATTATGGATGGAGAATTGACACATTTTAAATATTATGCTATTTAAAAACATTTTAAATATTATGCTATTTAAAATGAAGATATAAGTAATATATAAAGGGCAATAAATAAGTATGCAAAATCTTAAAGGTTATAGATGGCTTGGGGGAAGGGATCATCCATGATCATATTGATCAAAAAGATGATATAGATCCAGAAAGATGGCTGATATACCAAAGAATTAAGTCTGATTTATTTTCTTTTTGATTGCATGAAATATAATGAAAGAAATCATGATTCATATTGATTCAAGACTTTGTACAGTGTGTAAGCTCTCTTAGTAATACTGCTAAGGACCATGATCTGGTCATGGCCTCTAAAACTTAGATTAGCTTTAAGGATATTGAATTATTACTTTCCTAATTGATACCTTTTATAGGTATGGCATATCTGTAAAAGGCCATTGCATTTATTATCTTAAATGCATATATGTATTATATAAGCATATATATGTATATATTTATGAACACAAACTCCTACACATACACACACACACACACACACACACACACACACACACACACACACACACACAAACATATGCAAACTGTACACAGTGGAATCTGTGATTAAATCAGAAGAAACAATCTCTGTCAAGGATGCAATTTTGCGGTTTCCAATTTTGTCATCATTTCTGTTCTTTGCTTTGTGAATATGACTTCCAGTAGAATTCTGTAGCTGTCAACCTGTCATCCTTTATGCTTGCCATGTGACCAGCCAATCTTCTCTTCTTACTTACATTTCCTAATTATAAATTTTATTTCTTTGGAGTTACTAATTGGTTATATTGAAACCTATTTAAAGCCATCATGCACCATTCCTTTGCCCTCTTTTGAATTCAACTTTTAGTTTTCTGTTCCACATCTGACCACCATATAGTACAATGTTAGCATTGAAAAGATGGTCTATTACTTTAATGTGAAGCTAAAGGTAGTTTTAAAAAATTGTTTTCCAATTTCCAAATTCCAAGCAGTTTCCAAAAAGCAATCAGTTCTGCTCTCTTCCTCTTTTCTAATTTTGGACTCACCTCATTTTCCATGTGTATACTCCATTCTAGGTATACATATAATTTATTGATTTCTATAGGGCATTTATGCAATTTATTGATGAAATTTATCAAGAGGCACTCTTTGAGCATTGAGTCTTTCTTGTACAAAAGGACATAACAAACTCTTTTGAGTGATTGATTATAGATGCCTTCCAAAAGTCTCTGTAGGGTCCCGAGGCTTGATATAATGACCATCAGTCATGCTATATAATTATTGTACCTCTCCGTTACTACCTATGGACAAGTCCCTTTGGCTCCCAGTTTCCTCTAAATGTATATTATTAACTAGTATTTTGAAGAATATTTGAAAACACAAAATTCCATTCATTTGATTTTTTTGCCAGCTGCATATATTTTCAAGCAAAATACCATGAATAAATCTAGAAAGGAAAAAAAAAATCACTTGGAATAAGATAGGGAGGTGCAGTTAAAGATATTCTGTGGAAATAGGGTTCTACTTCACAGAATACTTGAGTTGGTAGGTATCATAAGAGAAAGAATATATTCTAAGAAAACAAAGTTAAACCAAAGGGGGGGGAAACTTATTAAGAGATATTTTTCCTTAAGCCAAAGCAAATCACAGCTAAAAAAAGAATGAGTAAATAAATCATGTTAAGTTATGCTTACATATATCAAATCATAACTGTACTCAGACCAAGATTTTAAATAAAGAAAACAAAACAAAACATGCCTAATAATAATTGCAAATATAATTTCCCACGGTTTCTGTTTTGCTTACGTTTTACTCAAACTTGCCATATCTTCATATATTATCTTAAAAATACAGAAGTTTTAAACATCATGTAAAAATGCTAATATTTTTTTAAAAGTTCCCATTAAGTTTTTCATACTGTGGACACATTTAATTTGGTTGAATCCTTCTAAATTTTCTTTCAAACGGATGCTGAAAATATTGATTTTGAGTTAAAGAAAATAATACAATAGTTTATAACCACATAGAAATATCAACCGGGGCAAGTTTTAGAGAGTGTTTTTTCATCCTTCACTTTTTTGTAAAAAAATATTGTACCAACTAATTATTTTACCTTTACTAAAATATTTTGAGTTGTATAGAGTTCTACCCCCTCTAAAACATTTTAGATGATTTCCTAGCTAGCCAACCAGTGAAAGTTTTCTTCATGAAGTATGCTGAACAATGAGATCTCAAATAGCACTTTTTTCTGTTATTTATAGCAATGATCTATAATTTGATGGCAATAGTTATTAACAAACTCTAGGTAATTACTTTAATGAACATAATGTGTCTCTGTGATTTTCTGTGGTTATGTGATCTGTGATCTGTGACACTACTATCATTATGCTAGTTATAGGAATAACTTATGAGAATTTTCCTGAAGAAAAAAAATCTAAAATTGAATATTAGGTACAAACATTTTGCAAAATATTTTGGATTTGCTTTCATTTTTTTTCTGTAATTGGATGATTCATTCTTTTCATTCATGTCTGATCCCACTTGTGGTTTTCTTGGCAAAGTTGCTAAAGTGCTTTGTCATCCTTTTCCAGCTCAATTTATACATGAGGAAACTGAGGCGAAAAAAGTTTAAATGGCTATATAGATCATATGAGCTAATTAAGTATCTGAAGCTAGATTTAAAATCATAAAGATGTCTTCCTTGGACTAGTATTCTATTCTCTCTGCCACCTAGCTACTCCCCTTTATTTTTGTGGTTTATCATCATCATCTTTTTAAATTTTTATTTGGTATGCATTTTAGAGCTGTCTTCATAGGAATGATACTGAAAATCCTAAAATGTTCAAATGGAAGTATATTCTGAATAACTTAGTGTAAAAATCCACTGATTTTCATATTCATATACTTTTCCTTAATGATTGCAATATAATTTGTAAATATGTAGAAGGATCACTATACTGTTTACTCTCTCTCTCTCTCTCTCTCTCTCTCTCTATATATATATATATATATATATATATATATATATATACATATATATAATATCATTTAATCTCTTTATATCTTGTCCCTCATCTATAAAATAGTTATAATGATGGTTTGCATTGTCTACCAAATGATGTTGTTTTTATAAATGTAAAAGAAAATAATATGTATTTTATTATAAAGAATTAGCTATATTAGTTGTTTTTCTTCATCTTTCTTTTTGCTTGAGGTAAAGAGGATCCCTGGAAGAAAATGCTGTTTATGTTGAACCAGAAACTATGGAGGACTTAATTCTTTTTCTGATAAAATTTTTATCCTCACATGCCCCAAAATCCACTTTTGTAGTCATCATTTTTGCCTAATATCTCTTTGTTTGGACCTGGCCACATATAGCACATTGGCCATCTTCTTATTAGCTGCCTTGATCTTCTCTGCTTTCTCTCCCTTAGTAATAATCAAACCAACTCTGTCATTGCTACTGGAAAGGGAATGCCAATCTATTCCCATATAGCTCCATTTATTCTCCAGCTATCTTTCTAATCAAAAATACTCTGGCCATAAAGGGATTGTCATCACTTTTATATTTGTAATCACACTGTTTAGCATAGTAAGTGGTAATATATATTTTTAAATTCATTCATTGTTTTATTCTAAAGTGGCTTGAATGTAGACAAAGGTAGCATTAAGAAGTGGACCTGTGGAGGAAAGAAATGGCATGCTATGTTTAGATTAAGAAAGAATGAGCAAAGTTATGAAGGTGAGAATAATGCATATGATAGCTATGATAATGAAATGATAAAGAACATGGGTGGACAGGGCACATTAGAGACAAGAAGACTACTAATTTTGGCAAACCAGGTATATCATAATGGTTTCAATGGGTGGAGAGTAAAAGCAAATCTGCACAATGTTATGACTAAAGAATTGAAAAAGTTACTTTACAGTGTTGAATAACTCATTAAAAATGCTGTCCATTTGGGAATTTTAGTATAGAATAAAATATTAAGTTGGTAAATTCATCTTTTTCACAGGAATCCATAGAATTATAGAAAGAGCATTTTGAAGAATGAGATTTTATCAATAGATAAAAAATAAATATTAACATGTAGACATATTATATAAGAAAACCTTCAGCTAGTTTTCATTAAATAAACATCAATTCCCTACCTGCTGTTTCACTTTTTTTCTGAAGAGCTCAACCATCAGCTTTTCCTTCTCTCTCTCTCTCTCTCTCTCTCTCTCTCTCTCTCTCTCTCTCTCTCTCTCTCTCTCGTATACATGTGTGCACTTATTCTTTCTGCTGTATAATATCATCTGCTGAAAATTGCAGATTTTAACAACTTTTTGTTGTGATCATATGTGTCTGTCTATGTGTGTGTGTGTACCCACCTGTATAAATCTGCATGTGATCCTTATGGACTTTAATAAGTTATGACATTTTTAACAAATATGATGAGGTTAAAAATCATAGATTTAAAATTACAGAGCAACCTTAAGAATCTAATTCTTTCATATGTCAAGTAAAAGCACATGTTCTTATATACTTTATTTCAGTAATATATCTTATTTCCCCATACCAAAAATTTACAAAATAAAGTGTAAAAGTGAGACTTTTAAGCTATATCCTCTTTCACCACCACAACCCACCCCTCTCCAAAAAAAAATTATCACCATACTGTTCTTAGGAAAACTAGGTACAAAGAAAACATGGATGTCCTTGATTCTCCATTTCTCAATTCTCAACAGAGATCACAAGAAGAAACTTACAGGAACAGATATCAAAAATCCTTAGTCATAATCTCATTGGGAGGAATGATATTTCTTATTGGATTCTTTATTTTAGAATTTGCTTCTACTAGCCACATTCATGGATTCTTGTAAAGGGCTAGAACTGAGTAAATGCACTTGGATAATGGAGCACATGAGACTAATTGCCAATTGGACAATTCTCTATTGACATGTTTGAAGGTTGACCCTCCCCAACTGACTTGATTGGTGGGACAAAGAAGGGGAAGTGACTTGTGTGGGTGGAGTAGGAGGAGGAAATTGAGGCATTTCTCCTGTAGGTGGAGAGAGAGGAAGGTAGTATGAAGATTGCTAGATTTAATCCCCCAAAAGACCAAGAATAAAGGTTTTTGGTGATCCTGACTTCCGCTGATTTCTAAGAAGACAGAGTTCCAGCATTTGGTGCCCAATGTGGGGCAGGCACCCTACCTCTACTGAAGTCTTCTGGTGACCAGGAGATTAGGTGAGTATTCTAATAGACAAATAAGGAACTTAGCTTGTTAAGGGCTAAACCAGCAATCTCTTATAGCTGAAATGGGGCAGATGTTAGCTAAAAACATTCCCTCGACCTTGGCCGACTCAGCCCTGACTTCAACCCCAGATCCAGCTTCAACCCCAGCTCCAGCCCCACCCAGGAGTGGTGCTATAGAGAGTATAATTAAGATAATTGAGGAGCAGAGTTTACTTGTAACCTGGGTACAGATCGATAAACTCTTGGGCACATTAAAACACACACCCTCTTGAACTCTTTCTTCAAAGTTCTTTTCAATTTTCCCTTACGGTACTTGTTGATTATCAGTCTCGTGCCGATATTTAGCCTTAGATGGAGTTTACCACCCACTTTGGGCTGCATTCCCAAGCAACAAGACTCTGAGAAGACCCAGTCCCGGCGCACCAGGGGCCGCTACCGGCCTCACACCGTCCACGGGCATCTCTCAATGGTTTCACTTAGCTGGCCCTATGTACTTAGACATGCATGGCTTAATCTAGCAATCTCCACACCTCCTTCCTCTTTCTCCACTGCCAGAAGAAATGCCCCAATTTTCTCCTCCTACTCCACCCACACAAGTCACTTCCCCTACTTTGTCCCACTAATCAAGTCAGCACAGAATAGTTGGGGAGGTTCAACCTTCAAACATGTTAATAGAGAGTTGTCCAATTGGCAATTAGTCTCATGTGCTCCATTATCCAAGTGCATTTACTCAGTTCTAGCCCTTTACATCTCCCGCTTTCTTTTGTTTTAAAACACAGGTGGTCATGCCATCCCTGACTTCTCAGGAAGGGAGATGAAAAGCACTAAAGGGGAGTGGGGATTTGCTAGAATGTTTCTGGGTTGAAGGGTCTTATTAGAGACAAGTTTGCACAAACCCATCAACATGGGAGTTATTACACAAGCACATAGCAATAACGCAGAGGCTATTAGTGATGACTCTCCCCATAGCCAGTGCAGGCTCGATGAGGTGTAACAAGCATGAATTGTACATGCAAGTAGTGATATAACAAACAATATAAATCAACACAGTTTTGTAAAAGATTTCCAGAAGTCCTAGAAAGAGGGTATGTAAACATCAGTCACACACATATGCCTTCTTCAGCAACCAAGAGATAGTCCAAAACCAATCTATTGTCCATTGCTTCATGTGTTAGGGAATCCAATGATTCTTCTTATTGGAATTGACTTTTCTTTGAATTGGCCTCTCTGCCATTACTCTTGGAGTTATACTAATGATTCTTATAGAAGAAATGGAGTAGTTGAGACCTTTAAGAGTTGATCAAAATACAACCCAAGACATGTTGCAGGATAGAGACCAAATATTCTCCAGGCCACAAGAGAATAACCATAGCCTCTAGCAAGATTTAAGCTTTTTTGTATTAAAATTCCAAGTTCTTTCTGGCAGGCATAGTGTCTTCTATTTTGATATTAAGATAGCTCAATAGCTGCATTTTCTAAGGAAAATTGTCAAAGTGGATTAGCACCCTACAGATACACCTACAACACTTGTAAACCCTAAGCATTCTGACCATGTGAATATGCAATCTACCTAGATTCTCTGCCCCCCACATCCCTTGTTTATGAATTATAAACATTTCTCTTTTGTAGTTAGATCAATGTAGATATTTTTTCCTTAATGCCACCATTAGAAAATAAGCTCTTTTTGAACAGAAACCAGAAATGTTTTCTAAAACATTCACTGGCTAACATACTACTTCATGCACAATGGACAATAAATACATTTTTTTCACTGAGTACCTGGCACAGGTTCCTTGGCTCTCTGAGAATTCCTAACAAATAAGAACAATTGGAAGAAGTTTTAGCAGCATATGAAACATTTTCTAAGAAAATCCAGCACGTTTTCTATACAATCCATGTTTTATTCATTGCTATTCCTGTTAGAAATACTACATTTCTAGTATTTTCATAATTAATGCTATTGACCTTATGCTTGAATTTAAAAAGTGAAAATTGAGGGGAAAGTTTGGAGGAAAGGAGAAGTAGATAAAAGATCAAAATCAAACCCAAAAAGATTGTGAATCATGTCAACATCAGTATTAAGAGATGGGCTACTAAGAAATCATTTGAGCAATCCCTTCTCTGGAAAGTAGAAGGAAGGAGAAGATAAAATAGGCAAAGGACAAGATGGATAGACATCATTGCTACAGATTTGAGAGACTTAAGAGTGAATGCAGATCTGACTCTTTAGAGAATAGCATAATCAAGAGAGAAAAAACTAGCAGTCAGTCACCCTGAGCACAGTGTGTATTTGGCAGGAGTACACTTATAATGACAAAACAAACCTTAATTTGGTATCTTAAAACACCCACTCATTTGCTCCTTGTATTTAAAAGCAATCCTTTGCAAGTACTTATTTTTAAAAGTCTGAATGTCTATGTGAATCACTTTTGAGAATACTACACAACTTTATATCATAAACTGATTATATGAATTTATTTTCTATGCATTAACTGGAAAATGTGAGTATTGACAGGAAGATATTTCAATTCCATTCCACCAATGATTGATTAATAGCCTGCTGTGTTCAAGCCACTATGTTAGGTGTTGAGGTTAACAAAGTATCTTCCTCACAGTAGTACTGTAGAATAGAGAGTAAATAGGTTATCACTTCCATTTTGCAAAGGATAAATTCAGCTCAGATAAAATTAAATATCTTACCTGCAATTCCATAGCTGATAAGTATGGGAATCAAACCCAAGTCTTCCCATTCTGTCTAACAAGGCACACTACTGTGTTACTGTGAGGACTTGTGTAATTGATTATATATATATATATATATATATATATATGTATATATATATATATATATATATATATATATATATATATATATATATATATATATATATACTTTTTTTGGAAAATAAGTCAACACCAAATGGTTTATAACCAAACTTTGAATTTTTAATCCTAACTCTGTTATTCTATAATTTTGTTATGAGAGGAAATATTATCCAAATAATACAGAGAATGCAACGCCTATGGGCTGACCATATAGCCCAATACCAAATGTGAATTTAACAAAAAACTATTTTATGGAGAACTTGCACAAGATAAATGCTCATTCAGAGGGCAGAAGAAGAGGTACGGGGACACTGTCAAGGTTTCTCTAAAGGAATTTAGTATCGTTTGTGAGCCATGGGAGATGCTGTCACAGCATGGTGAGCATGGCATGCTGTCATCAAAGAAGAGGCTATGCTCCGTGGGCACAAAAGAATCACAGTAACACAAAGAAAACCTGAGATACACAAATCTAGAAACATCTACATCCCAAATATTCAAAGTCTTTGTAACCAACCTGTGGGGGAACCTTCTGAGTTCATACTGGTCTGATAGCTTCAGTCAGACATAATGTCATTGGTTCTCTTTGAGTATAAAGAACAAACAAAAACACAACACCGATGTGGTCTTGATTTTTTAAATTAAAGCATATTTGTAAAAAGCAAACAAACAAAAACCTTAAATGTAAAATGTATTTAAATTATCCTTCCTGTGAGAATTTGCTCCAAATTTTGCCAAGTCAAAACAGTGTGGGGTATAATACAAATGTATTTT
Source organism: Sminthopsis crassicaudata (assembly GCF_048593235.1). Lineage (NCBI taxonomy): Eukaryota > Metazoa > Chordata > Mammalia > Dasyuromorphia > Dasyuridae > Sminthopsis > Sminthopsis crassicaudata. The sequence continues at coordinate 146,228,949 of NC_133619.1, forward strand.
TCCTCCTACTCCATGCCTATCAGAAAGACATGCATATTGTTAATCACTTTGAACAAGGTTTCAACTCTCAGCTTGAAGTATTTTATCTGGCTGTCTTCCATGCCTTTCTTCAAGTCCCAACTAAAATCCTTCTTCTGAGATTTTTTACCACAGCCTCTTATCTAGTACCTTTTCTGATGTTAATTATTTCCTATTTATTCTGTATAGTATATGGCTAGTTTGTTCATATTTGTTGTGCTCCTTTGGATTGTGAGCTCCATAGGAAAGAACTCTCTTCTTCCCACCTTTTTGTATATTTAGTATTTCACCAGAGTTCAGCACAGTGATGTATACACTGAAAACCCTGAAGATATGTTTTTTGGCTGACTGACAGTGCCAGTGATTATTCCAAAAACTGCCATGATCAAGAGGACAGTACTATTTTCATTAGAGATTATAGGCTTATACATGATATAAGTTCTGTCCTCAAGGAGTATTCAGTAATTTGAAAAGCAAAGTGAGTGAGAATGTACTTCTTAACCAAGCACAGAATAGACAGTAATAAACAACAGCAATTTGATTTTCTATAACAATTTGCAGTTTACAAAATGTTTTATATCCAGTATCTCCCTTGCTCTTTACAATTCTGTCTTGTACATAGTGAATAGCTGTATGGGTATATAAGAGATATATCGGTATATAACCTACAAGATCTTTAAAAAGCCCATGGATGTTTATGAATATAAACGCATAAAGGAAAAACAAAACCTCATTTCTTTCACATTTACAATGTTTCACTAATTTATTATAGTTTAGAAGGATCACTGTTGTACAGGACTATACACAATGTATTTGTCCTTTCCCTAAAAACATTATTACAAAAGAGAAATAGCTCCACTAATGAAAAGATAAACTATATCTTATGACTAGCAGAATTGAAATCTGGTTCAGGTATGAACAAGAAATTCAATTTGCCTGTGAAGTGGCATTTACAGATTGTTTCTATCATACCTACAACCCAAGTTATTAAAGGTTAAAAACGGCACAAGGACTTTATGAAGACCTTGCATATGGATTTAACTGAGATAGGAAGCCAGAAGTTATTAATCAAACAAAATTCTACACTGGAAATAGGTTCTATGGAAAGCCAATTTTAAGGAAAAGAGTTTGTCATTGGAAAATATACTTAATGACTACTGAATTTTGAAAATAAAACTGAATTTTATGTGAAATGGGGAGAGATAATACTGTTATCTTAAATATTTGAACTATATTAATTCATTAAAATGTTTGTTACTAAATTGTTACTAAAAATTGTTACTAAAAAGTAACAATGATACTGCCATGTGAGAGAAGACTAAAAACATTATGACTTTTTTAAGCTTGAGAAATTAAAGAATAAAAAGACATGTGATTAGAAATATGTTAAATAGAATGACTATTTTTTTCATTCCATGTCCAAAGTATAGTTTCTTTAACATTGAAAGTTGTTAGACAAGGAAAAAAAAATCAAAGGTTCTATCATTCTACATACCAGTCAGTAAAAATTAATAGAAGTTTGTTATCATAAAAATGGTGTAGATTGAAAATATTTGAATAGATTCAACATATCAATTTGACAACATATTGAATCATTAAACAGCAATTAAGCTCCTACTATTTAAGTCATTAATAGCAAATGATAGACCTCAAAGTGTAATATGTGAAATACTGATAAAACAGTAATTCAGTCAGCTTGCAAAGGGTCCCAAATAGCCCTTTTAAAGGTATTCAGAATCCATTGCACTCTTCTGAGGAAAGAGATAAAACTTTTTAAAATTTTTTGATTAAAAATCAAATTGATTAGAATTATTTTAGAGTGTTGTCCTAAACATGAAAGTTGAGATGGAGGATTATCATCTGGCACTATGAATTTGTGTGTGTGAGTGTGTGTGTGTGTGTGTGTGTGTGTGTGTGTGTGTGTGTGTATTTACCACAGTGTACTTTAATCTCTAATCTGGTTGAGGACAAAGTTACCAAAAGTGCTTTTATATGTTAAATTTTTATTGTGTCATTTAAATTAATACTCCTTTAGACTATGGTTTGGAGAATGAGCCTGCTGTTTAAGTGAGGCTGGCAGTGCTAATGTCCTCAATGACTCCCCTGCGAAAAGATGTATTAATTTACTACATAGCAGGCACTAGTAGTAAATAAAAGGAAAGAGGAGCTTCCCTATATTTTGCAAAGACAAAATGAGCTAGAAAATTAAAGATATTTATCTCCATTATTCTCCTTCTAAATTTTGTGTTAACTAATTTGCAGCCCAAAGAGAGTGATAAAGTATTGTTCAACTTGAGAGTAATAACATTTTAAAAAGGAAATCCTAGTTGATATTTTTTAGTATGCAAAAAAAGTTGCTTAGGCTTATGGTTAATTCTTGCTAAAGTTAAGATTCATTATATCGTGTCTTCTCTCACCCACTTTTAAGAATATACCCAGAACCACAAGAAGAATGAGAGTTTTCATTATCCTATGATATATAACAATTTTTAGAGAAAATAATGTAAATTGATTTTAATTTTTAAGAAGTTATATTTCCAATAGTTTATCAATTAGTTACATTTATTTGTTTATGTGTCATTTTGCTGGTTTTAGAATCTTGTGAACTCCTTGTGAACAGGGACAGTATTGATTTTTCCTTTTTGATTGAGTTTCTATAAAATAAATCTTACTTTGTAGTAGGCTTCCATTATCAGGTTGGGATATGATTTCATAGTAGGTCATCAGCATAGAAATAAGAATTGAAAACCTTGAGAGATTATAAGATCAAAAGTGTGTTGCTACCAAAAGCAATTCTAGGAAACTAAAATTAGGTGAGAAGAGAACCACCATTTCAGTGATAATCTTATAGAGCCATTAGTAGGATTTCTTGTATCCTGGAATATGTTAGTTGAGCCAGTAGAGAGTTGATGGTGTGTGGGAGTGGCCACTCCTATGTGTACTTGAAGTAGACTGAATATAGAGGCCATGAGGGAGAGGATGAGCATTATAGAAATGGGAAACTATAATAGTCAAGGGAGGCAAGTAGTGAAATTATTGCCAAGAAAGAAGTTTATAAATGTTCAACAACTGGGAGCTAGAAACAATAGCCTGACCTTTAAAGAAGGAGGGGTACTCAGTGAGCAATTATGGAAGAGAAAGGATATGAAATTAAAATTAAAGGACAAATACTAAGCCCTTTACTCCTCTTGTGTTGTAAAGGAATATGAAAGGAGAAACCTTCCTTGGAACAGATGCCAAGAAATATGCTATTTTCAAATGAAAGCTTAGGCTTCATAGAACAACAGGCAGTTATTAACCAGTAAATTCTTAAATTTATTGTTTGCTAAATATCATTTCAAGAAGAGTGGATATAAAGAATGTAAACACAGTTTCTTGGAACTTGCCTTCATGTAATATACATTCTTACATACATATGAATGTATATACATATATATATATATATATATATATATATATATATATATATATATATATATGTGCGTGTGTGTGTGTGTGTGTGTGTGTGTGTGTGTGTGTGTGTGTGTGTAGGAAAGACATATAAATAAGTCTGAATATACAAAATATTTACAGATCAAATAGAAGGTAAGGTCAAGGAAGGATTTAGCATCTGGGACCACTAGGAAAAACTTCTTGAAGATGAAGGCATTTCATCTTGAGTCTTGAAAGAAACCAAGAAAACAAAGAAGTGAAATTATGAAGTGAGAACATTTCAGATATGGGGGATGACTAAAAAGTATGGTGATAGGAGGTAGACTATTGTGTATGAGGAAAAAAACCAACCAGACTAATGTAACTGGATGATAAAATAAATGGAGGAAAGTAAACTATAAAAATGCTGTAAAGATGGGAAGGTTATAAAGAACTTTGAATATCAATCAGATGACTTTATAGTTGTAGGGAGTCATAGAGTGTATTGCATGTATAATTGAGTACATGGTCTATATAGGCATTTAAAAAATAACTTTTGCAACTATGTAGATAATAGTTTCTGATAAAGTGAAATTTAAGGTAGGCAGAACAATTAGTAGGCTATTATAATACTTCAGATGAAAGATAATGAGAACCCAAAAAAGAGTGGTGGTTTTGTCATTGGAGAAAAGGGATATCTATGGATAAAAGGGGAAAATAGTAAGAATAAAATTTGAATAAAGTTTGGATACATGGGTTAATTAAGGATATTAAGAAAGAGTTAAGGAGACTTCCATGGGCAGAGCTAAGATGATGGAGACTACACACATGTTTCTCTCTGATCTTCTCTATAATTCTCACACTAATTACAGAATCCAGTCTCTGAATTAGGTCTGGACTGGTAGAACCCATAAATATTGGAATACAACAAATTATCAGCAGAAAATAATTTTAAAGATTGCCAGAAAAGGTCTGTTTCAATTGGAAATGGGAGGGAGGCAGTGAAGCACAAGCTGCTGAGTACAAATGCCAGCACCGACAGCAACAGAGCCCAGGGAGGTGAAGTCTCCATGAGTGGTGTGGAATCTGGGGGACAGTGAAGAGTCCCTGTGGCAGAGAATCTACAGGGAGGAATCTACAGGAATGTACAGCAATGTTGACCACTCTGCTGAGAAGTTATAAAACATCCAACACAAACACAAAAGATCAAACCCCTAAATGCCAGAATTTCACAGGACCTGGCCACACCCACCCAGCATCAGGAATACATCACCATTGACTCAGCACAGCTGCAGGAGCTTGGAATACCTCCCCCACTAAAGCCAATCATTAACTTTTTCGTAAAAGTTTACTTTACTAAAAAAGGAAAGGGGATTCTGATGGTAGACAGCTTTTATGGTAAAAGAGAAGAACAAATTTCAAACTCAGAAGAGACTAAAGGTAGATTGTCTCCAGATGAAGCCCCAAAAAGTGAAATAATCTGGTCCCTATCATACAAGACTCTCTTAGAACAAATTAAAAAGGCTCTTAAAAGAGAGCTAAAAGAAAAATGGGAAAGGGAAATGAAAAGTTTGCAAGAGGGTTTGGAAAAGGCATATACTCAGTGAAATATAGTTTTGATAAAATGGAAAAAGAAAGCAACTCCCAGAAAAACAGAATTTGTGAAACAGAAAAAAATAACTCCTTAAAAAACAAAATTTGTGAAATGGAAAAAAGAAAATAACTCCTTAAAAACAGAATCTTTTCAATGGAAAAGAAACATCCTATAGAACAAAAATTTAATTGGACAAATATAAAAAGAAGTAAAAACATACTGAAGAAAAATAATTCACTAAAATTGAACAAATAGAAATGAACGACTCCATGAAACAACAAGAGTCAGTCAAACAAAACCAAAAAAATAGAAAAAATAAAATAAAATACCTAAATGGGAAAACAACCTACCTGGAAAATAGCTCTAGGAGAGACAATTTAAGGATTATTGGTCTCCCTGAAATATATGATGAAAAAAGAGATTAGACATTATCTTTCAGGAAATCATCAAAGATATCATAGAATATCTG